>NC_090444.1:967341885-967671631 GCF_031143425.1 Pleurodeles waltl
CCCTTATGGGAGTAATTCTGCGCCTGTGACCCTGTGGATATCTGGAGCTGGCATGAAAAGGAGGTCTATTCTCACGTGTGTGTGATGCGCCGCCGATGTGTGTGTGTATTACCACTTTCGGGGGTGCCAAATCCGCCACACGTCACAAAGGCCCAGCCCATCGGCCCAGCGGTGCAGCTGCTTGGCTCAGGTGCTCCGACTCACCGATGGTGTACTAGTGGCATCAGCCTCTGGGTTCATGACCGAGTTAAAATCACCTCCCAGGAGTGTCAATCCCGGGGGAGTTGCGCTGCAACCTCTTTGAGGGTCTCTAGGAACAGTTTGAGTGTGCCGGGGGGACATACACACTAAGAAGATTAACCGACCGGCCACTCAGTGTTCCAGACACAGCGACATATCGACCTTGCGGGTCTAGCTTAGTTGTGGTGGTCACTATGGGTAACAAATGGTGCAATAGTATCGTCACTCCCCTAGAGCCTCTGGAAAAGCCCACATCGTATACCCTGTCGTATCGGCCTCGTTGAAGCATAGGGCAACGAGTGCCTAGCAAGTATGTTTCTTGGAGCAACAATATAGAAGGGGCAAATCAATGAATGTCCCAAAAACCGCAGAGCGCTTAATCTTGTCCGGGAGTCCGTTGACATTTCAAGAAAGGACCATTTTAATGAGCCCTGAAGTGTGCGGGGGAAAAGTGCTTGAATGCATTTAGGACTTTGTGTGTGTCAAGATTCCCAAGGGATGAAGTCTGTGAGTAGGAAGCCCCTCTAGGAGGGTTGCGTGTATAAAGTAGATCTAGAGGTATGACGTGACCACCTCAAAGAAAAGTGTTAATACATACAAAACACAACCGTAACATGTCTTTAAAACTTACTGCAACTACTTCCCCAAACCCCCCACAACTGCCCGCCACCCCATATTTCCATCCCTGAAGCATCTGTTGCCCAAGGATCCCAACTGAAAACTAAAAACCAAGGTGTCTGTAACAGGCGTGGAGTAGTGGACCCCTCCATACAGTCGGAGATCTGCAATAAAGTCCCTACCTCGCCTCCATTGTCAGTCAGGAGCTCTCCCCTCTGTCTCTGCTACATCTGAGAGGAATCAATGGTAGTTCTTTACCTTATGACAAGGAGGGAGTTTAGCTAAGGTGTTCGTTCGCTTGATCTGACAAGGGCCGTTCCTCCTCACGGTGGTCAGGCACAGCCGGCACCCCGAGAGTCGAAGGTCCATCCGAGTCCACTTCGGGAGACCGGGACACATCCCTCTGCTTTCTGCGGCAGGGCTGGGTGCATCCCTTGTTTGCGTCCCAGACCCAGCGAGTCATCTCACCCGGTTCTCGGGGAACCCTCTGAGCGGGAGGGGGGTCCAGTTCGGGCAACACGGTGCTCCTCAATGAGCCAGTCCCAGGCAGTTTCTGGTGAGTCAAAGAAGAAGGATTTCCCATCCAGTAGGACTTTGAGGCATGTGGGGAACAGCCATTTATAGGACAGTCGCATCGCTCTAAGTTTTTGCTTAACCACTTCGTAAGAGCAGTGTTTATTCTGCACATCACATGTGTAGTCTGGAAAAATTAGAATTTTATGGTTTTCCCATCGGAAATCTGGTTGTGCTCTCGCTTCCCCGAGGATGACATCTTGATGTTTTAAATTAAGGAACCTAGCAATTATTGGTCTTCTCTGCCCTCCTGGCAGGGGCCTGGGCACCAGTGGTCTGTGAGCCCGTTCAACTGTGAACCAGGGGGACAGCTTTTGCTCAGGCAACCAAGTTTGAAGCCAGAGTTCCAAAAACTCGGCAGTCTGGGTCTTCTCCGCTCCTTCTGGGAATCTGACGAAGTTAAGGTTATTGCGCCTGGAGTGATTTTCTGCATCCTCGGCTCTGTGGTGGAGCTCGCCTGTACGGGTCAGCAGTTGGTCAACTTTGGATTTAAGGTCTGTGATCTCATCCCCTGCTGCTGAGACATGGTCTATCTCTTTAATGCATCCCACTGCCGCTCCCAAGTCCTGTAGCAGCAGGCCTACGTCTCTGCGCACCTCGCCAATCTTGGTCTTGATGGCTTGTTGTGAGGATTAAATACCTTTCAGTATAGTGTCCAACCCCTCTATCGCAAGGGGCTCCAGCACCAAGGCACCAGCCTCCTGGAGGTTCGACTGGGTAGTGAACGGATCGATGCGCTGCTGGGATGTGAGTGGTGGTCTGCCGAGTCTGTCTTTCCCCATGACGAGGCTTGGGGCTCGGGTGCCCTGGGCCCCTATGCTTGGTCCCCCCACCGCCAGCATACAGTCGGTGTAGGATTTACTACCAAGAGCCTTGAGGATATGGGCTGCGTACTTGTCAAAGTCTAGTTTGCTCTCGCTAGGGGAGTGCCCCGTAGTCTCATCGAGGGAAGCCCAGCTCCGGGTCAGAGGGTCACGCAGCAGCCCGTTTACATGAGGAGGGGCAGGGATGTAGAGGGGGCCACTGGGGACACTCCTGGCCAGCTGCCACACCTGACTTCTATTGGGTCGAAGCAGACCCACCGCTGTGCCTGCGCACGTAGTCCGGTCCTGGTCAGAAAGCATAACTCTCTGACAGGTCCGCTTGGCTCTCGCCATATCTCCCCAGTTGACGGCGATCGTTCCCCCTGCACATCCATGGGGGGGCGCGATGCTTGGCTTCCCTTCAGGCCCTTCAGGCTACCGCTCCTCATGGTGCCACGCTCAGAGAGCGGCCTTCTCCTATGCCCTCAACACTCGCCCCCGCATCAGGGCTCCGCCATGCTCTGCGGTGCCAGCCACAGGTTATCCACTCAGCCCCGCTCGTGTGTCTCTTCAGGCCTGATGGAGGGCACTCGACCTGGACCTTGTCTTATCAGCTGCTTATGCACTGCGTCCCCGCCACAGGCCGGGCCGCTCCCTGGGCCTCCTCCCTCCAAGGGGTCGCACATGGTGGGCGGCTGGACCACCCAGCTACTCCACGAGCAGGCGGGCCTCCACTCGTCAGCTGCCGCTTGTCAGCTCTCAGCCCAGCCACCTCTGCCAGGCCTGGGCCTCAAGTTGGGCCTTGTCGTCTCGGTGCCAGGAATCTGGGCGTCACCGGTCCTAGAACACTGTTGGAGTGTAGTTATTATAATCAAAATTAACATGAAATGTTTGCAAATTAATGTATAATGATGTTGCATAGAAAATTGTATTAATGTGTTTTTAACACAGGCACTTGAAACGTGCCCACGGAGAGTGGCCACCAATGTATACGATGATTAAATGAAATTGACTAATAATGAATTATTGATGTACTAATGTATGATTTTGTATTAGTGTTAAGAGTTATATGTTAAGATGCTGCTAAAATTCATTACTAGGCCTTAGTTAGCATGAGTTGGGGCCTGGCTGCCGGTCTCATATTAAATGTGTTTTTCTAACGTGCAATGTCCTGACTTACTGAAGGACATGTAGCCGTACTTTTCCAGAAGCTAGAAGATGTGTGAAACTGTAGTAAATTCTTTCTCATGAGACTCGACTTCCTCAAGGAGACATTCTTGCCGAATGCAACAGTGTAAACTTGCAACAGGTACAAGATCACCTGAACTGGTAAAGACAATGGAACTACTGACTGGGACCGCAAGAATAAAAGTTTGTACCTGACATTCTACCCGTTGGAGATGTCAATTACAGGAGCCAATAAACTATGTGAGAACTGTTCTAAAGTGACAATCCTAACGAGGTGGGGAGCCAATTATTGGTTGGAGATGATGCACCAAAATTTGCCCAATGGAAATTAGGAGACTGTACAACAAGATTAATATAACCCCGTGTCACAAGAAGAAATCAGCCATTCCGAGCCACTTTTTGCCATTGCCATTATGTGCCATTCTTTGCTAGTACCTAGCCACTTTGTCACTCTGTCTTAAAGACTTTGCTGTTTGACTCTTCAAACCATCCTTACCCGATTCATACTTTTCCTCCTTATGAGGGAAGTGTTCCTTATTACCTGTCTTGCTGAACTTTGCTGAGTTTCCTGACTAATGGCGAATCAACTGATGTCCTGAGGACGAAGACTGACTCTGTATGCTGACCCATTACGGAGGGTAACTATATGATAATGAAATTGTAATTGTCTGTTTGCCTTTTCTTTCTACTGTAGGTACCAACTGCTTCTTTTGATAGAGACCATAGACAGATGTTTTCTAAATTTGTGTTGTTAAATTGTTTTGCATGAAGCCCACATGCTAATGCTAATTCGAGGTTAGTTAAGGAATTCACTGAACGAATGCAAATAGACAAATGACTGAATCTATGCTTTGTTGAATAATACGCTAATGATACTCTGCTAAAGTTAATCCATGTTGACGTCGTGCTTTGTTCTAATGTTTATAATCTTTGCTTTGATGAAATCTTATTCGAGTTGCCATATTGTGACAGTGCTGATGTGTTTTCTGGTATTGAGATTAATAAACTTGCTAGTAGAGTGTAATCAATAGGGAATAAATACCACAAATCTTAACTAAATTTTGTGTGGTTATTCATGACTGAAATGTCATGGGGTGTTTCGGTTTTTCATTAATGTCACTAACCAATTTGATTGATTTGCCATTGTGATTATTGCTGAGGTTATTGATATATTGATTGACATGTTGATTAGTTATCTTGTCTTAAGGTGTCTCCAATCAGGGTCAAAAGATTCATTGGCCTAAAACGAGTCCCAGACTAAGTAAATTACCTAGGGCGGGACGCGCTATCAGTTCTGGTAGCAGAGGACGGTTAAGGCCCTTTGGGGCCCTAGGACGAGGGACCATTGTTTTAGAATTGTTTTTGAAATAATGCAAATTGGAGGTATGATATGCCCCTAAGTCCCAAATGACTTTCCCAGAATCTCGGAGCTTGCCGAAGTGAGTTGGGTATGTTCTCGGCGTTCTAGTGATGGTATGAGTGAAGTAGGATTTGCGCTTGCAACAGCTAATGCATTCCGCAGGTGAATTGTGAAGTCTGTGAGAATTTTTAGGCCAGGTGATGTTTTAGTAGGAGTGGGCGTACTCTGCAGTATGAGAGTAGGGAAGTCGGCGAACTTCATATGAGTGTTGCGCTTGGTGCTCAAAATTGTCCACGTGGTTGTTGGTGATGTACAGACCCGGCGTGGTCTAAGACTCCGGAGTATATTGAAAAGTGTATGAGACACTTGGTTTATGTTGTAATTTGTGCGGTTTAATAGGTCAATCGAGCGTGGTTGACGAGTCAAGTTTGAGTCAAAGTGTGTGAGTGAAACTTCGATGGAGATTTGGTAAGTTCTAAAGTGCACTAGGACGGGCCATTGACAAGTCGAGAGTAGAATTTGCTGGTCAAATTCTGCTTGCAAGTGCGGGATCTGAGAAGGAGAAAGTAGCGGCTGAGGCTTCAAGTGAAATCTCTGTAAAGTTCTGAAGCGATTGTGTTACCCTTCCTGTAGTAAACCGGCAAATTTGAGTTTTGTTGAAGTGCTCGCAAGATATTGCATTAGTTTTGAGTGAATAGAGAGTGGGAAAGACAAGCCGCAGGACTTTGTCAGCCGCAGTGTGTGTGAGTGTGACGTCATTGGAGCTGCGCTGGGATAGATCAGCCAGTAAGAATGGTCGCGCACGGATAGGCAGCCGTCCGTGGTAGGCAATTGGTTGAGAAGGTAGACGAAGAATGTTCTGGGAACTAAAGTCACTTCCTGATTAGATTCTAAACGAAATAAAAGACACAAAAATGAAGTTTTTCAAGGCTTTAAAGAGCGCTTTGAGGGGAGATGTGTACATTACAGCGAGTGTGGGGGAGCCTACACCGCCAGAGGATACTCCGGCTTATGCCGTAATGAAGGAGAAGGGAGTCGCGCCATGTCTTTGGCTAAAGCAATGGTGCAAATTAACAGAGAAAGATGGGTGTTTAGCGTTTCAAGAGAATGGGACATTCAACATAGGTGTCCTAGAGAATTTGCGGAAAGATTTAAATGAACAGAAGCCGCCTCCAAGGCCAGCTCAGTTTGAGGCGTTAGCGATTTGGGAATTAATGGCCATACGACAGAGGCAACAGAAATTCGAGAGGAGAATGAGAAAAGCAGAAAAGACTCTAGCGGAGGCTAGATGGAATAGTGAGACCTAGATGTGGAGAAGGGAAATAATAGACGGAGTTAGGATGCTTCCGGCAATAACTCAAGAGGCCGAAACACAGGGAAGAAAGGCCATTTGTAAAACGGACAATAGCTCTAGTAAGCAAAAGGAGACTCAGAAGTCTTGGGTAGACGCAGATAATTCAGATGATGATGAGTTCCTTAATCAGCTGTTACATGATCGACCACCACCGTATGCCATAAATGACAATAGACCGAGTACTATTTCTGGTCCTGTAAGTTCGACACAGAATCAGAGTATCACAAATACAGTACAGGCAAATAATGTTACCACATCAGCTCCAATACAGAATGGTGCTAGTGTATCCACTGCACCCGAGACGCAGATACAGTTGCAGCCACCACCAGTTCAGAGGGTCTACCCTGATGTCCCAGTATTAGAAACGGCTACGAATTTGATGGTGCCGCCTGATCCAGCATACACGAAATCAAAGTTAGCGCAGATTGAGCCAACTCCACATTTGCTGCCCCAGCCGCAGCAACCGGTGGTTCCGAATTACACTTCGGTCACAGGACCGAAGTCAGTAATGAATCAAGCTATGGGAGTAAATGCTTTATCGGGACTGGGAAATGGACAGACACCAGCTGCTATATCTTTGCCAATTACTGTTGTTCCACCAGTACCGCTGTATGTGCAGGTGAAGCCTAGTGTGTGTGACCAAGGAGTAATGACTCAAGAGGTGATAAGAGGAGGGTACACAGGAAGCTCCCAAGGGATGACACCGGGAGAACAGACAGCAGAGAGGTCTAGATCCTTGTTGGACTTAAGTCCGATTGGGGTTCCTTTAGAGGCAATGAGACAAGCAGGTTTGGGTCTACTGACTCCACAGGTACTGAGTGCAAACACGTCACAAACTCCAATGGTGCCAGCTGGAAATATCTTGTTGCAAGGTTTAACAGCGCAACAATTGAATGAATGGTTAGACAAGCCTAACACTCCACAGACTACTCCTGCGACAGCAGAGTGGTCAGAGAGAGAGGAATACCTGAATTTTGTCAGGTTGGGTGTGGAAGCAGCTGAGCTAGTAGAAGGAAGCATGGTAGTGAACAGATTAGAATCATACAATGAAGCAGAATTGAGGTATCTGTGCCCAAAAATAACCAAAGAAGTGAGTAAGGTGCACCAGAGGTTAGCAAATTTGGCAGACAAATACGGCATAGACTTAGACAATACTAAGCACCTGAAGAGGAGTTATAGGTTAGACTTCGGGCCTAAAGATTTTGATCACATGAGATCCACTGGGATGAAGACACACCTCAAAGAGATACTACAGAGTGCTCAAGCTTGGGGAGAATTGGAAAAGTGGGAAGGCAGATGGGCGAAGAAGAGAGATAAGAGGAAAAGTGACTGCCTGGAACAGCAGCAGGCGAAGGCTGTGACAGATACAGGAACAATAAAGATGTTACCAATGAGGGAAACAGCTGGAGGGGTTCTAGTTCATGTACCGTGGTCTAGAGGTGACATTTTGTCATTCACAAATGATTATCCCAGGTTGAGGGAAAAGCCGATAGAGTGGTATCAGCAAACGGATAGGTTTGCGAAGCTTGCGTAATGTCTTTGGGAAGACTTGAATACACTGTTTGAGATTATAGTTCCAGATGATTTTCGGCTTGAGTGCAAGAGGACTGTGGATTGGCCGACAGCGGAACTGCCAAGGAACAGGGCTACAGGAGCACCGTCTCCTGAGATGATGAAGCACTACTATAAAGTGATTGAGTTTTTGAAGCAGAAGTTGTCGCCGAAAGTTACCGATTGGCAAAAAATTGATCGAACGGCACAAGAAGGCAAAGAGTCGATACATGCTTACTATGAGAGGTTGTTAAAGGCGTTCAAACACTACAGTGGCACAGAGGTCATAGAACCGAAAGACATGAATCACCTTGTGTTCAGGTTCGTTGAAGGACTGAGGCCAGAGATTAGTCAGATGATTAAGAATCATTTGATCTGTCGGCAAGCAAAGCCGATTGATGAGGTGTTACAGTACGAGAAATACTGTAGTGATGAGAATGAGTTGAAGCAGAGAAAGCTGAAAGAGAAGGTGATGGTGATGCAAATTAAGGCAGCTCAAGCAGGGATGCAGGGGAATGGAGTACAGCAGATGGTGCAGCAACCACAAGGACAGGGAATGTTTCAAACGCAAACGAGAGGCCGAGGTCGAGGAGGTTTTGTGAACCGTGGTCCAGACTTGAATACTGTTGTGGTTCAAAATGACGTGCAAGGGATGAAAAAGATGTCACCATGCCATGCGTGCGGGGGCGTGGGACACTGGAAGCGGGAATGTCCGATGATGGTGCAGGATGGTGTTATTCAACAAAGCAATGATGTCAGTGCATTTCAAAATGTGAGGGGTCCAAGGATGAGGGGTCCAAATCCGAACTTCCAGAAGAACATGGTTCAGATACAGGGTCTCCAGCCTATGCAGCAAATGCAAATGCCACGTGTTCAACCAGCGCAGGTGCAGAAAGTACAGCAGCAGATTCCCATGGTACCTAGACAGCAAATGCAGTTGCCTTTAGCTCCGATGGGACAGCAACAGGTGATGCTTCCTCAACAGGTCACAGGTCAAACAATGAGTCAAAATAATGCAGTACAACAGTTCCCATTGCGTGGTGAGAATGGAATAAACGATGAATGGTCGGATGACTGTTCGGATAGTGAGGAGTGCAGGCTTGCAGCGTCCCTAGAAGTAGATCAGAGAGGACCTTATGTGCAGGGGAAGGTGATGGGTCACAAGGTTTCATTCCTGGTTGATACAGGAGCTACACGCTCTGCAGTCAGAAGTGCAGAGGTTCCGAAATTGCCGCTTTCAGGACGTACAATAAAGGTAGTGGGAGTGACAAACCAGCTCCTGACTAATCCCATTACAGATCCTGTTCAGGTTGAGATTGATATGTTTCAGGGATTGCACATGTTTGTAGTCTGTGATTCAAGTCCTGTGTCCCTACTGGGAAGAGACTTGCTGTGTAAGACGAGGTGTTCGATTACCTGTTCCAATGAAGGAATTGAGGTGCAGACAAACAGTGATGATGAAGGGGACGATGGTCAGGTCTCAGAGCCTGAGACGGAGACCACAGATGAGGAGTACCCTTTGATAAGCTTTTTCCCGATGTTCACAGTGACCGATTTGCCAACCGAATTACAGGGAACAGTCATAGAGAAGGTGTCGGATTTGACTGGAAAGGAAGTAGGATTGATAAAAGGAGTAGAACCAGTCAAAGTAGATGTGAAGCCAAATGCTGTGTTTCCCCAGGTACCGAAGTACCACATGGCACAAGATGCCCTTATACAGGTGACGCAGATAATTGCAGACTTTGTGAAGCAAGGGGTCCTAAAAGAAATGATGAGCAGCCCGTGTAATTCGCCAATGATGGGATGAAAGTTCGAATTGTCCAAGATCTGAGGAAAATTTATGAGATAGTGGTAAAATGTTGCCCTATAGTGCCAAACCCAGCCGTGATCATGTTCCAGGTTCCATGTGATGCAGAGTGGTTCACAGTCGTGGACTTGTCTCAAGCATTCTTTTCTGTGCCTCTTCATGAGGATAGCCAATTTCTTTTCCGTTATAAATTCTTGGACAAGGTTTACAGTTAGTTTCGAATTCCTCAAGGGTTTTCGGAATCTCCTTCCATCTTCAATCAGATATTGAAGAAGGACTTCGAATCATTGGAATTGCTTTTTAATTCGACTCTAGTGCAGTACATTGATGATTTGTTGATTGCGTCCAAAACAAAACATGACTGCAGGTATTATACTATTGCCCTACTGAATCACTTAGGGAAGAACGGACATAAAGTGTCCCCAAAGAAGCTACAGTACTGTCAGAAAGAGGTGAAGTACTTAGGCCATTTGATTGAAAAGGGATAAAGGAGAATATCCAAAGAGAGAGTGACAGCCATGTTGCAGATGAATCCCCCGACATCCAAGAGAGACGTTAGGATGTTTCTGGGAATGGTGGGCTACTGTCGCCAGTGGATTCCCAACTTCTCGATTATCTCTAAGCCTTTGGTGAGGTTGACCGTCAAGGAGGTTAAGGATGGCCCGGATACCCTCACTATGTCTGAAAAGGAAATGAGGGCATTCATTGAGCTGAGAGAGTGTATGTGCAGGGCTCCAGCTTTAGGTATGCCTGACTACACAAAGCCTTTTGTCCTGTTTTGTCATGAACGTGATGCTTGTTCTTTGTCTGTCCTGACACAGGTCCATGGAGGTGCAAACCGATCAGTAGCATATTTTTCAGCTACTTTGGACCCAGTTGCAGCGGCCTTACCGGGTTGCCTGCGTGCAGTTGCTCTTTAACTTCAGGACCTTTTCCTGTAGACCTGAAAAAGGCATATTTACGACCGTTATTAAAGAAAAGAAACCTAGACCCGCAAGACCCCAACAACTACAGACCAATCACAAATGGACCTTTCCTGGGCAAATTGATAGAAAGAGCAGCATTCACCCAGATGTCACAATTCATTGAAGACAATTCTATACTTTCAGACTTCCAAACTGGATTCCGCCCAGCAAGAAGCACTGAATCAGCACTCATAGCAATCTGGGATGATCTTCAAAACACAGTCGACCGAAATGGAGTTGCTGCACTACTTCTCTTGGACCTCTCAGCTGCCTTTGATACGGTTGACCATGACACCCTAATTCAAAGACTCCACGAAGCCGGCATACAAGGGATTGCTCTCGACTGGATTACTTCCTATCTTCAAGAAAGATCGAATATCATCCACTCGCCCCCTTCTCGTCTGAACCCTGCCTCACAAAAGCAGGGGTCCCCCAAGGGTCAATCATCTCACCTTTGCTTTTCAACATCTACATGATATCTTTGCCAGAACTGATCAATGATTTCCATCTCACATGCTACAACTATGCAGATGACACACAAATACTACTTAAATTAGAATGCCCCAAAAACATTGAAAACTCTCAAATCTTCAGTTGCCTCAGAGCCGTTGATCAGTGGATGACCTGGAGCCATCTCAAACTAAATACCTCCAAAACAGAAATACTCATATGTGGTGACTGCAAAAATTATGACCCTCTGTGCGTCTGGCCTGACGATCTCGGACCACCTCCTCAATTATCCAAGGAAGTTAAAAACCTACGAATCACCATGGATTCCAAGTTAACTATGAATGCCCAAGTGGACAAATTAGCACGAACAAGCTTCATCACCTTGAAGACTTTACGACGCATCTTCCCCCACCTCGGATTTCCACACAAGGTGCAAGCTACTATCTCGCTTGTACTATCCAAACTGGATTATGCCAATGGCCTCTACCATGGATCATCTCTATCTGTTATGAAAAAACTACAACGTATCCAGAATTCCGCAGCCAGGCTCCTATTACATGTAAAGCCGCAAGCCCCTGCCTTGAGAGCACTACACTGGTTACCGTTGCCAGAAGATGCACTTTCAAGCTGCTTTGTATCACCCACAAAGCTATACATGGAACAGGACTGCTTTTTATCAAAAACAAAATAACCAAATACATCCAACAAAGAAACCTCCGCTCAAGATTGGCACCCTGCCTTAGAACACCACCATACAAGAAAAAGACTATAGGTGGTACATCCTTCTCCGTTCAAGCAGCCAAACTATGGAATTCATTACCCCCAACTATAAGAGCCACAGATAACTTGTCTTCAGAAAACTACTCAAGAGTTGGCTCTTTTCTTCATAACAACCATATTCAAACAACTATGGACTGCATATACCTATGTTGGTATATTTTTTTCAGATTCTGTGTATATTTCTAGTTATGTATAGTTTCTTTAGAAAATATGTATCGCTACTATGTCATAACAATAAAATACACACACACACTCTTTTTAAACCTGTTTGACTAAGTATATTTTACCCATGGTTCTAATTATGTATTGTATGTGCATATGTGTGTGTATTCATGTGTGTGTGTATGTATATATATATATATATATATATATATATATATATATATATATATGTGTATATGTTGTTTCTGTGCTTGGCATGTTTGTGGGTCATTGCATGGCTCCTGGGTGGGTTGTTATACTAAATATCTATGAATTCCTGCTTTCATCTTATCACACTTATCTACCCATCATCATATGTCATGTCTCTATCAAACTATCCTCCATTATCACTCTGACTCATCCCAAATCCTTTCTACTACTTTCATCTCCTAAATAACTCTGCCTAACCTCTTCCCTCCGCTTCCACATCTAACTCACCAAACCTCACTATACTACTGTGACCTCCCACACAACCCTACTAAATTCTCCCGCATTTATCTCACCCTGCTACTATGCTCTCCATAACCCTTCCACACACTCTTCCCTCCTCCATCCCCCTTTACTCATCCCAAGCCTTTGGGCTGAGTAAATTAAGGATATCCTCCCAATTAACACTTCTGGATTTCTTTCCTCCTCCACCCCTCCATTACTCCAGTCAATCTAACTAACAAACTCTCATATCCACGGCTCAAATTAACTCATAATAATACTAAAACTGTATTTCCCGATACTAATCCATCACTAATTCTTGTTGGGTTCCAGAGTAGTGTGCTACTCACCGAAAAGCGCTTCGACGGGGGTAGTAAGCGCTATATAAATACGATTACAATACAATACAATCTCTCTTGGGCGGTGGGGCACCATATAGTACTCAAGTAGCTTCGGGAAGCCCATTTTCAGGAGTGCAAGCTGGTATGCTGGGTCTGACCACCCACTTCCTAGCCAGTTTTTGAGTACCAGCAGTTGTGTGGCTAGATAATAGAGATATAAGTTGGACATTCCAAGCCCCCCTTCGTGTATGTTGCGCTGACAGGTGTGAAGTGCAAGTCGTGGGTGAGAGTTATGCCACAAAAATTGCAGTGCCACAGCGTCCATTTCTTTAAACTATTGTTTGGAGAGCTGACAGGGAAAGTTCTGGAGAAGATAAAGAAAGCGGGGTAGGATCATCATTTTATACAGTGCTATTCTTCCCGGGACATTAAGGGGTAGGGTCTGCCATCACTTGAGGTCATCCCTAATCTTCTGGGTTAGCAGTGTGATGTTAAGTGTCCATGCTAGCTCGGGCAATAAGGCCACAGTGATAACCAGATATCAGAAGCTATTACGTCGAATGGGGATGTTGTCCTGCCAATCCTAGCAGTCCCTTACAGAGTGTAACGGGACCAGTAGAGACTTGCCTGGGTTAAGCTACAGGCCAGAGACCTCAGAGAATAGTTTCATTAGTTGCAGACACCCAGGTCCACTACTGGCTGGGTGGTCAAATAGATGAGTAGATCGTCGGCGTATGTGGTCCTCCTGTCCGGTGGGCCAAGCCCATCCTCTAATTAGCGGGTATACCCTTATGATTTTCGCCAGCAGTTTGATCACCAGGGCAAAAAGAAGGGGGGATAACGGTCATTGTAAAGGGATTCAAAAATACCCCATTCACCTCTACGCGGGCAGTCAGGTTGGAATGGAGGAGCTACACCAGCCTCCGATATCTAGGGCTAATCCCTGCTTTTATGACCACCTGGAAGAGATACTACCAATCGACCTTATCAAATGCTTTTTCATAGTCTATGAGGAGCAGAGCCAAGTGTGGGGACAGAGAACTGAGGTCGGCCGATGCTGCATGAAGCCGCCAAAGGCAGTGCTGGGTGCTTCTGGTTGGCATTAATCCACATTGATCTGGGCTGATTAGGGAGGGCAGCACTTTCTTCAGACTAGTAGTCAGTATTGTGGAGAGAATTTTTATTTCGGTATTGAGGAGCGAAATGGGGCGATAGGCCGAGCAGTGTACTGAGGGTGGGTGAGACTTTGGAATCACTACAATAGTGGCTGGTCGTGGTCCGAAGGGAAGTTTCCAGCCTGTTCGAGTCGACTAGGGCATCTTGCAAGAGCTGCCCGAGTCGTCAATGATTTTGGGGACAATTCTACAAGCCAACCAGTGCAGCAGCTTACCATTTTTGTCACCTCACCCATATATTCAGACTGTCAAGGTGCGCCTCATGTGCTTCACAGGTTCAAGGGTAAGATGACGGATTTCTTCCCTAAACAGCCCCAATTGTCCTGGTGATGATTGTATGGTTGGTGGGGGAGAGCTGCATTTCCAGACGTAGTGCCTGTGCCTCAAGGCTCACTACCTGCTGGTTCCTCACATACTCTCGCACCCTGAGAAGATGTCTGGCATACCCTCGGACGGTGGGCTTGCAGACAACCCATATTGTGGCCGATTGCACAGAGCCAATATTGTTCATGAAGTAGTGAGTGGGTGAGAGCAGAGTGAGGGCTTGGACATAGGTGCCGTCCTGGAGGCACCAAGCGTTCAAACGCGGGCCTTGCCAGGGTCGTCTATCTGCAGAAGGAGTGGTGCATGATCAAAGATCCCTTATGGGAGTAATTCTGCGCCTGTGACCCTGTGGATATCTGGAGCTGGCATGAAAAGGAGGTCTATTCTCACGTGTGTGTGATGCGCCGCCGATGTGTGTGTGTATTACCACTTTCGGGGGTGCCAAATCCGCCACACGTCACAAAGGCCCGGCCCAGCGGTGCAGCTGCTTGGCTCAGGTGCTCCGACTCACCGATGGTGTACTAGTGGCATCAGCCTCTGGGTTCATGACCGCGTTAAAATCACCTCCCAGGATTGTCAATCCCGGGGGAGTTGCACTGCAACCTCTTTGAGGGTCTCTAGGAACAGTTCGAGTGTGCCGGGGGGACATACACACTAAGAAGATTAACCGACCGGCCACTCAGTGTTCCAGACACAGCGACATATCGACCTTGCGGGTCTAGCTTAGTTGTGGTGGTCACTATGGGTAACAAATGGTGCAATAGTATCGTCACTCCCCTAGAGCCTCTGGAAAAGCCCACATCGTATACCCTGTCGTATCGGCCTCGTTGAAGCATAGGGCAACGAGTGCCTAGCAAGTATTTTTCTTGGAGCAACAATATAGAAGGGGCAAATTAATGAATGTCCCAAAAACCGCAGAGCGCTTAATCTTGTCCGGGAGTCCGTTGACATTTCAAGAAAGGACCATTTTAATGAGCCCTGAAGTGTGCGGGGGAAAAGTGCTTGAATGCATTTAGGACTTTGTGTGTGTCAAGATTCCCAAGGGATGAAGTCTGTGAGTAGGAAGCCCCTCTAGGAGGGTTGCGTGTATAAAGTAGATCTAGAGGTATAACGTGACCACCTCAAAGAAAAGTGTTAATACATACAAAACACAACCGTAACATGTCTTTAAAACTTACTGCAACTACTTCCCCAAACCCCCCACAACTGCCCGCCACCCCATATTTCCATCCCTGAAGCATCTGTTGCCCAAGGATCCCAACTGAAAACTAAAAACCAAGGTGTCTGTAACAGGCGTGGAGTAGTGGACCCCTCCATACAGTCGGAGATCTGCAATAAAGTCCCTACCTCGCCTCCATTGTCAGTCAGGAGCTCTCCCCTCTGTCTCTGCTACATCTGAGAGGAATCAATGGTAGTTCTTTACCTTATGACAAGGAGGGAGTTTGGCTAAGGTGTTCGTTCGCTTGATCTGACAAGGGCCGTTCCTCCTCACGGTGGTCAGGCACAGCCGGCTCCCCGAGAGTCGAAGGTCCATCCGAGTCCACTTCGGGAGACCGGGACACATCCCTCTGCTTTCTGCGGCAGGGCTGGGTGCATCCCTTGTTTGCGTCCCAGACCCAGCGAGTCATCTCACCCGGTTCTCGGGGAACCCTCTGAGCGGGAGGGGGGTCCAGTTCGGGCAACACGGTGCTCCTCAATGAGCCAGTCCCAGGCAGTTTCTGGTGAGTCAAAGAAGAAGGATTTCCCATCCAGTAGGACTTTGAGGCGTGTGGGGAACAGCCATTTATAGGACAGTCGCATCGCTCTAAGTTTTTGCTTAACCACTTCGTAAGAGCAGCGTTTATTCTGCACATCACATGTGTAGTCTGGAAAAATTAGAATTTTATGGTTTTCCCATCGGAAATCTGGTTGTGCTCTCGCTTCCCCGAGGATGACATCTTGATGTTTTAAATTAAGGAACCTAGCAATTATTGGTCTTCTCTGCCCTCCTGGCAGGGGCCTGGGCACCAGTGGTCTGTGAGCCCGTTCAACTGTGAACCAGGGGGACAGCTTTTGCTCCGGCAACCAAGTTCGAAGCCAGAGTTCCAAAAACTCGGCAGTCTGGGTCTTCTCCGCTCCTTCTGGGAATCTGACGAAGCTAAGGTTATTGCGCCTGGAGTGATTTTCTGCATCCTCGGCTCTGTGGTGGAGCTCGCCTGTACGGGTCAGCAGTTGGTCAACTTTGGATTTAAGGTCTGGGATCTCATCCTCTGCTGCTGAGACATGGTCTATCTCTTTAATGCATCCCACTGCCGCTCCCAAGTCCTGTAGCAGCAGGCCTACGTCTTTGCGCACCTCGCCAATCTTGGTCTTGATGGCTTGTTGTGAGGATTAAATAGCTTGCAGTATAGTGTCCAACCCCTCTATCGCAAGGGGCTCCAGCACCAAGGCACCAGCCTCCTGGAGGTTCGACTGGGTAGTGAACGGATCGATGCGCTGCTGGGATGTGAGTGGTGGTCTGCCGAGTCTGTCTTTCCCCATGACGAGGCTGGGGGCTCGGGTGCCCTGGGCCCCTATGCTTTGTCCCCCTACCGCCAGCATACAGTCGGTGTAGGATTTACTACCAAGAGCCTTGAGGATATGGGCTGCGTACTTGTCAAAGTCTAGTTTGCTCTCGCTAGGGGAGTGCCCCGTAGTCTCATCGAGGGAAGCCCAGCTCCGGGTCAGAGGGTCACGCAGCAGCCCGTTTACATGAGGAGGGGCAGGGAGGTAGAGGGGGCCACTGGGGGCACTCCTGGCCAGCTGCCACACCTGACTTCTATTGGGTCGAAGCGGACCCACCGCTGTGCCTGCGCACGTAGTCCGGTCCTGGTCAGACAGCATAACTCTCTGACAGGTCGGCTTGGCTCTCGCCATATCTCCCCAGTTGACGGCGATCGTTCCCCCTGCACATCCATGGGGGGGCGCGATACTTGGCTTCCCTTCAGGCCCTTCAGGCTACCGCTCCTCATGGTGCCACGCTCAGAGAGCGGCCTTCTCCTATGCCCTCAACACTCGCCCCCGCATCAGGGCTCCGCCATGCTCTGCGGTGCCAGCCACAGGTTATCCACTCAGCCCCGCTCGTGTGTCTCTTCAGGCCTGATGGGGGGCACTCGACCTGGACCTTGTCTTATCAGCTGCTTATGCACTGCGTCCCCGCCACAGGCCGGGCCGCTCCCTGGGCCTCCTCCTTCCAAGGGGTCGCACATGGTGCGCGGCTGGACCACCCAGCTACTCCACGAGCAGCCGGGCCTCCACTCGTCAGCTGCCGCTTGTCAGCTCTCAGCCCAGCCACCTCTGCCAGGCCTGGGCCTCAAGTTGGGCCTTGTCGTCTCGGTGCCAGGAATCTGGGCGTCACCGGTCCTAGAACACTGTTGGAGTGTAGTTATTATAATCAAAATTAACATGAAATGTTTGCAAATTAATGTATAATGATGTTGCATAGAAAATTGTATTAATGTGTTTTTAACACAGGCACTTGAAACGTGCCCACGGAGAGTGGCCACCAATGTATACGATGATTAAATGAAATTGACTAATAATGCATTATTGATGTACTAATGTATGATTTTGTATTAGTGTTAAGAGTTATATGTTAAGATGCTGCTAAAATTAATTACTAGGCCTTAGTTAGCATGAGTTGGGGCCTAGCTGCCGGTCTCATATTAAATGTGTTTTTCTAACGTGCAATGTCCTGCCGTACTTTTCCAGAAGCTAGAAGATGTGTGAAACTGTAGTAAATTCTTTCTCATGAGACTCGACTTCCTCAAGGAGACATTCTTGCCGAATGCAACAGTGTAAACTTGCAACAGGTACAAGATCGCCTGAACTGGTAAAGACAATGGAACTACTGACTGGGACCGCAAGAATAAAAGTTTGTACCTGACATTCTACCCGTTGGAGATGTCAATTACAGGAGCCAATAAACTATGTGAGAACTGTTCTAAAGTGACAATCCTAACGAGGTGGAGAGACAATTATTGGTTGGAGATGATGCACCAAAATTTGCCCAATGGAAATTAGGAGACTGTACAACAAGATTAATATAACCCCGTGTCACAAGAAGAAATCAGCCATTCCGAGCCACTTTTTGCCATTGCCATTACGTGCCATTCTTTGCTAGTACCTAGCCACTTTGTCACTCTGTCTTAAAGACTTTGCTGTTTGACTCTTCAAACCATCCTTACCCAAATCATACTTTTCCTCCTTATGAGGGAAGTGTTCCTTATTACCTGTCTTGTTGAACTTTGCTGAGTTTCCTGGCTAATGGCGAATCAACTGATGTCCTGAGGACGAAGACTGACTCTGTATGCTGACCCATTACGGAGGGTAACTATATGATAATGAAATTGTAATTGTCTGTTTGCCTTTTCTTTCTAGGTACCAACTGCTTCTTTTGATAGAGACCATAGACAGATGTTTTCTAAATTTGTGTTGTTAAATTGTTTTGCATGAAGCCCACATGCTAATGCTAATTCGAGGTTAGTTAAGGAATTCACTGAACGAATGCAAATAGACAAATGACTGAATCTATGCTTTGTTGAATAATACGCTAATGATACTCTGCTAAAGTTAATCCATGTTGACGTCGTGCTTTGTTCTAATGTTTATAATCTTTGCTTTGATGAAATCTTATTCGAGTTGCCATATTGTGACAGTGCTGATGTGTTTTCTGGTATTGAGATTAATAAACTTGCTAGTAGAGTGTAATCAATAGGGAATAAATACCACAAATCTTAACTAAATTTTGTGTGGTTATTCATGACTGAAATGTCATGGGGTGTTTCGGTTTTTCATTAATGTCACTAACCAATTGGATTGTTTGCCATTGTGATTATTGCTGAGGTTATTGATATATTGATTGACATGTTGATTAGTTATCTTGTCTTAAGGTGTCTCCAATCAGGGTCAAAAGATTCATTGGCCTAAAACGAGTCCCAGACTAAGTAAATTACCTAGGGCGGGACGCGCTATCAGTTCTGGTAGCAGAGGACGGTTAAGGCCCTTTGGGGCCCTAGGACGAAGGACCATTGTTTTAGAATTGTTTTTGAAATAATGCAAATTGGAGGTATGATATGCCCCTAAGTCCCAAATGACTTTCCCAGAATCTCGGAGCTTGCCGAAGTGAGTTGGGTATGTTCTCGGCGTTCTAGTGATGGTATGAGTGAAGTAGGATTTGCGCTTGCAACAGCTAATGCATTCCGCAGGTGAATTGTGAAGTCTGTGAGAATTTTTAGGCCAGGTGATGTTTTAGTAGGAGTGGGCGTACTCCGCAGTATGAGAGTAGGGAAGTCAGCGAACTTCATATGAGTGTGGCGCTTGGTGCTCAAAATTGTCCACGTGGTTGTTGGTGATATACAGACCCGGCGTGGTCTAAGACTCCGGAGTATATTGAAAAGTGTATGAGACACTTGGTTTATGTTGTAATTTGTGCGGTTTAATAGGTCAATCGAGCGTGGTTGACGAGTCAAGTTTGAGTCAAAGTGTGTGAGTGAAACTTCGATGGAGATTTGGTAAGTTCTAAAGTGCACTAGGACGGGCCATTGACAAGTCGAGAGTAGAATTTGCTGGTCAAATTCTGCTTGCAAGTGCGGGATCTGAGAAGGAGAAAGTAGCGACCGAAGCTTCAAGTGAAATCTCTGTAAAGTTCTGAAGCGATTGTGTTACCCTTCCTGTAGTAAACCGGCAAATTTGAGTTTTGTTGAAGTGCTCGCAATATATTGCATTAGCTTTGAGTGAATAGAGAGTGGGCAAGACAAGCCGCAGGACTTTGTCAGCCGCAGTGTGTGTGAGTGTGACGTCATTGGAGCTGCGCTGGGATAGGTCAGCCAGTAAGAAGGGTCGCGCACGGATAGGCAGCCGTCCGTGGTAAGCAATTGGTTGAGAAGGTAGGCAAAGAATGTTCTGGGAACTAAAGTCACTTCCTGATTAGATTCTAAACGAAATAAAAGACACAAAAATGAAGTTTTTCAAGGCTTTAAAGAGCGCTTTGAGGGGAGATGTGTACATTACAGCGAGTGTGGGGGAGCCTACACCGCCAGAGGATACTCCGGCTTATGCCGTAATGAAGGAGAAGGGAGTCGCGCCATGTCTTTAGCTAAAGCAATGGTGCAAATTAACAGAGAAAGATGGGTGTTTAGCGTTTCCAGAGAATGGGACATTCAACATAGGTGTCCTAGAGAATTTGCGGAAAGATTTAAATGAACAGAAGCCGCCTCCAAGGGCAGCTCAGTTTGAGGCGTTAGCGATTTGGGAATTAATGGCCATACGACAGAGGCAACAGAAATTCGAGAGGAGAATGAGAAAAGCAGAAAAGACTCTAGCGGAGGCTAGATGGAATAGTGAGACCTAGATGTGGAGAAGGGAAATAATAGACAGAGTTAGGATGCTTCCGGCAATAACTCAAGAGGCCGAAACACAGGGAAGAAAGGCCATTTGTAAAACGGACAATAGCTCTAGTAAGCAAAAGGAGACTCAGAAGTCTTGGGTAGATGCAGATAATTCAGATGATGATGAGTTCCTTAATCAGCTGTTACATGATCGACCACCACCGTATGCCATAAATGACAATAGACCGAGTACTAGTTCTGGTCCTGTAAGTTCGACACAGAATCAGAGTATCACAAATACAGTACAGGTAAATAATGTTACCACATCAGCTCCGATACAGAATGGTGCTAGTGTATCCACTGCACCCGAGACGCTGATACAGTTGCAGCCACCACCAGTTCAGAGGGTCTACCCTGATGTCCCAGTATTAGAAACGGCTACGAATTTGATGGTGCCGCCTGATCCAGCATACACGAAATCAAAGTTAGCGCAGATTGAGCCAACTCCACATTTGCTGCCCCAGCCGCAGCAACCGGTGGTTCCGAATTACACTTCGGTCACAGGACCGAAGTCAGTAATGAATCAAGCTATGGGAGTAAATGCTTTATCGGGACTGGGAAATGGACAGACACCAGGTGCTATATCTTTGCCAATTACTGTTGTTCCGCCAGTACCGCTGTATGTGCAGGTGAAGCCTAGTGTGTGTGACCAAGGAGTAATGACTCAAGAGGTGATAAGAGGAGGGTACACAGGAAGCTCCCAAGGGATGACACCGGGAGAACAGACAGCAGAGAGGTCTAGATCCTTGTTGGACTTAAGTCCGATTGGGGTTCCTTTAGAGGCAATGAGACAAGCAGGTTTGGGTCTACTGACTCCACAGGTACTGAGTGCAAACACGTCACAAACTCCAATGGTGCCAGCTGGAAATATCTTGTTGCAAGGTTTAACAGCGCAACAATTGAATGAATGGTTAGACAAGCCTAACACTCCACAGACTACTCCTGCGACAGCAGAGTGGTCAGAGAGAGAGGAATACCTGAATTTTGTCAGGTTGGGTGTGGAAGCAGCTGAGCTAGTAGAAGGAAGCATGGTAGTGAACAGATTAGAATCATACAATGAAGCAGAATTGAGGT
This sequence comes from Pleurodeles waltl, assembly GCF_031143425.1. Lineage (NCBI taxonomy): Eukaryota > Metazoa > Chordata > Amphibia > Caudata > Salamandridae > Pleurodeles > Pleurodeles waltl. Next base: position 967,363,526 of record NC_090444.1, read on the forward strand.
ATCTGTGCCCAAAAATAACCAAAGAAGTGAGTAAGGTGCACCAGAGGTTAGCAAATTTGGCAGACAAATACGGCATAGACTTAGACAATACTAAGCACCTGAAGAGGAGTTATAGGTTAGACTTCGGGCCTAAAGATTTTGATCACATGAGATCCACTGGGATGAAGACACACCTCAAAGAGATACTACAGAGTGCTCAAGCTTGGGGAGCATTAGAAAAGTGGGAAGGCAGATGGGCGAAGAAGAGAGATAAGAGGAAAAGTGACTGCCTGGAACAGCAGCAGGCGAAGGCTGTGACAGATACAGGAACAATAAAGATGTTACCAATGAGGGATACAGCTGGAGGGGTTCTAGTTCATGTACCGTGGTCTAGAGGTGACATTTTGTCATTCACAAATCATTATCCCAGGTTGAGGGAAAAGCCGATAGAGTGGTATCAGCAAACGGATAGGTTTGCGAAGCTTGCGAAATGTCTTTGGGAAGACTTGAATACACTGTTTGAGATTATAGTTCCAGATGATTTTCGGCTTGAGTGCAAGAGGACTGTGGATTGGCCGACAGCGGAACCGCCAAGGGACAGGGCTACAGGAGCACCGTCTCCTGAGATGATGAAGCACTACTATAAAGTGATTGAGTTTTTGAAGCAGAAGGTGTCGCCGAAAGTTACCGATTGACAAAAAATTTATCGAACGGCACAAGAAGGCAAAGAGTCGATACATGCTTACTATGAGAGGTTGTTAAAGGCGTTCAAACACTACAGTGGCACAGAGGTCATAGAACCGAAAGACATGAATCACCTTGTGTTCAGGTTCGTTGAAGGACTGAGGCCAGAGATTAGTCAGATGATTAAGAATCATTTGATCTGTCGGCAAGCAAAGCCGATTGATGAGGTGTTACAGTACGCAAAATACTGTAGTGATGAGAATGAGTTGAAGCACAGAAAGCTGAAAGAGAAGGTGATGGTGATGCAAATTAAGGCAGCTCAAGCAGGGATGCAGGGGAATGGAGTACAGCAGATGGTGCAGCAACCACAAGGACAGGGAATGTTTCAAACGCAAACGAGAGGCCGAGGTCGAGGAGGTTTTGTGAACCGTGGTCCAGACTTGAATACTGTTGTGGTTCAAAATGACGTGCAAGGGATGAAAAAGATGTCACCATGCCATGCGTGCGGGGGCGTGGGACACTGGAAGCGGGAATGTCCGATGATGGTGCAGGATGGTGTTATTCAACAAAGCAATGATGTCAGTGCATTTCAAAATGTGAGGGGTCCAAGGATGAGGGGTCCAAATCCGAACTTCCAGAAGAACATGGTTCAGATACAGGGTCTCCAGCCTATGCAGCAAATGCAAATGCAACGTGTTCAACCAGCGCAGGTGCAGAAAGTACAGCAGCAGATTCCCATGGTACCTAGACAGCAAATGCAGTTGCCTTTAGCTCCGATGGGACAGCAACAGGTGATGCTTCCTCAACATGTCACAGGTCAAACAATGAGTCAAAATAATGCAGTACAACAGTTCCCATTGCGTGGTGAGAATGGAATAAACGATGAATGGTCGGATGACTGTTCGGATAGTGAGGAGTGCAGGCTTGCAGCGTCCCTAGAAGTAGATCAGAGAGGACCTTATGTGCAGGGGAAGGTGATGGGTCACAAGGTTTCATTCCTGGTTGATACAGGAGCTACACGCTCTGCAGTCAGAAGTGCAGAGGTTCCGAAATTGCCGCTTTCAGGACGTACAATAAAGGTAGTGGGAGTGACAAACCAGCTCCTGACTAATCCCATTACAGATCCTGTTCAGGTTGAGATTGATATGTTTCAGGGATTGCACATGTTTGTAGTCTGTGATTCAAGTCCTGTGTCCCTACTGGGAAGAGACTTGCTGTGTAAGACGAGGTGTTCGATTACCTGTTCCAATGAAGGAATTGAGGTGCAGACAAACAGTGATGATGAAGGGGACGATGGTCAGGTCTCAGAGCCTGAGACGGAGACCACAGATGAGGAGTACCCTTTGATAAGCTTTTTCCCGATGTTCACAGTGACCGATTTGCCAACCGAATTACAGGGAACAGTCATAGAGAAGGTGTCGGATTTGACAGGAAAGGAAGTAGGATTGATAAAAGGAGTAGAACCAGTCAAAGTAGATGTGAAGCCAAATGCTGTGTTTCCCCAGGTACTGCAGTACCACATGGCACAAGATGCCCTTATACAGGTGACGCAGATAATTGCAGACTTTGTGAAGCAAGGGGTCCTAAAAGAAATGATGAGCAGCCAGTGTAATTCGCCAATAATGGGATGAAAGTTCAAATTGTCCAAGATCTGAGGAAAATTAATGAGATAGTGGTAAAATGTTGCCCTATAGTGCCAAACCCAGCCGTGATCATGTTCCAGGTTCCATGTGATGCAGAGTGGTTCACAGTCGTGGACTTGTCTCAAGCATTCTTTTCTGTGCCTCTTCATGAGGATAGCCAATTTCTTTTCCGTTTTAAATTCTTGGACAAGATTTACAGTTAGTGTCGAATTCCTCAAGGGTTTTCGGAATCTCCTTCCATCTTCAATCAGATATTGAAGAAGGACTTCGAATCATTGGAATTGCTTTTTAATTCGACTCTAGTGCAGTACATTGATGATTTGTTGATTGCGTCCAAAACAAAACATGACTGTAGGTATGATACTATTGCCCTACTGAATCACTTAGGGAAGAACGGACATAAAGTGTCCCCAAAGAAGCTACAGTACTGTCAGAAAGAGGTGAAGTACTTAGGCCATTTGATTGAAAAGGGATAAAGGAGAATATCCAAAGAGAGAGTGACAGCCATGTTGCAGATGAATCCCCCGACATCCAAGAGAGACGTTAGGATGTTTCTGGGAATGGTGGGCTACTGTCGCCAGTGGATTCCCAACTTCTCGATTATCTCTAAGCCTTTGGTGAGGTTGACCGTCAAGGAGGTTAAGGATGGCCCGGATACCCTCACTATGTCTGAAAAGGAAATGAGGGCATTCATTGAGCTGAGAGAGTGTATGTGCAGGGCTCCAGCTTTAGGTATGCCTGACTACACAAAGCCTTTTGTCCTGTTTTGTCATGAACGTGATGCTTGTTCTTTGTCTGTCCTGACACAGGTCCATGGAGGTGCAAACCGATCAGTAGCATATTTTTCAGCTACTTTGGACCCAGTTGCAGCGGCCTTACCGTGTTGCCTGCGTGCAGTTGCAGCTGTTGGTCAAAGCCTCACTCAATGTGAAGGTATAGTGATGGAACATCCCTTAACAGTCATGGTCCCACACTCAGTCGAAATAGTACTCACCCGAACAAAGACGCAGCATATGACAAATGCCCGTCTGACCAAATATGAAACGATTATACTGGAGTCACCTAATGTGTCACTAAAACGCTGTACTGTGTTAAACCCAGCAACTTTGCTTCCTAATGAAAATACAGATGTTGATGATGCTGAAGAAGTAGAACATGATTGTCTTGAGGTAACAGAACTGTGCACCAAACCGAGACCTGACATTAAAGATACTCAATTGGAGGAAAATGATTACATTATCTTTGTTGATGGTTCATGCCTGTGAGACTCAGTAGGAGTGCTAAGAGCCGGATATGCTGTATGTACAATCACTGGTATCCTGGAAGCATCCTGGCTCAAAAGAGTGTACTCTGCTCAAGTGGCTGAATTGGTTGCTCTTACTAGGGCATGCAATGCTGCTGACAAATTGAAAGTCACTATCTATACTGATAGCAGATACGGATTTGGAATCGTCCATGATTTTGGCCAGTTGTGGTCACAGAGGGGTTTCATGACCTCTTCTGGTTCTCCAGTGAAAAATTGTGAAAGGATTAAGGAGTTGTTGCACGCAATTCAGTTACCTCGTGAAATTGCCGTGGTGAAATGCAGCACTCATGTGAAATCACAAGACTTTGGGGGTCATTCTGACCCTGGCGGTCGGTGACCGCCAGGGTCACCGACCACGGGAGCACCGCCAACAGGCTGGCGGTGCTCCGTCGAGCATTCTGACCGCGGCGGTTCAGCCGCGGTCAGAAACGGAAAGTCGGCGGTCTCCCGCCGACTTTCCGCTGCTCGGGAGAATCCTCCATGGCGGCAGAGCGCGCTCCGCCGCCATGGGGATTCTGACACCCCCTACCGCCATCCTGTTCCTGGCGGGTCTCCCGCCAGGAACAGGATGGCGGTAGGGGGTGCCGCGGGGCCCCTGGGGGCCCCTGCAGTGCCCATGCCCATGGCATGGGCACTGCAGGGGCCCCCGTAAGAGGGCCCCACTGTGTATTTCAGTGTCTGCAATGCAGACACTGAAATACGCGACGGGTGCAAACTGCACCCGTCGCACATACCCACTCCGCCGGCTCCATTCGGAGCCGGCTTCCTCGTGGGGAGGGGTTTCCCACTGGGCTGGCGGGCGGCCTCCTGGCGGTCGCCCGCCAGCCCAGCGGGAGCGGCCATATGGCGGTTCCCGCCAGGTGGGCGGCGACCGCCGCCCGCCGGCCTCAGAATCAGGCCCTTTGTGTCAATGGGAAACGGATATGCAGATCAGGTCGCAAGGTTTTGTGCACTGAACTGTATATCGTTCAAAGATCAGTGGGAATTGTTACCTGAAACTGAAAATGAGACATGCACAGGTTATGCATTGAGGGTGGTTAACACGATGGAAGAGTTAAATTTGTTGCAGGGACTTGCCAGCAGAGAAGAGAAACGTTCTTGGCTTAAAATGCAATGTGTACAAAGACCTGATGATTTGTGGGTTTCAGATGAGGGGAAAATGGTTTTGCCAAACAGTCTGTTGTCACAGTTTGCAAGGTTTTACCATGGTCAAGCACATATTGGGAGAGACGCCATGATTAGGTTGTTCAAAATCGATTGGTTCAATCCAAAATTCAGACAAGCTGCGGAAGTAATATGTCAAAGGTGCATCATCTTTCAGCAGATGAATGCGGGGAAAGGGACTGTGGTGAATTTGAGCCACATCGGGAGAGCAGGAGGTCCATTTAGCAGAATGCAATTGGATTTTATTGAGATGCCTGTGTGTGGAGGTCTGAGATACGTGTTGGTGATTGTGTGTATCTTTAGTCATTGGATTGAAGCTTACCCTACACGTAGGAATGACAGTCTCACAGTAGCGAAGTTGCTGCTTAGGGAGTTGATACCATGTTTCGGGTTCCCGATCTCTTTAGAATCAGATAGAGGAATTCACTTCAACACTGAGGTGGTTAAGCTCTTGTGTGCCGCACTGAACATTGAACAGAAGTTGCATTGTAGATACCATCCTGAAGCCTCAGGACTAGTGGAGCAGATGACTGGTACCTTAAAGTCGAGAATGGCGAAAATTTGCGCAGCTACCAATTTGAAATGGCCAGATGCATTGCCCTCAGTGCTAATGTCAATGAGAAATACACCTAGCAAGAAAACAGAACTGTCTCCTCATGAAATTCTCATGGGACAAGCTATGAGATTGCCCGCAGTGCCTGCAAATGCTCTTGTGAATATCACGGATGATATGGTGTTGGACTACTGCAAGGGTCTGGCTGACGTGGTCCGCTCTTTCTCTCAACAGGTGGAAGCAACAACACTGTCACCGATAAATGATCCAGGTCACAATCTGAAAGCCGGTGACTGGGTTGTTGTCAAGAACCATGTGAGGAAGTCGTGTTTGGAGCCACGTTAGAAGGGGCCATATCAAGTGATAACTGACAACTACTACTGCTGTGAAATGTGCGGGAATTCGAAACTGGATCCATGCCAGTCACACAAAGAAGGTGACGTGTCCAACTGATGAGGAACTTGAGTTGGCGAAAATAACAGCTACAGAAAAGGAAGTCTCAGGGCCGGAGAGTAATCAAAGGGGAACTGCGACTGAAGGAGAGCCTATTGAGGACGGCTTGGTCACTCAAACAGCAAATGAGATCCAGAAGGGTGACAGTGAGCCTATCTCAACTGAGGCACCAGGAGGACTGACCCAAAGAGAGGTTCTCCCAGAAGCAGACGGATACGGGTTTGAAGTTGAACCCCTGACAGACCCGGAGGGCGAAGGAGTTGAGGCAAACGATAGTCAAAGTGTTCAGACTCCTCCTGAGCCACTTGCAGATCCAGCAAAAGAAAACACCATAGCACAAGAGGAGGGCATTGAACAGCAACCTGAAAAGCTGAACAGTAAAAGGACGCTGAGAGGAGATAAGTGGCTAGAGTCACAAGCTGCAAAAGGGAAAGTGGTCATCAACGAAACAATAGAGGAAGAGGTCGATACCACAAGGAAAGAAGATCTGAGGGAAGGAGAATTGCAGGGTGACCGCAAGTTGAAAAGAAAGAGAATAGCAAACAGAAGATACGCACGTCCTGAATGGGCTTATGCAACGTCAGCCGATTGGCAACAGGAGTTCTTAGCGTTTTGTTTTGATCGTGAAGTTCCAGGTCAATATTATGGTACTTGAAGCTGGCCACAAATAAAAGAGACTGTGTTAAGTTGAAATTGAGTTAAAGGGAAATCTGAGAGAAGAGACTGATAAAATGACCTGATGTGACACTGTTAACCTGAATTGACTTTTGAAAAATCGATCGTGACAAGCTGCTAACTGGATTGACAAAAAGACCCTGGGAGTGAATGAGAGAGCTGTAAATACTTGCTGAAGAAAGACTTTGCTTAAACTTTGCAGAAAAAGAAAATAAAGAGAAGAAAGAAAGTTATTAACCATCCTCATATTAGTTGATTACATTTATAGTACTTTACTTTCTGATTCTTTACAGATCATGCCTAGGTCAGGAGGTGACGTTGAGGGAAATAAGCACTGTAAATATTTGGGTATTGCTTTGGGTGTTATGTGTGTGATATTCATTATAGCTTTGTTTGTGGAAATGCGTTTGGTGGACGAGAGTGAAGCTAACAATGCTACAGTTTCTGAGACTGCTAAACTAACACCGTGGGATAAGTTTGAACAAGATACAAAGTACGTGCATGACGAAACTAATACGAAAGGGGAGCTGTCTACTAATGTTTTCTATCGCTTGTTGAGTGAGTATGTTGACACTATGGATGCGTAGGCTTGTTATGTGTGTACACAAATTCCTCTTTCAGTCCAAGAGGGAGTTACATATCACAGCTTGCCATTAACATACGGGATTAGTTGTAGTCTGCTACTAACGTGCTTTTAGAATCAAGAGGAAGTGCAATATTTTTATTCAAACTATGATTTAGTGTTCTCTTATGTGCCCATCATAGAAGATTTGAATAGTGTCACTAAATATTATGCCATAAAATTGATGAAGGGATTCTTTGAGCCTAGAATGACAATTAGTACTTCATTTGCGCACCGCAATAATTTGACATGCTTGCTTACATCTGTAGAAAATAGTTTTCTAGATCACATTGAAGATCGAAGGAAGGTTTGAAAGGGGAAATTAGAAAAAGGCTTGCAGCAACGATCACTCCTTAGTAATAGCAAAAATGGGATTAGGGAACAAGGGAAGCTAGCTTTAGATGCGAAACATGTAGGTAGGCTTTGCATTACGTGACCAAAGTCATACTATGACAATGTGTTTGTGGGAACGAGTGAGTGTAAGCATGTGTTTTTGTTTCAGAATAAATGGACTTTCATGCTAAATGGAATGGATCAAGCGATCCCAGGGGTTTATTACATTTGTGGACTTATTGCTTATTACCGTCTTCCAAAGGGATGGTATGGGACATGTTATTTGGGAATAGTTTTCCCGAAGATCTATCAACTAGATTATTTAAAGAAATTTCCGAAAGTGACAGAATTACTTTGTGCTAGACAAAAGAGAGAAACTGCTGCTGGTGTAATGGGAGACATATTTGAAGCAATAATTCCTTCAGTGGGAGTTGTTTTGAACTCCATAAAGATTCAAAAGTTGTCTACTATTGTGGATAACATGCTGACAAACTTCACAGGAGCTATACTCCTGATGGATACTGAACTTGCTGCAGAGAGGGCTATGACTCTTCAAAATAGGCTTGCTTTAGACATTCTTTTAGCGAAAAGTGGCAGAGTCTGTAAGATGCTTAATGAGAGGCACTGTTGTGCCTATATACCTGACAATAGTAATGAGATTAGAAGTATGCTTTCTAACCTAACAAGAGATAGTGCAGATTTGAAGGAACTGAAAGAACGAGGAGTCAGGGAAAAGGTTGGAGAAGGATTTGCGCATGTAGGAAGTTGGTTTAGTGGTCTTTGGCATGGGTTCTTGGGAAAACTAATACAGGGAATAGTAATTGTTTTGACTTGTTTATTTGGACTATGGTTATTGAGCAAACTTTGCGAAAGAGGTAAAGCAAAATGGGCAAAACATAAAGCGAGGAGGGAAGAAAAGAAGAGGGAGAAAATGTTCAGAGCAAAATATGAAAAGGCGAAGCAAAAAGAAGAAATCGAAATTAAGGAAATGAAGAGGTGAAAGGGTTGTTAAAGAATGGATTTGTGTGATGACAAGTGTCATCAGAGGAGAGATTGTTGGAGTGTAGTTATTATAATCAAAATGAACATGACATTTTTGCAAATTAATGTATAATGATGTCGCATAGAAAATTTTAGTAATGTGTTTTTAACATAGGCGCTTGAAATGTGCCCACCGAGAGTGGCCACCAATATATACGATGATTAAATTAAATTGACTAATAATTAATTATTGATGTACTAATGTATGATTTTGTATTAGTGTTAAGAGTTATATGTTAAGATGTTGGTAAAATTAATTACTAGGCCTTAGTTAGCATGAGTCGGGCATAGCTGCCGGTCTCATATTAAATGTGTTTTCCTAACGTGCAATGTGCTGACTTGCTGAAGGACATGCAGCCGTACTTTTCCAAAAGCTAGAAGATGTTTGTAACTGTAGTAAATTCTTTCTCATGAGACTCGACTTGCTCAAGGAGACATTCTTGCCAAATGCAACAGTGTAAACTTGCAACAGGTACAAGGTCACCTGAACTGGTAAAGACAATGGAACTACTGACTGGGACCGCAAGAATAAAAGTTTGTACCTGACATTCTACCCGTTGGAGACATCAATTACAGGAGCCAATAAACTACGTGCAAACTGTTCTAAAGTGACAATCCTAATGAGGTGGGGAGCCAATTATTGGTTGGAGATAATGATGCACCAAAATTTGCCCAATTGGAAATTAGAAGACTGTACAACTAGATTAATATAACCCCGTGTCACAAGGAGAAATCAGCCATTCCGAGCCACTTTTTGCCATTGCCATTACATGCCTTTCTTTGCTAGTACCTAGCCACTTTGTTACTCTGTCTTAAAGACTTTGCTGTTTGACTCTTCAAACCATCCTTACCCTTGCCTTGCCCGATTCATACTTTTCCTCCTTATGAGGAAAGTGTTCCTTATTACCTGTCTTGCTGAACTTTGCTGAGTTTCCTGGCTGATGGCGAATCAACTGATGTCCTGAGGACGAAGGCTGACTCTGTATGCTGACCCATTACGGAGGGTAACTATATGATAATGAAATTGTAATTGTCTGTTTGCCTTTTCTTTTTAGGTACCAACTGCTTCTTTTGATAGAGACCATAGACAGATGTTTTCTAAATTTGTGTTGCTAAATTGTTTTGCATGAAGCCCAACATGCTAATGCTAATTCGAGGTTAGTTAAGGAATTCATTGAACGAATGCAAATAGACAAATGACTGAATCTATGCTTTGTTGAATAATACGCTAATGATACTCTGCTAAAGTTAATCCATGTTGACGTCGTGCTTTGTTCTAATGTTTATGATCTTTGCTTTGATTAAGTCTTATTCAAGTTGCCATATTGTGACAGTGCTGATGTGTTTTCTGGTATTGAGATTAATAAACTTGCTAGTAGAGTGTAATCAATAGGGAATAAATACCATAAATCTTAACTAAATTTTGTGTGGTTATTCATGACTGAAAGGTCATGGTGTGTTTCGGTTTTTCATTAATGTCACTAACCAATTTGATTGATTTGCCATTGTGATTATTGATGAGGTTATTGATCTATTGATTGACATGTTGATTAGTTATCTCGTCTTAAGGTGTCTCCAATCAGGGTCAAAAGATTAATTGGCCTAAAACGAGTCCCAGACTAAGTAAATTACCTGCGGGCGGGACGCGTTATCAACACCAGAGTTCACAGTGACGGCTTTGGTCATGCTCCGTTACCCCTCCAGGCCCCAGCAGCAGCTCAGCTTCACGGGACGGCCCACCTCCTTCTTCGGACCCGGGAAGAGCTTTTGGGCCCGGGTCCCTGTGTCACCAGATCTCTATCCGCAGCACCTCCGCTATCCGCCGATCCAGCCTTCCAGCTTCTCCTCTGTCCGGAGTAGTTTGGCTGTCCGTCACGCAGACAGTTAAAGCTACGCACTCGGGGTTCTGCGTTTCACCACTGGGCCCGGCTGCTCCTGGTAGGCCTGATCCCCGATCGGGCTCCACCACTCTGCCTTGGGACCCTCTGGTTATCCCAGTCCTCCCTCGAAGCTGACAAGGGGGGGGCGCAATCGCAGCAGATGGCTTCTGGGCACGGGACATCGGAGATTTCTAGCAGCGAATGACAGAGTGGTCCGGAGCACTCTTAGAGTGCAACCGCTATCTTGTCGCCCGAAGCCATGCCCCGAGCTAATCTAATTTAAAACAAACATTATTATAACCTTTTTCTAACATTTATGATCCAGTTAGTAAGATAGAATCCAAAAGAAAAAAGAAGGCGAAGCCTATTGGCTTTGCAAATGCATTTTACTGCTGATGTATTTCCCTTATGTTACCACCAACATTGCTGCTAATGTGGGCCACTTTTATTTTGGTGCCCGGGCCTTTGTTATGTCCCAGCCCGACCCCGGTTTTGAGTAGTGTTGTGCGGATACAGGTTGGAAAACTTCGGTTGGAAACCTACCACCACATGGTACATGCGCTTTTGTTCAGCAATAGAGTCAAAAATATGTTTTTCTAGGCGGATTATGATAAAGGCTAAGTAGGAATACTATAGCTTAGGAGATTTCTGTACAGAGATCTTTTGCGTAGCATTACAACAGAAGGTTTTATTGTTCGTGCATTTATGCATTCTCTGATGGATTACTCCATTATATAAATCCCGCCGAAACCAGCTTTACAGCTTTCTGGTCAGCAGGTCATGTAAGAATTGGTTGTTCTTTTCTGTACTTAATGTTTCCCAAGGGATGAGGTTACATAAACAGAAAATTAGCTGTGTATGAGAAGGGCATTTTTGTATTTGCTTTGCCTATCCACACTTTTACGGGAATTGTCTTTTTGGAATTTACACTGGACAATAGAAAGGAAACAACAGCATCCAAATAATGGTGCACTGAGAGGTTGTTGCCAAAATTTGCGTTTGGAACGTGAAAATCCGTTACCAAGGTCTTGAGCTGTGCATAACATGGGACATATGTTTTCGATGGCGGCCTCTCCTTACTCTTGGGGGCATATATACAAGCCCCTTGCACCACCTTGAGTTGAACTAGTATCATTTTTTTTTCATGCTAAGGCGGCTTTTTCCCGCTCCAGATTTACAAAGTGGCGCATTGCTTGCATTGCGCCATGCGCCACTTTGTAAACCCTTGCACCACATCATGCCTGCGTCAAGCATAATGTATGCAAGGGGGGCATTCCGACACAGGCAGGCCTGAAAAAATGGCGCAGTGAAATTAACAACATTTCGCTGCGCCATTTTTTCCATCATTGTTAACGCCTGCTCAGAGCAGGCATTAAAATGGCACACCCATAGTAAACTATGGGCCTCCCTGTGCTTTTCTGCAGTAGCGTCAACATTTGTGATGCTAGTGCAGCAAAGCGCCACAATGACGTCTAAAAGTTTGATACTATTGTGCTAACGGTGTGCTGTATTATACATAAGGCGCAAACATGGAGTTGTTAGGTGGCAATAGAAGGACGCAAGAAAAGTGCTGCATCGAGACTGATGCACCATTTTCTTGTGAATCTGCCCCTAAGATCTTTCAAGTGAGCTGTCTCCAGGTAACCACTGAGGTAGAAATACGAGAGTTTGTTGCAGAAGTGTCGAATAACCTCAACAAGATTAAGGACAATGGACCCATATGGTCTCGTATTAAAAAACAGCAATTACTGGCGTGCAATGGTCCTATCAAATCTCTTGTGCCCCAGTGTCACTGCAGCTGTTGCATAATTCATAGCTGTGCCCCTAGTTTGATACACCGTCTTTATACCGCAAGAAACAGCCAGAAACTGATGGCCAGGCTTTGTGCAGAGACAAAATACCAGGGAACGGCCCCCAGGCCTCCCCTCAAATTTCTTTATTTAGCAGTTTTGTACGGCATGCAACACGCCTGATGGAAAAGATGGGTGAGCCATTGAAGGCTTGAGCATGACTCAAGCTACATACCTAACTCTTACTCAACTCAAAGCCCTCTTGGAGACCTGAGCCAACAAGCATTGGCAAAACCAGAAGGTCTCTCCAAAGATAGAGCTATTGTCTTTGTCAATGTATTTTAGTCATGTTGTTCAGCAGCACAGCTGAAAAGCAACATGGCTAAAAGTGAAAAAAAGTGCTATAATGCAGCTAGCGCTGGTCGTATCCTACTGCTATTTTTATTGCTGACAGGACGGGAGACAACAGGGAGGCACGATTTGTGTTGCGGCCAACATGGCCTATGGAGCAGCCAGTACTGACTGCATTGTTGCATTTTTTTTAGTTTATTGCGGGGTAGCAGGCAACATGGAGTGTGCGAAGCAGGAGCAAACATGGTGGAAGGGGCTGGGAGGCAGCACGGACTGAGGAAGGGTGAGTTGGGGCAACAGGACCATTGGGGTGTCAGGGAGGGACTGGGAGCAAGTACATGGATAACAGAGTGTATGAGAGAGGCAAGCTGAGAGACAATGGAGGGTGGAAAGGTGGGTGACAAGCGAAATAGAAGGAGGGTGGTCTGAGAGTTGGGAACAAGCAACAAGTGGAAGGGCGGGTGAAGGAAAGCAACAAAGACAACACGGAGAGAGGGAGGGTTGGGGCTAGCAAGACGGGTGAGGCAGGGTGGAAGGTGATAGGCAACACGGATGAGGGAGAAAGGGAAGATGGGTGGTTAGGAGCAAGCATCATGGATGCGTGAGAGAAGGAGGAACACAGCAAAGGAGAAGTACATGATGGAGAAAGCAGAATAAGATACCCTCTGGTAGAGTGCTTAAGCACAAAGAAAAAAGTAATGCCTAAAACATTAGCAGTGGAAGGACACAACTAAGGCACCCATCCTCCAAGGGAGGGACAAACACCGGAAGAGGAAGCAAGTGTACAGCCCAGATGAATGTCTGCCCACTGGGGTGGCATGGTAAGCAAAAGAATGATGGATTAAACCCAGATCTGTGACTGTGGGTGATTATTTGAAAAGTTTCAGCACTCTATCCATCATACTTTTGTGTTGCCAAAATTGCCCTAAGTGGGAAGGGTATGCCCAGACGTAAATCCCATGCTCACTGTGCCACTGGATTCAAGCTAGCCTGACTGATGGTGGGTGATACCTTGAAACCGGCCCCAGGATGCTTGTTTCTGAACCAGGGAGGACCTTGTCTGGCATATCAGGCTGGACTGTTCCCCTGGGGAACAGGGTCAAAACTGATTTGCACATGGCTGGGTCCAAACTGGTGTGGCATGGTGAGCAAAAGAACAATGGATTAAACCCAGATCTGTGACTCTGGTTAAGTGTTTGAAACATTTCAACTCTCTGTCCAGCATCCTTTTGTGTTGTTAAAGTTGCCCTTAGTGGGAAGGGTATGCTCAGGAGTGGGTCCTGTGCTCACTGTGCCACTGGATTCAAGCCAGGCTGATGAAGGGTGATGCCCTAAAACTGGTCCCAGGATACTTGTTTCCGATCCAGGAAGGATCTTGTCTGGCCGTTCGGGCTGGACTGTTGCCATGGGGAACAGGGTCAAGACTGATTTGCATATGGCTGGGTCCAAACTGGGGTGGCATGGTGAGCAAAATGACAATGGATTAAACTCAGATCTGTGACTATGGTGAGTGTTTGAAAAGTTTCAGCACTCCATTCATCATCCTTTTGTGTTCCAGGAAGGGCACCTTCCTGCACATAAACAATCAAACCCCTCAACGCAGACACCCCTGCACTAATATAGCGCAGGCGCAGAGGGAAATGCAGGGCTATACCATATTCTTGTAAATACAGCACATCCCTGCATTTGAAAACTGGCACTGCACTGCTAATTTTGGCACAGCCCTGTTTTGCCCCATTTCCTTAGGAATCTAGCCCATAATTTTTGCAACTTTGTCCAAATCTTGCCGAGAATCAAAAACTCATTCTCAGCCATTTCAAGGCCAGTACGCAGAGCCTTTGGAAAATCTTGAGAAGTGAGCACCATCCTTCAGGCCTACAATAATCCTAACAAGTTGCCTGGTAGATGCAGATGTTCTCCTTTACCCCATGGCTGTGGCAGCAAAACCCAGCAGGGCTGTAATGGACTGAAGCTGCACCTTGAGACTCTGTGCTACCTTATAACGCTTTACTGCAGCCCTTAAAGTATTAACTCTGTTGGCTAGTTGGATTCTTGTATAACATTGTCTGATTTCATCTATAAATATGATAGTTCAGTCGAACTGATCACATATTGTTCTTGAAGTCTCCATCAGTTTGAGGTAATCAGTTCCTGTTCTGTTTATTTTTTTTATTAAAGTTTTCAACACATAGAAACTATATATATCAATATGCCAGCAATTTCCACTTGTAGCAAACAAAATCTCAGTTATAGTGCAATAATCATGGTATCAATACAAACATACCGACCCTATTGCCTATTACCACCCGGCAACGCCCCCCGTAGTGTATAATACTTTAGGTTACGTCCAGAGCTGACAACAGGTCTTTAGTGTGTTCCAAATGTCTCTCAGACGTGATGGCAGTGGCAATTCCTCAGCCAATATTTCTCATTGCTCCTTGCAGTATGTCATGTCTAAAAGCCACTGTTTTGGCTTCAGTGCCGATCTCTGTTCCCAGCGCATAGCCACTCTGCGTTTTGCCAGTAACAGTGCTATTGCCACAAATTTGCGCTGTACAGGCTACATCTGCTTTACTAACCCGAACAAGCATATCTGTGGAGTGCAGCCTACTTTCTCCACCAACATAGCTGATAAGTCTATTGTACCCTAACCCAGGATCGTTGGATCAGGGCGCAGAGCCAGGCAAGTGTAGAAAGTCTGCCTCTAGGGCCCCACATCATGAGCAGTTCGCTTCCCCCAGCTGTAGTGCTTTCCTCTTATCTAGTTTCTAAGCACTAACATAACACAACAGAAATGCACTTCTGAGGTCAAAGAAGACTTTTATTGTTGTTAATTCTTCCCCAACCACAATATTTATGAATGACGAATTAGTAGCTTTCAAGTCCACGTTAATCAAACAAAATATATCAGTTTGCAATATACACAGCAGGTTATATTTATAAGATATTGAATGCAAAGCAAAACAAATACTTCACCGTGTGGGAACTATTCACAGCTTCATCTTTCTAAGGTCTGCAAGCTGATGACCCCTGTCAGCCGCGAGAAAGAGAGATTCATCTACCCACACGGGATTGGTGGCAGCTGGCGCCAAGCTCCAGCACGAGGTCCGGCAGATTCGAATCTGACCCTCTGCAGCCTGTTACATTCGTTACAAAGGTGTGCCCCCTCCTCTCAGACCTGGGAAACTGAGCAAGCCTTTTGGAGACTGGCCAGGTCTCCAAGACTACTCCTGTTCCCAAGCTCAAGCGAAGAAAAAACAACACCCATGTACTCTCTCTTATCATGTCTAGTCTACTGTGAGAGCAAAACATATTGGTTCATCTGGTGCAAAAACACAGCTTGGAAAAATACAGCTTGGATTCTCAACTGCAATGTCTAACTCCACGTTAAAGGCAATGGGCAGCTAACCTAAATATCAAATGCAATGTCATGTTAAAGGCAATAGGCAGCTAACCTAAATATCAAATGCAATGTCTAGTGTCATGTCAAAGCCAATAGGCAGCGGAGCTGAATACAAAATGCAATGTCTAATATCATGTCAAAGCCAATAGGCAGTCAAGCTGAATACAAAATGCAATATATAATATCATGTCAAAGTCAATAGGCAGAATATCTAATAGCATGTCAAAGTCAATAGGCAGCTAAACTGAATACATCATGTCAAAGCCAATAGGAATGCAATGTCAAAGCCAATAGGCGGCTAGACTGGATACAGCATGTCAAAGCCAATAGGCAGAATACAGAATGTAATGACTAATGCAATGTCAAAGCCCATAGGCGGCTAAACTGAATACAGAAAGCAATGGCTAATCCCATGTCAAAGCCAATAGGCGGCTAAACTGAACAAAACATACCATGTGCTACTGGTGAACATTGAGCAACTAATATGCGCAGTGGTGAAACACAAAGTCATTGGTCAAAACAAACTTTATCAAATGGCAGTACATTCCGCCCTTTGACCAATGAATTTTTGTTTCACATATCTCTTGTTTCAAACAAAAACAAAAAAAACATCAGATCAAAGCAATCCCTGTAAAGCAATAGAAGTGGATTAACACATTGATTTCATAACCTTTCACATCAGATACATCTATACAGAAAAGACTGGGCAATTTTTATACTCTGAGTGAGTCTCTAATTCAACAGTGTTAGCAATTTGATGTGGCATGAGTTCTGCTCATGTAAAGGTGCACGGTCCACCTGAAAGGTTTGCTGGAAGATAAGCAAAAGTCAGAGTTCCATACGAGAGGGAAAGAAAAAAAACAACAAAAAAAATCACAGCTTAGTTCCAGTGGAAGAATGCAATCAAACAAGTTGAACTTGAACTGAAGGCGCAGTTTGCGCAAAATGGATCCATGGTGCTGGCACTTTACTCAGCCAGGTTCAGGTTGGGGGTTCGGACCCTTCCCCGACCCCACACGCATACACCGGAAGGGGGACCACACAGCACACTCAGGGACAGTGGCGAAACGTGGTAGGATCTGCAAAAGAAACAAGTATGACTTTTCTTGCAAATAACATTTTTCATTTAAACTGCACCCTTCCTCTTTCTTTCCCTGTTTTATAATCAGCAGGACGTTTTTGAGGCCCTTTGTTATATTCACTGCAGGTTCTGGAGGATCACTTGGGGCTTCAGCCCACACATCAGCACTGAGGTTTTTATCTGCTGCGCCACAGCTTCCCTTTTCTTGCACTGTCAGAAGGGCTGGGGCAGACTCATTCTTTACCAAACCTCCATTCACTGCATTTTTGTCAATTTGGGCCATTCTGTCTCCAATTTGTATCAATGAATCAAATTCTTTTCTAGGTATCGGCATAATTTCGATTTTTCCTTGGTAATTTGCAGCAATCACTCTCCCTAAAACCTGATCAATTTGCCATTTCTGTTCTGGTAACTTTCCTCTCCCCAACTGCTCTGTGACTGCTTGCATGACAGATTGCTTTTGTGTGTGCTGCACAGTTTTTATCAAATCTAGGGGAATGTGCATCACTCTCATCTCTGCCCACCTGTAAGTGGCTTTTTCTCTCAGCTGTTCACATTTCTGGGGCACCCACTTAGCCATCCCCACTAAGGCAGAATTCTGGGTGTACACTTCTCTCTCTGAATTTTTCTCATTAACATCTGCAAGGTAATTGAACCAGTTAGGTACAAGCCATGTGTAAAGACAAGCAGCTAAAACATTAGCAATGAGCCAAAAATCAGCGTAAAAATGACACATCTCACGTAGCTCTTGCTTTAAAATCTGACACACATTATACAACGATGTTCCTTCTACTGTGCCAGAAAGCAACATTTCAGTCAATGAATCATTAGTAAAACAAACATGCTTTTTATCTTCAGTGGACACGAATTCAAATGGTGCACACAATTTCACTGGTAATTCTTTTACCTGTGGTACTCTAGCCCTGTCTTGCAAGTACCAGATCCATTGTATGATTCTAGCTAGGGGCACTATTTTCTTTCCTTGTTCTTGAGTTACATGTACATCAGTTTTTCCTTCTTGCACTGCGCAGAAACCTGAAGTCTGCATTATTTCATTTGCCAAATCACAAGCGCGCAGCTGCATATAATTTTTCACAGTGACCATATACAAAAGTGTTAGGATTTCACTCAAATGAGGGCTTTTCTGTTTCCAAAAATCAAACAAGCTAATGAAAGTCGGCTCTTGCTCTAAAATCTTTCGTTTTACTTGTGCATTTTGCAACGGTAACTCGTAAATCACATTCTGGTCTCTCTCGTCCGTGTTATCAGTTAAGGAATGCATTTTGTCTGCCAAAAACCCTGGCTCACACGAAAACTCAGTGCAGCTCGGAGCTGTCTTAACCCCCTCATTACTGGAATGGGACAAGAAAGATTCTTCAAAAACAGCCTTTTTATAACTTTCAGTCGGGCTAATTTGCTCACGTAAATTCCTATTTTCATGTTCCAACTTCCTACATTTCTCCTGCATTTCTCTGTAAGCAGATAAAGGTATCCAGACCTTTCTGTCATCATTACTTCCAAAACACACGTTTTCTACATATGTACAACAGAAATTATTTCTCAAAACATTATCAGGCCTTTTAGCTACACATGCATTTTCTTCTGTAATTCCCCAAACAGAAAACAATTCACAGTTTTTCTTAGCACCATCAGGCAGTTTATCAACACATGTCTCAGACATGGTCTGCCGTGCTACTGTGATTCCCCAAACAGAAAACAATTTCTGTAATTCTCCAAACAACAAAAAACAATTACACTTTTAAAGTGTGCACTTAAAAAATCTACCAACTCGTCAACACCATCTTAATCACCTCTTAATGACCGACCCCACTTCTGGTACCAATTGTAGTGCTTTCCTCTTATCTAGTTTCTAAGCACTAACATAACACAACAGAAATGCACTTCTGAGGTCAAAGAAGACTTTTATTGTTGTTAATTCTTCCCCAACCACAATATTTATGAATGACGAATTAGTAGCTTTCAAGTCCGCGTTAATCAAACAAAATATATCAGTTTGCAATATACACAGCAGGTTATATTTATAAGATATTGAATGCAAAGCAAAACAAATACTTCACCGTGTGGGAACTATTCACAGCTTCATCTTTCTAAGGTCTGCAAGCTGATGACCCCTGTCAGCCGCGAGAAAGAGAGATTCATCTACCCACACGGGATTGCTGGCAGCTGGCGCCAAGCTCCAGCACGAGGTCCGGCAGATTCGAATCTGCCGGACCTCGTGCTGGAGCTTGGCGCAGGCTGCCAGCAATCCCGTGTGGGTAGATGAATCTCTTTCCCGCGGCTGACAGGGGTCATCAGCTTGCAGACCTTAGAAAGATGAAGCTGTAGATAGTTCCCACACGGTGAAGTATTTGTTTTGCTTTGCATTCAATATCTTATAAATATAACCTGCTGTGTATATTGCAAACTGATATATTTTGTTTGATTAACGCGGACTTGAAAGCTACTAATTCGTCATTCATAAATATTGTGGTTGGGGAAGAATTAACAACAATAAAAGTCTTCTTTGACCTCAGAAGTGCATTTCTGTTGTGTTATGTTAGTGCTTAGAAACTAGATAAGAGGAAAGCACTACACCAGCCTGCAAAAATAATTGACGTCAGAGACATTCTCTTTTGGGGTGATTTGTGACATTGGTGCTACTTTCCTACTCCTTTTTCCGGTACCAGCCCTTTAAGTGTATATATATATATATATATATATATATATATATATACTCATATAAAGGAAGAATTATATTCTGTTGTGCTAGGCGAGGGGGACGAACTCCAAATCCCCATACCCCATTTCCTTCCTCAAGACAGTCTTTACTGTGGCAGCAGCCAGCACTACCCTTTAAATCTCAGGGTGCCAGTCTTACGGGACTTAAGTTGAAACTGCCTCATTTCAATTGCACACTATGTCGCTATCTTATCCTACAATCATTTCTGTTGCTGTAACAGATAAAAATATGGTAAAATTTATCCTTGAGCCAGATCGCACACCTCTTGACCAAATATAAGAAACTTCTGTGCAAAATAAGATCATAGCCTCCTTAGGCCCGATAGCTTGAAAATTAGAAGCCTTTTCTCATGGGTTTACCTGAACCCCATTCGCCAGGTCTCTCAGGGACCTCTCAGTCCATCCCTCCTAAAAGTAAAAAAAAAAAAAGCAAAACACGATGCTCTAGAGAATTTACAAAAGGTGTACTTTGATACTTTGTTTCATGAACCAAATGAGGGGGAGGAGGAAGATTTTGCAGACAGTGCAACATCCATTTCAGATGTGCCGGTGGCAAATGTCAAATTCAATGTCTCTGATGACTGTAATACCTGCCCCTGGCTACCTAGTCCCATAAGAAACAGATTTAAAGACCCTGATGCTGGGGAAGATCAGTCTAATCCAGATCGCACCCTCTTGTGAGGGACCTTTGACTGTGGCAACATTCTACACCCATGCTTTTTGGAGTGGATGCCGTCCCTGAAGACCATGGCTTATCTACAAAGCTGATTGCGCAAAACGTTCCCCAAGAAGTTGCGGAATAAGATTAGGGCAGAATGCCCTTGCCCTTCCTTACCTGGAAGATAGCCATGCCCCATGATACTGACCCCAAAAATACAACTTTTTTAGGCAAGTTTTACAAAGACCCCAAGAAGGGTATTTACAGGTCACGGAAAGCTTGTCAGGACAAGCTATTTGACCTATCAGGGCCCAAACTAAAATTTTAGACCTAGTCTTTGCCGCAAAAAGATCAGCACACTGCTAGTGACCTTGATGTCCTGGCAGGCTGCCTTCTTGGAAATGCCAACTGTTCCTTATCATTGGAACATTGCAGATTCATTATTTTCTATTTGGACCCTAAACTATGCGATTTTATGACAATTGGGGTAGACTCAACGGCAGATGTCCTGTTGTTTGGCAATGTTTTTATAATAGAAGTGAACATGTTCTTTAGGCAAAGCCCAATTGGCACTGAAAGAAGTTTTCCAGACACACCTCAGAAGCAAGGGCCACTCCGGCAGTCGCTTTTTCTACCAGGCTCACCTGTACAAAAGAAGCACACATTGCCGCTCCAGGCGGAATGATAACCAGAGAGGTTTGCCTTTGTTCACATCTTGAACCAGGGGATACAGATGCCATTTCTAGTAGGGTTCTTTTTGCAGGGCCTGATCAAATCCTTCCTTTCAAGGAGAGCCATTCTTTTTCTTCCCATCTTGAGTTCGGGAGGCAAATTCAACCCTTCCTTCATGTTTGTCAACAAATCACGCAAGACGTGTGGGTCCTTCAGACGGTCCAAGGTTTCCATCTGGAATGTTACACTACACCACATCAGACTTTTCCTCCTAGGCAGATCCTTTATTCTTCAGAAAAGATGTTCCTCCTAAATCAGGAAATCTCAACCCCTTCTCCACAAGACCATAGGCCTTTTGCATATCACGCCCTAGAGGTTTCTTAAGCAATGTTTTCCTTGTGGACAGAAAGGGTGGAGGCTCTTGCTTGGTTATCAATCCCAAGGATTTCAAAGCCTGTGTTCTTTACAAACATTTCAAGATGGAGGGAATGCATCCTTTGTGGGACCTTTTAGGAAAAGTCAACTGCAGGGTCGGACTAGATCTGAAGGATGTTTACCTGTCACTCTCTGTTTTCCCTCCTCGTCATCACTACTTCCAATTCCAATGGTGACAAAATACATGCAAATTCTTGGCATTGCCTTTTGGTCTTTCTTCAGCTCTTTGGTGTTCATCAAGTTAGTAAAACCAGTAACAGAGTTTTTGAGAGCCGGATGCTTTCACCTCATTATCTATCTGGGTGATGTTCTTCTCATGGCATCAGGCCCCCATCTCCTGACACAACATATGACTTTAACTATCTCTGTTTTGAAAGTTTTGGGATTTGTGATCAACTACCCCTTTCTCCAGGCAAATTACCTTCCTAGGTTTTGCAATAGACTCCGCCTCTGCCACCTTAGCTCTCCCTCAATTCAAATGCCTAGACGCAAAGGAAGAAATACTCTGTCTTGAAGAAGCAATCACTGACTCTTTGCTGGCTAGCCAGGTTAGTAAGTCTTCTTGCCTCCTCAAGTCAGGTGATATTTCTGGGCCCTCTACACAATCAGCTCTTCAACGTCTAAAGATACATCAGTTACAGAGGGGACATTTTCACTTGGATCAGGTCCAATTGACGACAGATGTGTGACAAGGATTCCATCGGTGTCTTGATCACATGGATGCCTGGATTGGTCGGGCCATATTTGGCCTCGTTCGAGACATGATAATCAAATCCCACACAAGTTTCCTCGGCTGTGGTGCACAGTGAACAAACTTTCCCTATATAATAATTGTTTGGAGCTTTTGGCTGGCTCCTTTTGCAATACCGCCCTTCTCTCCTCATCAAACCAGTTGCTGTTTTCTCCTAAAGATGAACAACATCTGAGCAGTACAATGTGTGAATTGGTGGTGGGAGGGGGTTGAAATCTCGATTCCCAGTGGATATTACCAAAGACTTTTGGCATTACTGCCTGTCTCACAGCATTTTGGTGATGGTCAAATCTCCCAGGCAAACAGAATTTGATAGCAGACTAGAACTCGTGTTTCCTCAAGGATCTCAGCGGATGGAAACTGAATTTCTCTTTTTTTTCTGAAGATAATGTCAAAGAGGACCCCCTGTCATGTGGATATCTTTGCATCTAGTCTAACTTTCCAGTTACCATTTTTCTTCTTCTGGAGACCAAATCCTCTGGCAGTAGCGATGGGTGCTTTTCTTTAGTCCTGGAAGGTTCTGAATTATGCCTTCCCACCTTTCTCCATGATTCTGAGAGTAGCTCTCACAGTCAGGAAACAGGTCTCAGAACTGAGTCTGAGAGCTCCATTGTGGAGAACACACTGTTGGTTTCCCCTTCTGCTAAAACTCTCTTTCGCGGGGCGTGGCCAAGGGCGTCAAGATGGCGGTCGCACTCTAAGAGTGCTCTGGACCCCTCCGTCATCCGCCCGGAAGGCCAAGCCGTGCTGCACCCGTAGCGGAAACCTAGGAGACCCCTTGTGGGTCCTGGAGTGCCGCGGGACCCGAGGCTGAAAAGTCGGAAGAAATCCGACGCCGGAAGGTGCCCTGGTGAGGGTCGGGCCCAGAGGCGAGAGAGGAGCGGAGTCGGCACGGCTCAAGGCGGCCCCGAGGGACGGGGAGCCGAGCGGAGGCCGGAGCCTGGGGCTGATGGAGTCGGGTGCGGTGTTCCGGACCCCGCGCGCGGGGGCGCCGAGCGAGGGACCGGAGGAGCGGGACCGGGCACTGCTGGCCGCTGGTGAGTCGCGTCGGCGACTGGGCCCAGGGGAGGACCGCTGGGCCCGAGGTTGGGCCCCACGGCTGAGGCGGGCCCCTGGCGTGGGCTCCGGCGGACTCGGTGGGCCCGGGCCTGGGCCTGGGGCCGCGGATGAAAGAGGATCCTGGGCTCCCTCGCCTTGGGGAGGTTGGTGAGCGGACCCGCCGCGGGTGCCGCGCATGCCCTGAGCTGCCGACGGGACCTTGGCCCCGGCGGACACTAAAGAGAGCCCAGTCCAGCGGGGGAGACACTCGGAGAAGCGAGGCCTGCCCACGAGGACCATCAGAGAGAGAGGTCCGGGACGTGAGGAATTAACTCCCTATCTAGTAGGGAATGGATACCTGAAGAACCTAGGTTGGTGCTGGGACCCTACTGACTCCAGCGAAAATCCTGTTACAGCCGCGAAGGGGGTACTGAGCGGGGACCCTGATGCTTGCACAGAGACCTGGCCGACGCCGGAGGTGGGCCGAAGCGGGGACTATCTCTCCG
Organism: Pleurodeles waltl; assembly: GCF_031143425.1. NCBI lineage: Eukaryota > Metazoa > Chordata > Amphibia > Caudata > Salamandridae > Pleurodeles > Pleurodeles waltl. The sequence continues at coordinate 967,387,283 of NC_090444.1, forward strand.
TCCTCATCCTGCAGCGAGATCTCCGATACCCCCTGAGCGACCTACCCCCAGACCGGGAGAGAGCTAGGGACAAAATGGGAAAGGACAGTGCCACCAGGCAGCCCCCGGCCTCGCAGCAGAAAATTGAACAATATACCGTCCCGGCACCCCCCCACGGGGAGACTATGACGCTATCAGGAACCTCCACACCAGACGGAGTAAACGCAATCCTAATGGCTATTCAGTCCTCGCAATTGGCGGTGGAGTCCAAGATAGGAGAGGTCCGTGTGGACATGGGTCTCACTAGGCAAGACCTCAGGAATGCTGTGGGCCGCATAACAGAGGTTGAAACTAGAGTCTCACAAACGGAAGACGACCTTGCTGAACTTAAAATTAAAGTGGCCCAACTGCAATCCCGAACTGGCGAACTCCACCGAAGGGCCGAGGACGCTGAAAATCGCTCCAGGAGGAACAACCTGCGCTTTGTGGGATTTCCGGAGGGAGTGGAAGAGAATAAAGTAGTCGAGTTCTTGGAGAACTGGATCAAATCCTGGATGCCAGACCAGTAGCTATCACCGTGGTTCTCTATTGAAAGGGCCCACAGGTCGCTGGCCCCCTGCCACCCCCCATGGGGCCCGTGTCGGCCGATGATAGCTCGCTTTATTAACTTTAGAGACCGCGACAGAGTTCTCGTAGAAGCCAGACATGTGACCGATCTCTTATGGGACAATCACAAAATCCTGGTGTTCCCGGATTACACCCGCGAGGTACAGAACAGACGCCGGTCCTACGAGCGGGTTAAGCAGAAGCTAAGAGCCATGCAGCTCTCTTACATGTTGTTGTTCCCCGCACGCTTGAAAGTCATCCTAAACGGAAAAGCTCACTTCTTCGACTCGCCGGAGGAGGCATGGACATGGCTGACGGAAGAGGCTCCGAGGCCTAGCAATGAGCCTAAGGAGCAGGCGGGGGCTTCGGCTGGGGACCATTCGCTCCCCCGGAGGGAGAGGAAAAGAAGCTGAAGACGCGGAGGCCGAGGCGAAACAGAACCGGCGACCCGGATGAGTGAAGATCGGGAGGTCACACCGGAGTCGAACACTGAGACAGCGACGGGATTCACTCCGGAAAAAAGAGACACCAGCCAGGGGCCTAGTGGCGACGACCCAGGCCTGTCCTAGGTGCTGGGCGGAAGAACCTGTTTGGTTTGAGCTGGACGGCGGGGCCCTGCTGGAGGGGCGCTTGTCGGGGGCTCGGCGAGTATATACTGAATATTTGCTGCGAGACTAAGCTCTGATGCCCGAAAGGGGTACTTAGGCTAACCTTCTAAACAAGCATTGCAAGAGATCCGTGTTTCAGGAGGGGTCCATCACTCCACACTAACGCCAGGTTTAGTAGATAAAACTGGTTAAAATGGGTGTTAGGGCGACAGATGCTTCTTGGGTGGAAGTATGGGGTGGGGGGGAGTTGGGAGGAGTTGTGTTTACACCACAGTTACAAATTAATGTATGCTTAGGTTTCTTGACCCGTGAGGGTTCCCTTTTTTCCTTTTTCCTTTCTTTCCTCTTCTTTCCTGTCCCGCGCCACAAAACACCTGGAGAGGCACCCCTTTGGCACGACCCAGCTCACATTCACTTAACCTCACTCATATGCCGCTTCCAATGATTAAAATTCTGTCCTGGAATGTAAACGGCCTCCTGGACAAAATTAAGAGATCAGCGATATATACTACCCTGCGCAGGCATGCCCCCGCGGCGATTATGCTACAGGATACGCATCTCCTTGGAACCAAATGTCCCATGCTCGCCAGAGGGGGATATGATAGGGTCCATCATGCGGGCTTCTCTAGAGGTTCCAGGGGTGTGGCTATATTGCTTCACCGCTCTCTGCCCATTACAATAACAGCCACACGTGCCGACACATAGGGTAGATACATAGTGGTGGCTGGGCTGATACATGGGAGACCCATAAACTTAGTAAGTGTATACGCCCCTCCCGGGGGATTGGAGACCTTTCTGGCCTCCCTCAAACAGATTATAGCTGACCTTCCCCAGGGTACCACATTAATAGGAGGGGACTTCAATGCAGTATTACACCCTGAGCTAGATGTATCAGGAAATGAAACAGCCAGCCGTTCGTCCAGAGCGTCGACGCTCAGAGCCTCGGTTTGTGTGACGTTTGGCGAACCTGGCACCCCAACACTAGGCAATACACGCACACGTCAGCGGCACATGGGTCCCATGCCAGAATAGACCTCCTATTCGCCCCCGCACTAGACATAGTTAACGTTACGGGAACAGAGATCCTTCCACGTGGGGTGTCCGACCATGCACCTGTACAGGTGCGCCTTGGCAACGCCGATCCGACTCACAGGCCCACTTGGAGGCTAAACGCTTGGTTCTTACAGGAGGAGGAGTATAAAGAGGCAGTGAGAACCCGATTGATACAGTACTTTGAAGATAATGTAGGCTCAGTGCAGTCGCCGGGCACGGTCTGGGCAGCATGCAAGGGAACAATTAGAGGCCACGCCAAACACCTCATCCGAGTGAGGGAGCGAGCTCGTATCTCCCAAATAGCCGAACTAGAATCGCGGACACTACACCACGAATGCAGGCATCTGGCCTCTCCTTCGGCACAGGGCCTCCGCCAGCTCCTGAAAATGCGCAAAGAGGTCAAGGCCCTCACCCTAGAATCAGCCAAGCTCATGTGGAGGGCCTCCACCGCCCGAGTATATGGATGGGGGGACAAAAGTGGGAAACTCCTGCACTGGCTGGCCACACGTCCTATGGCTAACAGAATTATACCCGAGATCTCAGACGGGTCCGGAGGGCTCTCCAGAGCCCCTAGGGACATTGCACAGAGCTTCGCTGCTTACTACACGCGCCTGTACAAAGAACACGACACATGGACACAAACAGAGAGGGACTCTCCCCTCCTAGACGAAATCACCCTTCCCAAGGTGTCATCCACAGTCAAGGATGCGCTCGATGAGCCATTAACCCTGGAGGAAGTGACAACAGCAATAACCGCACTAGCCTCGGGTAAGACCCCCAGCCCAGACGGCTTACCAGTCGAGTTATATAAAAGCTGCGGTGACGCAGTAGGGCAACACCTCCTTAACATGTATGAGGAGGCCGAGAGCAAGGGCCATTTTCCAATAGGTATCGACCAAGCCACAATTACCGTGATTCCTAAAACCCAACCACCATCACGGAACTGTGCGGACTATAGCCCTATCTCCCTTTTAAACATTGAAGTTAAGATACTCTCTTCGATCTTCGCAGCAAGGCTAAAACCTGCCCTCTCAGCGCTGATCCACCCGGACCAATGCGGCTTCATGCCAACCAGGAGCACCAGGCATTGCATCAGATGCCTGGCCCTGGCGCACCGTGATATCCTAGCCGACTCACCAAAAGCTCTTCTCCTCCTCGATTTTGAGAAGGCGTTTGACACGGTGGATTGGTCATACCTACATCAGGTCCTGAGGGGCAATGGGATTGGCCCCAGATTTAGGAAACTCGTGAAACTCCTGTACTCACAGCCGACGGCCAGAGTACAAGTGAATGGAACGGTGTCGGACTCTTTTCCCATAGGAAGAGGCACGCGCCAGGGTTGCCCCCTGTCCCCACTTCTTTTCGCGCTAGTGATAGAACCGCTCGCCAAACTGCTCAGAGAGGACCCTCTGATTGAGGGATGGTCCTGGCCCTCTGGCTCTGAAGACCGCGTGGCCCTCTATGCAGACGAAGTTCTCGTATATGTCGCGAACCCAGCCACAAGCGGTCCGCGTATTCTGCAGTTGCTTGATCTTTTCTCAGAAGCATCCGGCCTCACCCTGAATCACCGTAAGTCCCTACTTATTCCGTTACTCCCGGCGAGGGATTGCATAGATTGGCAGCAAACCATCCCCATTCGGCGAAACAATTTTAAATACTTGGGGATCTCAGTCTCCCTTGTACCAGAGTTAGCGTGGGAACTCAATGTGGCGCCCCTCGTAGCTAAAGCCAAGACAGACCTTCTGCGTTGGCAAACCCTGCCCATTAACTTACTTGGGCGAGTCGCTCTCTTCAAAATGATGGTTCTCCCTAAATTTATCTATCTGCTGCAAAACTTCCCATTCCGAATCCCTAAGAAATGGTTTAAAAACCTGGATTCAATGATCCGCCAATTTCTATGGAAAAACGCCCGCCCGCGACTGGCACTCGCTACATGCCAACGTGGCCTGTGTGAGGGGGGCCTCGTGATGTCAAACCTATACTATTACCACCTTGCGACGCAACTCATTGTGGTGAACGACTGGGTTAGTGGAGGCTGGTCAGATCCGGCCTATAGACTTGAGCTCTGCACGCTGCAATACGCAGGAGTATTCGACGCCCTTTACGGATGCCCAATTCCCAACTGTACCCCAGAGGTGACCAAGGTGACGCTCCTGGGATGGAGAGAGGCCCAGAGGGTCACCGGTTGGTGGAAACGAATCACCGGTCAAACCCCACTATGGCATGGTAGTCTCCTGACCGAGGTCAGGAGACTGCAGGGATTCCGGAAATGGGATGAAATCTGAATCTCCACACTTGGAGATGTCTGGGAGGGCTCACACATGAAATCCTTTGAGGGCCTCCAGAGCACCTTCTCCATGAACAAGTCACAGTTCTATAGATACCTTCAGATCCGTCATGCTCTAATGACGCACATGCGTACTGACACACCCACGCCAGACCACTCACCAATGGAGGCCAAAGTACTGATGGGCAACCTGGGCAAGGGAGGAATCTCACAAATATACCGCTCACTGATCTCCAACACCCTTAGTCCTATGACCAGACTTCGCAACAAGTGGGAGGGATGGGTGGGTAGAATAGAAGAAGGGGACTGGAATGATGCCCTGACAGCCCCTGGTACCCTAACTATATCCTCCAGGCTCCGTTTGATACAATCCTACTTCTTACACGCCGTCACATGTCACCCAAGAGACTATGCGAGGCGGGCCTCCGCTCCACAGCTGCCTGCCCCAGATGCTCCCAGCCGGGAGCAGATTTCTACCACATGACATGGTTATGCCCGATCATAGAGAAATACTGGAAAGAGATTGCAGCACAAATCTCTGGGGCCCTGCAAACAGACCTACCCCCCGAACCCCTCCTGTTCCTACTGGAGGTGGCGGGAGACACAGATTTGGGAAGAATGAAGAGAGCCTTTGTGGGAATAGCATGTCTGGTTGCCAAAAGGGATATCATGACCAAATGGATGACAGAGGGAGCCCCATCCCTAAATAAATGGAAACGGGGGATGGACTGGTGTGCACAACAAGAGAGAGTGGTGTACGAGGCCAGGGGGTGCCCGGGCAAATACGATAAGATTTGGGGAGGTTGGGAGGCCCTTGGAGAGGACTAGGTTACATGGGATCCCAATTTACACTTACGTTCCAAAACCAATTCCATTGACGGATCCAAATACTTGTGGGCCTGGTCCTCCTGTTCAATCTCGTTCTGGGCCTAGGGGAGACCTACCCCGCATAACTGAGTGGGGTCGACTAACAGAGGGCAAACTCATGATCGAAATTGGCCACAGGGCACCAAAAATGCCCCCAAAATGTATAACCCATACCATGAATCACCCGTGGACAGGAGACACTCTTTTCACCCTTTTCACTCTTTTCCCATTTTCCCTTTATTCAACTCTCACGCCTTTTCCCTTTGGGTTTGTTTCTTCTGTATTGCTTTACCCATCTCAAGTGATCCTATTAATTCCGAAATAAGTTTTATGCGCACAATAGGGCGCTATGCAATAATGTGTATCACTTGGCTTGGCAATGTTTTTGTAAATCTCTTTTTGGAAAACAATAAAGCATCTTTATTAAAAAAAAAAAAACTCTCTTTCGCACTCCTGATAATCTTTCCACATCTTCCTTCAAGAACCTCTGGGCCAAATTGATCTTTTAGTCACTCGTCACCAACTGACTCTGGTAGCCCACAGACTTTTCAGAAACATTGGCACGTCTGAAGTCTTTTGGAGCAAGCTCCTAAATTCATCAACAGGGCCTAGTCAGTTGCAACTCACAGGAGCTACAAATCAGCCTGGAACGGATGGTGTCGGTGGTACATGGAATGAGTCTGATCTTGTGGCAGCAGATGTGACAGCTGTGACAAATTGTCTTGCTTCCTTGCTTACAGAGGGTCTTTTTCACAGAACTATAAATTCCTACAGATTGGCTATTTCTGTGGGCCTCACTCCTATTGCCATCCGTTAGGGGGACATCCTCTAGTGTCTAAACTCCTAAGAGGTATCAGGTTCTCTGCTCCTCACCAGCCTTAATATTTTAACCTATGGGGTGTATGTGTGATTTTGAAATTCCTTCAGGATTGGCTTAAATAATTTTCTTTTTACCAGAAAACGACTTTCTGCCAAAACTGCCCTTCTACTTTGCTTTGTCTCCTGCAAAAGAGTATCAGATGTCCATGCTCTGGATCTTCTTGGTTCGTTCATTCAAGCGAACATCCTCTTGCAGCAAGAAAAGGCGTACTATTCTGACTACTGAACTTGTAGTTTCTCTTTGTCCGGCTTGGGTATTGTAGTCACTGACTGTTTACATCCCTATTTTTTCTATGGTCTTAACATGGCTGCTGTTTAAAATAAAGCAAGGAAGGGAATATATAATCTGAAGCTTCCACGTCCTTAATAGAATTGAAAGTTGTTGTTCATTTATGCCATAAAATGTTCCCGTGGGTGGAGAACGTGCTTCCCACCACTCCTCCCAGGGCCCTCATTGCTTGCATTTAGGAGGAATGATTCCATAGGGTGGCCACAGTGATACCCTTTCTTCACTCCAAGGTGCCAACCCTCAAGGTAACTTAACTCCTTTGGTGCGTGTCATTGACCGACAACAGGGAGGGATGAAAAGGTTGGGGAGATGTGGAATCTCTGCCGAGTCTCTCACCTCCCCCGTCCATCTGTGGTATCATCGCACCGCAAAGCATGCTGATATCACAGTTTCGTGACAGAAAAGATGCAAGGCGAGACCTTGCTCTGTCATCTGGTGGGGTTTTGGGAGCCACAATGCCTTCCCAGGTGTCAGGGAGGCATTGTTGGAAAGGAGAGGGTCTTTTGATAACGGACCAATTGATAACGGACCTAATTTGGATAGGAAACTTTATGTGCAATTGATAACGGACCTAATTTGGATAAGGAACTTCATGTGTTTCTAAATCATTACGACAATACAACCATCTTATTTCATCGACTGTCTGTGGTTAACTACAGAGGGATTCCTTCCACTTGATATGTTTTATGTGATTACTTTATTGTACAAACTATTTGGGTTACCAATGCATGGATCGCAAAGTAGACTTAATGCTAGGTCTTCCTGCCGCCTCTATTCACATAATATTTCTAGGTCCTCTATACTATAGTCTTGTCAACGTCTGAAGATATGTAATTTACAGAGGGGACATTCTTACCCGTACTAGGTCCAATTGACCACAGATGTGTGGGTAGAATCATTGTTATTGTTTACAAATGGCAATACTTATTTCATTTTACTAATCACTTATTTTGTATTTTTAAAATAAGCGCTAACACTGTACAGAATATATTTAAACATGCGGATCTTTCATTTGGGTAGTACTATATGATTTGGCTGTTTTTGTTTAATGCTTATTCATCAATTACATTTTGTACTAAAAATGATAATATTGATTTTCTCTCCTCCTGTTTCAGTCAACCTTTGACATGGAACTAAACACTTTATTGAATTCATTTGTAATTTTCCAATTTCTACATTTTATTTCTCCCTGCACCAAACTTTAAATTATATTTGTTTTCTGTTTTTAGACTCACGATTTTCATTCATTATAATCACTTAATTCAAATGGAATACTCATTTTCAAAATTGTGCTCTGGGCACTTGTAGTCCTATGATTAGTTTTTCAAACCACACTATTTCAGCGTTCGGATTTGCACTATGCTGTGGTTTACACTTTGGGGGCTTGCCATTCTCAGAACAGCACAGGTTAGTCTCAATCGATATAATTGAATGCAATTAATTGATTCCACCACAGTTTTTGTACAGTACACCTTGTTTTTCAGTACTACTGTCAGTGGCGGCCGGCAGCTTTAGGAGGGAGGGGGCTGGCGGGAAGCACACACACACACACACACACACACACTCATTCTTTCACACACAGTCACGCATGCACGCACATTCATTAACAACACTCATAACATTCAAACGTGCACGCACGCACCGAACATTCATTTTAAAAGCTCACACACACTCATTCTTTCACACACACACACACACACGCAGGCACGCACATCCATTAACAACACTCATAACATTCAAACGTGCACGCACGCACCGAACATTCATTTTAAAAGCTCACACACACTCATTCTTTCACACACACACACACACACGCAGGCACGCACATCCATTAACAACACTCATAACATTCAAACATGCACGCATGCACCAAACATTCATTTAAAAACATCACACACACACATGCACGCACATCCATTAACACTCATAACATTCAAACATGCATGCACGCACCAAACATTCATTTTAAAAGATCACACTAATTTTTTCACACACACACGCACGCACATCCATTAACAACACTCATAACATTCAAACATGCACGCACGCACCAAACATTCATTTTAAAACATCACACACACACATACTTACCTTCAGCCTAGAGGTCCCAGGAGGGTTGGGACTGCTGCCTTGTCAGCCAATGAGGGAAGGCAGCAGTCCCAGCCTCGTCACAGAGTGGGATGGGGTCAATGAGACTGCTGACCCCACCCCACTCTGTGACGAAGTGTCACTGATTGACAGTCGCCCTGGGCGCTTCAGGGCTCAAACCTGAAGCGCCCAGGTCAAAGTCAATGGGTGATGCTTTCCTCATCACCCAGGGGAGGACCTCGAGGCACCTTTGCTGAGTCGAGGAGGTCACGCCCATAGGAGCTGTGACCTCCTCAGCCCAGCAAAGTTCAGCTCAGGCAGCCAGGAGTCTGCGCAAATTGCGCATGTCTCACTACTGGCTGTCTGAGCTGAAAATGAAGAGTGTCTGTCAGGCTGACCTTTGTTCAGCCTGACAGACACTCTTCATGAGGGGCAAAAGGTGGGGGGGCGTGGCCCCTCCGCCCTAAAGGACGGGCCGCGACTGACTACTGTAAGGCGTATCAGGGCCATTACCTAATACTTAGCTCAAACCATAGCATTGATTCAGGAACAGATGCTGAATTCATCTATAGGAATCATATGAACCTTGACTATATATTTAGAACAACTGTAGACTCAGTGTCTATTTGTAGGTATGAGGCAATATAAAGAATTTATTTTGTGATATTGCCTTGTGCACCCTAATGGGCTAGGGTATGCCCAGACGTGGGTCCCTGCACCACTGGATTCAGGCTACCCTGGCTGATGAAGGGTGATACACTCAAACCGGTCCCAGGATGCTTGAATCCTGTTCAGGGAGGACCTGGCTTGGCAGTTCAGGCTGGACTGCTCCCATAGGGAGCAGGGTCAAGACTGATTTGCTAATAGCTTGGTCCGAACTGGGGTGACGTGGCAAACAAAATAACAATCGATTAAACACAGATCTGTCACTGGGAGTGAGTCTTTGAAAAGTTTAAACACTCTGTCGATAATTTTATTTTGTGATATTTTTAGGTATGTTTTAAATTTGATGTCCTTCTGCATTAAATCTAGTGGTCAATTCATGATGTTATGTTTATATATTTCTTCCCTAGAGACTGATCACTAAGTGTATCATACTAGCTCCATAGACGATCTGAGATCCCAGACTCCTAGGGAGCTTGATGTCCCTCCAACCTTCATTTTTACATATTGGATCACTTCATAGGTATATTTTTCTTCTGACTAAAAACAATCTTTGTGCAAGGACTTGGTCTCACATGTTTGGCCTCCTTTTCAACTTGTCTGATACAGCATTTGGAACTGCTATATTGGCCTTATGTTGTTCGACCTTACATTTTTTTACTACTGTCATTTGTCATATCTTTTCCGGGTTTCTTATGGGTTGCACTACTTTGAATGGTGTCTCTGTCGTAATTATTTGTCCTACACGCTCATGCATTCACTGTTTCATTCATCTCTTTTTTAATTTTGTTGATGTGTGTAACTTTATTTATATATAAATACATTGGTGTATTAGCTATGACTCTCTTTGGCTCTCACCCCAAATAATATCAACACATTTCTTTATATTTGAAGATTTCTAATACATTTGATCTTATGGAATTTGCAACCTTGAAATAGTTAAATAAAGATGAAACACGTATCGGCTTCCAGCAATTCAAGAGTTAGCGATTTGAGGAACTGGACTTTTTAACAAAGACTTAAATGTCACTTAATGATACTTTGGCACTTTATGTGGATTTGTTTCTTCAATAAATTAATGATTTCTTCTGTTTAAAATACAATATATGAACAGACGGGATCTCTGCTTATGTTTGTTAGATATAAAATCCTATGCAACCTTGGGATCTGTTTAGTGTCTTGTTCTATGTTGTATATATACTTGTTCAGTGTCCAAGCACTGTTTCGTCTTCACTAATTTGGAAATATAGGGACATATTTATTGTCATTATACTGAGGATGTGAAAACAATCATCATACAAGATAATATGTACGGTACCATTTTTCAATTACATTGATTATGGTACAAGTCAGTAATTGAGTTTTTACACTTTCAAAGCAAAAGTAGAAGTGTTGGTGAATGAATCACACAAGACATTTGTTTGGCTTAGTACTTTAGAGAACTTAGGCATTATTCCCCTTTATGTTTTCTGTAGTTTCAATGGTGAATATGCTTACTCAGTTCGAGGAACGAGGCCTTGGAAGGCACACTCGGACACCCCCAACTTGCATACACAAGCTGGACAGAGTTGAATTTAGCCAGGGAGTGCACTGAAGATGCATGAAAGACACGTTTTGTTGAGATTCAACTAGCTACCAATGGAAGGGGTTAGTATAGGTTCACTTGGCAAGTATACAGATTAGTCAGGACTCTGATGAATAAAGAGACATGAACGGGTAAGAAAAGCTTAGCGTAGGTGTACTTTCATGGGGATATTGCACAGGTAAAAGCAGATAGTAAAGGTAGTACTTCCTCTTCAGCTACGATTCAAACCCATTGTCGCTGCACCTATCCCGATACTTAATTACTCCATCACTCAACTAAGCAGATGACTCCAAATCATACAGAACACAGCAGGCAGAATCTTCCTTCAACAGCCCAGCACGCACATACCCGGCACCTGAAACAGCTTCAATGACTCCCAATCCACAGCTCTTTTCAAACTTGTAAAACACACATTCAAAGTCTTACACAGTACTGATCCAGCATACCTAAATACCACCTTAGATTTCAGAAGCCTTCCAGGCACCTTTGCTTAGCATAGGCAGCACCAGAGCAAGGAGAAAAGACTTCTAATTGGCTCCAAAAGGGCGGAATGACCTGCCTCTACACATTTGCTGTCTGTAAAATTAGTGCATTCCACACAAAGCTGAAGACTTGACTTTTCAACTAGATCACCCCATGGATCACCCTTGACTGCTCTTGTATCGGCAACAGGATACCCTCTTGGGTGATAGACTGTTTCCCAAAAAATTTATACCATTACTGAGAACTCTGCACCGAACGCTACACAAATGGATAAATTGTCCCGCCTACCACAATCATTCTCTGTCAGAACTTAGTAGATTTTCACTTTGCTGTGTAAGTGCAGTACAGTCATAGGACTGCACATAACAGTTGATGGGACATGTGCTACATTGGACTACCCTGTGTGTCAAAAATCACTGTTCTTCATAGTTTATGACATTATCTTTAGGTAACTTTGTCAGTATTCCCCAGCAAGTTTGCCTTAGCTTCACAGGTAGATACGCTCACTAAGTTTGAGGAATAAGGCCTCAAAAGGAACACTTGGACCCCCACCCCAACCTGCATCCACGTACTGGAAGGAGTTGAATTTACCACAGTGAGTGCACTAAAGATGCATGTAGGACATGTCTTCCTGAGCCTCATGTGGTTGTCATGTAAGTTATTAGCAAAGGTTCACTAGGACTGTGTTCGTTAATGATCAGAATGAAAGCAGTTACTTCACAGGTGGTAAAAATGTAGACAAACTATTTTTTCATTTGTGAAAGTTGTAGATGCGTCAACTGTCAACATGTGTGTGTAGGAAAGTACCCTCTTTTTGGCATGGTTACCCCAACTTTTTGCCTGATGTCAGAGTGTTTTGACTGTGTTTACTGGGATCCTGCTAACCGGGACCCCAGTAACTGTGCTCTCTCCCTTTGGAGTTGGTTGTCCCTAACTTTTTACACCCCACAATTGGGATACTGGTACCCCCAAATAAGTCCCTAGCATATGGTGCCTAGGTACTCAGGGCATTGGGGCACCAGGGGTTCCCCATGGGCTGCAGCATGTATTATGCCACCCATGGGAGCCTATACAAAGTGTGTCTGCAGGCCTGCCTTTGCAGCCTCAGTGAAAGGGTGCATGCATCCTTTTCACAACAGGCGACTGCACCAGATCACTGTAATTCACCCTGATGGCAGGTTCTCCTAGCCCAGAGGGCACGGGGCAAGTACCAGTGTGTGAGGGCACCCCTACATGAGCAGAGGTTCCCCCCACAAACTCCAGCCACATGTTCCTGGACTTCCTGAGTTCGGGGAAGCCATTTTACCCATGTACTGGACATAGGTCACTACCTATGTCCAGCTACATAATGGTAACTCCGAACCTGGGCATGTTTAGTATCAAACATGTCTGAATCATACCCCAATACTGTTACTAGTATTGCTTGTATGATTTCATGCACTCTGGGGCATCCTTAGAGCACCTCCAGCTTTGCTCCTACTAGTTTGCAGTGTTTTCCCAGGCAGCCGGCACTGCTGCCATCCTGCAGCTCAAACGTAGGAAGGCAGAACAAAGGATTTCCTTTGGGAGAGGGAGGCAACACCCTCTCCCTTTGGAAATAGGTGTTACATGGCTCATGAGGGGTAGTCTCCCCAAGCCACTGGTATGCTTCGAAGGGCACATTTGGTACCCTCCATGCAGAAACCAGTCTGCACTGGTTGAGGGACCTCCAGTCCCTGCTCTGGCGTGGAACTGGACAATGGAAAGAGGAGTTATCACTACCCTCTCCATCACCACCCCAGGGGTGGTGCCCAGAGCTCCTCCAGGTGGCCACTTGGTTCTGCCATCTTGACACTAAAATGGGCAGAGGCCTCTGGGAACATCTGAGTGGCCAGACCAGGCAGGTGACGTCACAGCCCCCTCCTGATAAGTGGTTACCTTAATAGGTGACCAAATCCCCTTCCAGGGCTATTTAGGGTCTCCCTCGTGGGTCGGTCCTCAGATTTGATGCTCAAGATTCCAGCAGGACTCCACTGCAATGTTTATTTCAACTTCTGGCCAGTGGAACTGCAACTGGACTTCACAGGAACCTACAATCTGCAGCTACAGCGACAACTTCGCTCTGCAACATTGTTTCTCCGTCTCCTTCCAGGAACTGCAACATTTCCCCAGCTGTGCATCCTCTGAGGGCAGCAAGTCTTCAGTCTGCACCAAGAAGCAAGAAGGAAACTCCCTTGGAGCGAAGGAGTCACTCCCCTGCATCTGCAGGCACCAACTGCAACCATGACTGCCGCATGGGTCCTCTCTCTTGCAACTCTGCATGGATCCTGCAACAGGAGAGGTAACCCTGAGTGGTCGAATTGGTCCCCTCTACCAGCTGTCCAACTTGGGATATGGTGAGTCTTTGCCTCTCCTTGCAGGACAGTACCCATGTGCACTGCGACTCTTGCAACTACTAAGGCTTGTTGGCTTTTCTTCCAAGGGATCTTTAGGCTCTGTGTAGCCCCAGCCTCCAGCACTCTTCCCTGTAATACGTGGTCTCCTGCCTGATGCTCCAGTGACATGGGACTCCTTTGCAGGTGTGCTGAGTGGGCCTCACTGCTTCTCCTGTGCCTGCTGCCTGTGAGTTGCTTGTGGGGGCTGCATCCAGGACTTCTTGCTCTCCTGACTGTTGGGGAATCCCTGGGACTCCCCTTCTTGGGTTGAGTCCCCTCGGACCTTCCTGGTCCCCAGCAGCTCTGCAAATCTTTTTCTGCAACTCTTGCCTTTTGCCAAGGCTTGTTGGTGGTTTTTCCACACCACTGACAGACTGCAACTCTTCTTCCAACGTGGGACATCAACTGCATCACTTCTGGAACTCTTCCTCTGCTCCTGTGCTGCACAACCGACTCCTGGTCTTCTCCATCGACCTGCTCCTGCATCTCCAGAAGGGTGTGTTGTGGCCCCAGCCCCAACCAGACACTCCAACTGGAACTGGAGTTGGTTCCCTTTATTTGCAGGTCCTCTTTTGTCTGGATCCATCTTCTGTTTTGTGCAGTCTTGCTTGGGTCTTGCACAGTTCTTTTTCAAAGTTTCTCTTTTGGTTTGGGAAAAACTAGGTACTTACCTTTTCTCTCCTGGTCGCTGGGGGACACTTTGGTACTTACCTTTTGGGGAACCTAGTTCCTCCAGCTCCCATCTACAGATTCCACTTACCTGGCTGGAGGTATATCATTCACATTCCATTTTTTTAGTATATGGTTTGGGATCCCCCTATCATCACTATTGTCTATTGTTAATGCACTGTTTTCTATTACTGTCTATGCTCATTCCTGACAACTACGGTGTATGTAATAGTGTGTTTACTCACCTGCTAGTAGCATATTGTCTATATAGTATCCTAGTATTTGTGTCACTAAAATAAAGTACCTTTATTTTTGTAACACTGTGTGATTCTTTCATGTGTGTAAGTTGTGTAACTATAAGTGGTATTGCATTAGATTTGCATGTCTCCTAGATAAGCCTTGGCTGCTCATCCACAGCTACCTCTAGAGAGCCTAGCTTCCTAGGCACTGACTAGACCTCACTAATAACGGATACCTGGACCTGGTATAGAGTGATAGCACCATAGATGATCACCACACACCAGGCCAGCTTCCTACATTGGTGGTGCAGCGGTGGTAATGCCTTACCATTCTGTCACTGAGTACTTTCCACAGGAAAGACCAGTTACTAACCTAGTGTTAGGGACTCCTACGCCACTCTAGCTAGAAATCATGTCTTCAGTTGAGCTCACATCTCAGGACCTGAACTCTCAGTATGAGGGTTTAACTTTCCAGGACTTAAGGGAGATGTGCACTGATAGGAAACTGAAGACTTGGAGAAATCCCAACAAGAATCTGCTTCTGGGCCTGCCCCTCCAGGATGATAAAGACCATGCTGGTAGCCAGGAGGAGGCGGGAGAAGAAGTAGAGCCTGACCCCCAGTGCAAGAGAGAGTAAAATTAGACACTGAGGTCCATATTTATTCTCCCTTTGTGCCGGATTAGCATCATTTATTTACACTAATTCGGCACAAAGCTAACACCATATTTATACTTTGACGCTAGACCCATCTAAAATCAAAATATCCCAGTGTGCGTCATTTTCTGGATGCGTGAAACCGCCTTGCATCAATGAGATGCAAGGTAGGCGTTTCCGTCTAAAAAATGACTTAAACACCCGTGCGCCATATTTATCCAACCGTGCAAAAATGGTGCACGGCTGGTAGGCAGAGCCGGAAAATGGCACAAATCCCGATTTGCGCCAAAATTTAACGCCTGGGTCAGGTCAGGCGTTAAAATGGGGCAAACACACCACTACTTAATGAAAACTCACAGAAGCAACATCAGAGCTCAAAAAGGAAGACATGGAGGTGCTATTCATCCAGCATGCACGAAGACTCAGAGCACAGGAGCAACAGCTACCACCACTCCAACAGGGACCCCAAAGGCAACGCAGAAGGCAGGAGAGGATATTCAGGACCAGGACAACCCTTCAGGGCCTCAGGGAACATGACATCATCCAGAGGTACAGACTAAACTGGCAAGCCATACAGCAGCTGCTGCGCCACATGGAGCCACAGTTGGCACCCAGCTTGCAGACACCCCACATCATTCCACCAGAGACCAAGCTGCTAGCTGTTCTGCACATGTTGGCAAGTGGCTCTTTTCAAACCACTGGTGCCCTGGTTGCCGGGATCTCACAGCCCTCATTCTCTGCCTTCCTTCCCAAGGTACTTGATGCCATCATCTCGCTCACATCCCGCCACATCAGCTTCCCCAACACGCAGCAGGAGACCAAACAGGGGTTTTATCAAATTAATGGCTTCCCGCACGTGCTTGGTGCCATTGACTGCACACATGTACAGATTGTGCCACCTGCTGCAACGTAGCATCTATACCACAACAGTAAGCACACACACTCCATCAATGTGCAGGCCATTGTGGATCACTGTGGATTGATCACCAATATCGTGGCAAAGTATCCTGAGAGTGTACATGATTCATTCATCTTCCGCCACAGCACCAATAATCAGCACTCCCAGGATGGACAATATGGCAATGGCCTACTTGTTGGTAAGTACAGAAACCTAGGAATTTACACACAGCATAGCAACCCTGTAGGACACACAACACACACACCACTATATTGACACATGGCCAGGAAGACACTGAGGTTGTGATACTGGTAGTCATGTTTGATATCCTGACCCAATGGGTTACACACCTATGGACAAATGACAGATGCAAATAACAAGAGATGCCACTCCAGAGCCACACAGGACCAATTTAAAAACCACACGCTGACAAAGATATGGCCTTAACTGGCAGTACAACTTGGAAGATGAATCTTTCAATATCACATCAATAACACTCAATCACACACCCTTCCAACCAATACATCCTATGGAAGGGGTGTGTATTGTGTTTTGCTGTGGGTCAAACACCATGAGACACATAGCATGATGGTGCTGACTCTAATGAAGGTGACATGGAATCATTGAGGCAGTACCAACATCTCACATCACTCCTGGGGTGACATTGCCCGCTAGCAATAAGCAAGTGGACTGTGCTATGAAAACATGTGGATGTGACATTAATGCAAAGTGCACACTGCTACACATACGGATTGAGACAATTCCTCATATACATAACTGATGTACAGGCACATGGCCCTCCTGACACTAAAACCTTCACCCCCACAACCAAGTTAGCCAGCTTACCTGGAGCAAGTTCAGTAGTGTAGGTACATGTTTGCACATGAGCCAACTTGGTGAGCGCACAAAAATAGGTTTGCATAGAACTTGTCACACATGGGATAATTGTGCATTGTCAATTGTGAACACTTCAGCGCTGCCAACTTATGGAGATGTGTTGTGCATTGTCACCTAGCCAAATCAAAGGGCCTCACTGTTGTATTTCACATGCAATTACATATGTCAAATTGGATGGGATGTTCAGCCCATATAGTGCAACCGTGTTACCACCACAGTGGAATCGGAGGCAGCCTCCTATATTCACCTGCAATGGTCTGCAAAATTATTTTGACCTGTGCCATCCTGCACAACATGTATGTAAGGAGGAACATTCCCCTCTATGAACCAGACCCACAAATGCCTGAAGAGGAGGAAGAGGAGGATGCTATTTGTGAAAATTAGGGGGAAAATCCAAACACAGTTGCAGGATTGCATCTCAGACAACACATCATACTAAACTTCTTCTAACTATAGTCACCATCACCACTTTATTATCATATGTCATTAAACACCCAACTTCATCACTCAATCATGCTCTGGGTAATGTTTTATGCATCACATGATCCCTAGGAATCATAATCAGAGTTTAGCCTCATGGAGCATTGCAGAAATACAGATTAGGATACTGAAAAAGCCACATCACATTTGATGGGTATGAATGTACAGCCAACATCACACACAGTGTAAATGACATATATCCAGTCTATTTCACATGTAAAGAGCAATATCAGAGGACCACATCTATGAGACACATCCATGTTGCCCACATGGTCCATTGCAGGAAATGACACACAACTAGGCACCATCAATCATAAGGTAAAAATGTGTCTCATACATTAGGCAGTGGATGTGCTATTGCATTGGTAACAGGAATGTATGACCAGACCCTTGACAGCAGTAAGTGTGACATCACCTATCTCTGCAAGGAACATATGTGACAAGAAGCCCATATAAGCTGAAAATTGATATCACCAGTGCCCCAGGTATGACAAGCATTTCTCACAAGACATGCCCTCTGCAGTCCATCCCAGGTAATAAGTCCTGCCACTGCCATGTTTTAAGTCTCTTCCCACCCTTCTCTAGGGGGCCCTGTAAATTTACTATCTGTACCCTGAGAATCTTCATCTACACACACCTAGACTCCCATTCTGACTCCTGTGTGCTTCCCACTTCAGTATGGCATGCCATAGCCATAGTTCATCAGTCTGCATGGACTTCAGGTCAAATAATGCACTGCCTGGTAGTCGGTAAGACCTGTAATCAGCTGTCCATTGCTTCCCATGTGAAAGGTCCACTTGGCCCTTTGAACTTGATTCTCAACTCCAGGACTTGTCAGAGACTGAAGCTGCACACACCTGTGAGCACTTCCATGCAGACCAGCCATTTGACTCTGCCCTGCCCTTGCTGCTGCCTGCTTGATGTGCATTGGCGTACAAATCACTTGTGTACCAGAGCCCTTGGGGGATTGTGTAACGTTGTAGACCACAGCACAAACGTTTTTAGTTCCCACAGTATTGTTCCAGCTTTTCCCAGTCAGAGTCTGCTCACTGTGTATTTGCTTTGTTCATGTTTGTTCCTGACAGAGCCTGCATCCTGTTAGCCTGACTGGTTCTTGTCTTTGTGTTAACCACAGAGGTTCCCTGTGGCTACATTTGTCTCATAGTTGCTTTCCATGCCCTTTCTTTCCTCCTGGGGTATTGTGTCTGGTAGGTCTACGATGAATCCTCAAATAGATAGTATAGTTTAATCATTTTACTTATCATGTTCAGTTCTGGGACATGTATTCAAATTGCCTAATCCAGCCCCCATCCCTTGTCTGGTTTTGCATGTATTCATTATTGCCAAACAGTGACAGTGTGCTATGGCTGTCTTCCTGGCTTCAGTACGGTGCCTCCAGCGCAACAAACAAGGGTTGCCAATGTGTATGTGAGGACAAAACATGTTTATGCCCTGATGGTCCACACACAGATTCACTTCTGCCGCCAACTTTTGATGGTGCTTGCGTGGTGACTAGCTGTGAGATTAATTAGCACAGAGGCACTGATGTTCCCTGTTGCAGTGGGAATTTTCAAGTCCACCCTGTGTACACATGTTGTGATGAAAGCTGCCCGTTTCCTATTACTCATCCATAAAGTTTTTAAGCACACCAAGGTTGCCTTGTCGTCAGCCTTATTAAAGTTCTGCAGTGCCATAGCTGGACTATCCCCATGTGTGTCGTTAGTTGATCTTTGGCTTTAGGTCAAATCTGCTTTGAAGGATACTCTGTTAATTCAGGGAATGGCTCCACAGACTCATGACTAGACCTGCACGTAACTATGACAACATATAGGCCAATACTGACACAGGGTACACATGGCCACACACATGACCTGGACACCTATGTGCAATGAACCACTGGAAATATGTGAACACATGCAGCATGGTCTGCTGGTCCTCCACAGCCACAGGAGAAACATAGGTCATGTACATGACTCAAACTGTGGTGTACATAACAAGTTTCGTATTGGATTTGAGACTCTGTGTCACAAACACAGTACCTACCTAGCATGTTCAAATGCCTGACTCATGGGAAGTATACACACAAGTGACCATGAAGTGGTATCCAACATTTCATTAAATGTGATGGGTTACATTTCTGACATTGCCATTATCAACCGTCCTCTATCTATCCTGTGTATAGTTCGTCATGGGAAACGTTTTGTCCCCAAAGTCAAGGAGGTACACACAGCATAAGACGCATCAGATATAACAAACACATATCATGACTGATGTACCTCAATGAATGGCATCTGATGGTTATACACAATTACAACACATTCACACATGCATATTATGCAAAAAACTTCTTGTGACGTTCACACAGAGGCACAACAACAATTGAAATAGCCAATTCACAGACATTAACACACAGGCCATGAGCCTGTTTGTTTAGTTGCATAGCCTTGCTATCCTCTATTGATGCAACACCTGCTCAAAATAGGAAATACTAATTTTATTCCAAAAGTTTGTGTTGCTTTTGCGTCAGTTAAGAGAGCTAATCCAGCACAACAACATGAGTATTATGGTCCGCAGAAGTGTGGTCTGCCACATGTGCTCAAACACTAGAACACACACAGCAGGTCATAACATCCTGTCTTTGTATAGTTATAGGCTGCATGTATGTTAAAAAAAGAAAAATGACACAAACACAGTTATAGACAGATTTTTTTACGCAAAAGCGTAAAAAAAGACGCATATGCGTCAAAATATGATGCATATGCATTAAAAAATGACGATCACACCCATAATACATCGATTGGTCCCTAGCGTTAATTCCAACACCGCACCCCATGAAATTGGTTATCCATTAAAAATGTATTGATCCTTGAATGTGGGGGAATTTTTATACATATGCGTCAAAAAATATTGACGCAAAGCCCGTAAGTGTCATAAAATTTCACACACTATAATGAAAACACACCGTATTTGAGACAGGAAGTGATGTAATAGGATATCCTGTTTACAGAAATGGTACAGTGGGTGTACTTTCACTTTCACTTTGCAGTCTGTGATTCTTCTAGACTGTGTGGCTGTGTATTGAGTTGTGTCTGTGAATATTGTGCTTTTGTCTCCTTGTGCTATTACCATTGTATTCTGTTTGTTTTGTAAGTGTCTGTGTTAGTCAGTGTTAGTGTGTTGTTGTCATTTTGTGAGATTAGATTTGTCTTTGTACTGTTGGGAGTGTGTTAGTGGGTATTGTTAGTTGGGGTATTGTTGGGCTGTTTGTGGGTTCTGTAAGTTTCCTTCCCATACCTCCTTTCCCTGTTTTTCCCTCTTTACCCTTTCCTATCCTTATTGTTGTAGAGATGTTGGGAAGGCCACGTCTGGGGAGAATGAGTGAGGAGGAGTTGGGGGCTTTTGTGTGGCTGGTGTGCCACTTCCTCCCCCTGATGTTGGAGGCTGGTGGCAGGGTGATACTGGGGTATCACATGGAGGCTAGGAGGATCAGGTGGGCAAAGGTGCTGTTCCACCTAAGAAGACTCCTCAACAGCCAGTGCAATGACCACCAATTAAAACATCGCTGGGCCGACCTGGTGGCCCGAGAGCAGGACCTGCTCAACCACCTGGGTGTGGTGATTGGTGGCCCTGTTGGTGAGTACAAATCTGACTAATGTGTACAGTACAAAGCTCTGGAGTGACAGTAGCAGAGTTTGTGACATGCTGCATGCAATGTTTGTGTACATGTGGAATAAAAGTTGAACAAACAGTGGCCCTGATTTATACCATTTTTGCTACGCATTACCGTCATTTGTTGACGCAAAAGCTGCACAAACTTACAAAAGACAACTTTATCTTGTAAACTAGTGCTGCTTTGGAATCAATAGATGATGGTAATGCAGCAAAAATCACTTTATGATTCAGGGCCTGTAAGTGTACCAGGAATGGGATGTATTTCACATGCTAATACAAGAAACCAATGTATTCCCCATTTTTTTTAAACCATGTCTGAACAGTATTCCTGGCCATACATACAAAGATCTTCCTAACCTCTGTAAATATCTTAGACCGATATTTCAACTTTGTTTGTGCAGCATTTAAATTATTTATGGATGCCAAAGTATAGCATACTTGCTAATATCAAAATATTTTGTGCTACTTTACATAGTTGTAGCGTACACAAATGAAGCATATGCTACACGTAAAAAAACAAAAACACCTGGCCCTAAGTTAATTGTTTCTGTGTGTTTACGTCTGGACAGAAAATCTTTCACATGGCCAAACCTAATTGTGCCCAGATGCTACCAGATTGCTGTAGCACTAAACAGGTTCATCTCGTGGCTTTTCGGAGTAGGTGTAGAAATCCTATCATTGAGTAGCATGGCCCAACAAAATTTTTGCCTTGGGCACAATTGCAGGTACAGAGCTGGTGCATTTGCTATCTTTGTCACTTTATAGCCAAACTATTTTCTAAAGTGAATGGGGCATCATGGGATCCCTGAACTTTGTGAATGCATGGTCACAAACGATTTATTTGCATGATGCAGTGCAAGGTGCCACTGACTGCTTCCATCATACATTTAAAGTGACAAAATAGTTTGTTATTTTACGTTTGGTACACCCCTGCTGATATTGTGCAGGATATGTACAATTAATAACTTCTCAGTATGAAGGCTATCACAGACATGTTGGTATGCTAAGATCAGCAGGCCAGCATTCCTGTGAGTGCCGCCATTCCCAAGGTGCTTTCAAATAGACACCTACCTCATCAAGATAGCAGAAGTAGGACATTTTCTAACCCATGTTCTAATTAGCGGACAGTGTCAGTTCGGTTGTATTACCACAGATCAAACAACTTGGCAATTCTAAGTTAATGAATCTGGCAAAGTGTGATTTACAATACCTGATATAGGTACACTGGGCCCAGAGTAACAAGTTTCAGGTGCAACGACTACACCTGTGCCCATGCATTCTGTCAAGGATGATCAAATTAGACACTGTCAGCATACATCTTTTTGTGGTTAGATTTAGATAAATGGCCAAACCATGTTTAGCGTAACATTGTCATCAAGTAACACACAGGAACCCGGCCATCATGTTGTTATAGGGGGCATATAGGACTCTGGGTACACTGCCAATGTGAAATATGTAACCTACATACAACACAGGCTCACATATAATGGACCACTGAAAGCACAATAATTCCTAAACTAAACTCAACCCACATGAGCATCACGCAGTAACTCATTGTCCCTTGATGCACAAGCCACAATACCTGAGTCACTGGTATTGCAGTGCACCAGGAATGTGGCTTTGCATGTCTATCATAATAACAAATTATGAAATGGAGTACCCTCTAGAAATAATTTAGCCCAAAAATGAGTATTCATGTTTGGCACCACATGATTGTTATGGCCAGTGCATGTGTGCATATGTGTGCCTATCACTCACTGGAGTGACAGTGTCAATGCATGCTTGCATGACTATGGGGGTCATTACGACCTCAGCGGTCTTTTTAAAAGACCGCCGAGGCCGCGGGAGACAGAATACCGCCATTGCCGGTGGTATTTCTGTCTCCCTATTATGACATTTCCGCTGGGCCAGCGGGAATGTCACATCAACATTGCATCCGGCTCGTAATAGAGCCGGCGGCAATGCTGATGTGCAGCGGGTGCAGTAGCACCCGTCGCGCATTTCACTGCCCGAAATTCGGGCAGTGAAATGTGCGACGGGCTGTGCAGGGGCCCCTAGGGGCACCCCAAGTCCCCTTACCGCCAGCCTTTCCATGGCAGTGTGTACCGCCATGGACAGGCCGGCGGTCGGGGACTCATAATCCCCAGGGCAGTGGTGCAGGCACCGCTGCCCTGGGGATTATGACCGCCAGGTGGAATCCTGGCGGGAAAGTGGAGGGGCCGGCGGTATGGCCGTGGCAATTCCGCCACGGTCATAATTGCTGGCGGAACACCGCCAGCCTGTTGGCGGTGTTACCGCCAACATACCGCCGGCCGCCAGGGTCGTAATGACCCCCTATGTCTTTTGGTGTGTCTACATGCCTGATGTGCTGCTCTATCATATAAAATGTCACACACAGTAGTTGATCCAAGTTTTGTACAGTGAGCAGACATTGAGCACATATCGCCCTTCTTTGTTTTACAGGTGGACCCGCCCCTTTTACAATTGGTGAAGTGGCTCGATTTGCGGACCCAGACGTATCCAGTAAGTGTTAATATGTTTGTCCTGTGTTGTGTTTGCAGCTGTTGTGTGATTGACTCCTGTGTGTTGGACTCTTTGCAGGTATGATGTGCTGGCATATGATCTGATATGTGACTTGACTGGAGGTTGACATTTTGTTCCATGTTCGAGTTGGACATTCTGTGGCGGAGAGTCATATATTGGGAGTCGAGTGCTGCGCTATAGGCATGGGCAGGTGAACTAGGTGATTAGTTGCTACATGTATGCCAATGATTAATTTGGAGGTGGCCAGTGTAATGATTTATTCAGAAAGTCATACCCTGATTCACACAGACCAGTGATGCCGAAGTCTTACCCACAGACTTGAGCATCCCTGTTAAGTAATGAACATGTAGGACTGTATGATTGACTTTCCGGCAGCCTCTAGCTACACATGTTGTGCTCCCTTTATGTGGCACTTGAGTGAAATGTCGTAGGCATGCATGCAGGTCAAGGCCAGATTGGTGCTTGCATCAATGTGCATGATTTTGGAAAGGTGTCAGTGAGATGTAATGATGTAGACAATTGTCCACATTTAGAACATTAGTGTGGATGTAATTGTCCAATGTTTGAGTCAATCCTAGTTGGCAGCCCTCCTTACCTTTGGTGGGCTGACTAAACCTATGTACAGCTGTCCAAAGCTTCCTGCCTGTCCTTGATGTTTGACAGTATGTGTTGCATGTCCATCCCCCACCGAGGCACAGGGTTAGGGCTAGGAAATATGCGTACCTAGGTGTGATGATCCCAATATATAAGACAGACATGTAATTCAAACATTCATGTGTTTCAAAGTACAATGCCCCCTCATGATTACCAACTACATACCGTCCAGCCAGTTCCATTTACAAATCACAGGTCTTGTGGGCCTTGATTGTCATCCAGAAGATAGTCATTAGTTGGCCTGCCATATGTGGAGTACTTGCAGCATTTGTTATGTGACTTAGCAGTACAAAGATGCACAGATCATTTAATTAAGTACACACCTTGTTGTGCATTGCTATGCTATTAGATAGTAGATGTGTAGGCTGCGTTGGCATTTCATTCCTCAGGGACATTCTATCATGTATACTGTGATTTGGACTGTATGTGCTATTTTTGATGAAGTGTTAGAATATCATCTGTAGATGTATCACACAATGATGTCACTAATGACAATTGGCTTTCTCTATTTTGACAGCTGCCAACATGAATGCCCAGGAGATAATGGAATTCCAGAGGCGGGCAGTGCGTTACTGCAACATACTAGATGTGGAGGCTGGGTTCTGCAATATGGCACGTCGTTATCACCATGAGAGAGCCACAGGGGTCTGGAGATCATTTGCCCAAAGGGGGCCAGCCCTACCCACAACAGCCACCACCACCACCACAGCTCAGACCACAGTGGCCCCAAGGATGACAGCCACTGTGGCAGGTCCCTCAACTTCATCTGCTCCAGGCCCACAAGCAGCACCTCCTGCACCTCCCCCTCCAACCACGGCACTGGCACCAGCAATGACATCAACAAGTGGTATACAGACAACCTCAGGTGCTGTGATAGACAATGTGGAATTTCAGACACTGAAACGTGACATGCAACAAATGTTGCGCAGGATGGACAGGCTGCAGCAGGAAGTGTCCCGGAATAGCAGGAGACTGCGGGGTATCAAAAAAATCCTGCGGAGGGCCAGTTTGTAAATAATGGATCCTCACCCATGATTCCCTCCCTTCCCTCCTCTTTCCTCATTCTTATCTTTAGTGGGTTTAGGGGGCTTGGTGTTAGGTTAGAGTAGGCTGTTAGTTTAGTTAGTATAAGTGGGTTGGAGTGTGGAGGGGGTTATATTATTACCTGTATGTTTTGTGGGTGGGTGGGTGGGTGGGGGATGATGTTGGGGTTTATGTGTATTAAAAAAAAGAAAATTACAAAATAAATATAAAAAATATTTTTTAAAAATACATTAAAATATATATTTGTTTAGGATAATTTAGTATGTGTTTAGGTTAGTATATGTTGTCCTACATGTGTCCTGTCATATAGGGGGGGGGGGTTGATGTTTAGAGTGTTTAGTTAAATGTGATAAGTAAATTTAGCTTAGGATAGTTAGGGCCAGTTGTGGATAATGTATAGTTAGGATAGGTTAGGTTAGTTAAGGTGATTCTCCTAGTTTACGTTTCCTTTATTACTGTAAAATAAAGTTTTAGGTACTCCTTTACAGTATCTGTCATATGCTTGGGGATCAGGGCCTTGGCATGGGTGTACAGTGTCAATTTAGTATTTGCATTTCTGTTCCATTCTGCATCAGAATCCCATTATTGACATGGTTATTCCCAATTCCAAATGAGCTGTCACATTGGCAGCTACAACAAAGCTACTTCTCTATGCATCTGCCATCCATTGCATCTACCACTCAAGGTTACTATGGTTCCCAATGTGTTGTAAAGGTTGGTATGTTTTCTAATCTGTCATCGTTTGAGTCCTGAATTGGAATCTTGGGCACTGTGGGATGTCTGCCTGCAACCTGATGTCCATGTGAACCCTGACAAACTGAGTGATGGAATAATCTTATGTAGTTCTGTATACATAACTCACACCTATCATTTCTTACATTGTACTCCCAGGTTACATATTTGTCCATACACATCCATTCCTGCTATATGGTGTGTGTGTGTGTGTGTGTGTGTGTGTGATTAAAGTTTATAGTCAGACGTCACATACATAAAGATTGTCTTGAAGGGAATGTTGGCCACATTGAGTTTTAGCTTATACATACTTTGAAGCTGATGTTTTCCTGTTCTACACAGCAATATACTGTCTGTTTTCATTTCACTTCAGAAATAAGCCTAAGGAAGCACAGATGATGACAAAATCCAGACCCCAGTGCATAATTATCAGCCCACATTCTGTCTACACTGTTGTACTGACATTCTATGACCATTGATATGTGACATATAACACAAATCTCCTACACAATTGATGTGTCACATTACACAGAGACAAAGTGGTTGTGTAAGTGCTATTTATTTTAAAGTGCTGTATTGCAATATTTGCATAGTCCAGGATTGTAAGTCCATTATTGTGCTGGGGTAAAGTGTCATTCAGTGCAGAGGTACATGAATTGCCAATGAGGTAGTGAGAGACAATTGCAGTGCATAGTGTTAAGGTAAACAGTGTGCTGGAGAACAGTGCATGTTACGAACTGTAGCAAGACTGGCATGTTAACAAGCACAGGACCTAGGATATCAGTGCCCATTTGGCATGGACTCCGGGTACTCCTACGGGTGAAGGTGATCTGTTCCGCGTCTTCATCTTCTGATGTGTGTGTCGTCTCCTCTGCCCTTGGTGGTGGTGGGTTTGAAGGGGCAACACACACTTCAGTGTTTGAAGACGTGGAGTCAGAATCCCAGTAGCTGCCAACTGTGGGGCTATTAAGGGCATTACTGCAGCAAGGAGGAGCTGCTGGTTCTTGAGTATAGCAGCTACATCACTGTGGTAGGCAGCCAGGTTGGCCCTGAGGGGGTCATGATTGCATTTGTGCATGCAGTGAAAGGTTTGGGATGCCAGGTGTTGTGGTAACTCCCTAACTGCTGTGGTGAAATCCCTCACACGTTGTTGTAGTCCTTGCAGGAGGGATGGTAGCGCTTGCATGGCTGCTGCCTGTTCTGCAGATGACATCATGTACGTGCGCATCCCCTCAAGGCTGGCTGCCATATTTTGCATCCCCACCCGCACCTCCTTGGCCAGCTCCCGCTGTACTCCCACCTCTGTCCTCTCAAAGGTGGTACCAGTGTCCTCAGAGTCCTCAGCTGGGTTGGAGCTGGCAGGTCATACTATTGTTCCTCTGTGATGGCTGCTGTATCTGTACTCCTCTTTGCGACTGAAGGTGGGGTC
Source organism: Pleurodeles waltl (assembly GCF_031143425.1). NCBI lineage: Eukaryota > Metazoa > Chordata > Amphibia > Caudata > Salamandridae > Pleurodeles > Pleurodeles waltl. The sequence goes on from NC_090444.1 coordinate 967,414,997, forward strand.
TGGAGGGTTCCAAGGACATCTTGGAGGGTCTGCTGGCTAATGTTTGTCAGCTCGTCATCCATGTCATCAGGGAAGTCCAGGACAGGCGTATCCACAGGACAGCTATCATCCTCTGCAATGAGATATTGTACAATTAGTGTGTCTGTGTTGTGGCAGTTGTAATGTGATGTTACTGACTTCCTATTAATGAGACATGGTAATCTTGGTTCCTGTTCATTGATCCTGTCATTAATATTAGCATTCTCCCAGGCCAATGCCCCACCTGCATGTCACATGTAGTGTGGGCAGTTTGGGGAATTGTCCGCCTCACATACTGTAGGTGTAGGTTCTGTCCAAATTGTATGTTGCCACCTTATTGTCCTACTCAACCCTCCGTCTACTTCTTTTATCATGGTGAGGCCTTGCAATGGCTGTGGGGGTTCAGATGCCACTTGCACAATACTTATCAATATGGAACTGATCCAGTCTCGGATATTTCACATACACCTATATGTTGCTGAGACCAAGCACTTACTATGTAAAGCATTGCCATGGCACAATACAGGTGTCAGCATTGGTAGTGTGCAATGTTGATGTTGGGGAATGTGTGCTACATTGGATTGCAATGATGGGCCTGGCAGTGTTCCATTTCCTCTTATGGCTGTGAGGGCGTGTTTAACTAGCTAGACACATATGTCCTCCCCCTCAATGCTGTAGTCTTAGCAATATGATAGTTGGGATGTTGCAAGGTGGCATTGCAGCTATTGTAACACAGGCACGGGGTAGACCCTGGAATGTGCAGCACAGGTATGACATTACTGCTGTGTACTTCATAATGTAAGTAACAATACCTGATGTTTATAGCGCCTAAAGACTTGAGCATTTGACAGGATTTACACTTTGTTAGGAATTACAGGGGATTGATAACGTCATCATCCTATACCCTCTATTTTGGGTGTGTTTGATCCATGGGCACATAACTGCCATTAACTACTTGCCTTGCACACACAGCACAGGTGGTAGTGGCACAGTTGTCAATGGTAAATACCACTTTCGGATATGGCCTGAGACTGGAAATTGAGCCCTAGTTCATGTTGTGATAATACCACCTGTCGTGTGTCAGCAGGCCAGTTTTACGTTGAACCCTACCCTCCTGGACTGGCTTTGCCTTTCCAACATCCTTGGCATGGCAGAGTACACCCATGCAAAGGTTGTTGGTGTAGTGTTGTGCTGTTCCCCTGGTTTCCCCTGCACAGCCCATGCACCCGTGCTGTGCCCTTTTGCCCTTTCCACTGCCAGATTTTCAGGGCTGACATGCATTGTGTAGTAGGTATGTCCCCCCCTGCTTACAGTTAACATTTAGGCAATTTTGTCCCCCCATGCAACTTACCCTGCATCTGTGTAATTTCCTGGAAGTCTGCACTGTCCTGTCCTTGAATCCCTGTGATGATCTCCTCTGGGATGACAGCTGCCACCATCTCCTCCATCTGGTCCAGGGCCTCCTGCGGTGCTGGACTCCCACCTCCAGTCTGCAGTGCTGCCTTCCTGTCCCTTGCCATCTTTTCCTTGGTGCTGCGCTTGCAGTCATGCCAGCGTTTCTTGCACTCAGTGACTGTTCTCCGTACTTCTGCCACACTGTTTATCTTGTCCACAGTTTGTTGCCAAATTGCCTCTCTCCTCCCAATTGGAAATTTTGAGGTGACAAAAAGTTGATTCTGGTGTTCCGTCACCTCTTTCACCAGTATTTCCTGCTCCTCTGCACTGAAACAACACTTCCTTTTCTTCTTCTCTTTCTCCTGGGTCTTGTCTGGGTCCTCCTGGCTGGTTTCTGGTCGATTGGAGTCTTCCTGGGGTCTCTCCTGGATTCTGGGATCCATTTTGGGGCTCCTTAGCACATTTTGCTGTGTTTGCGCCGCTTTTTTACGCACTTGTGGGGAAAAATGGCTCCTATCCGGTTTGCGTCATCATAAACCGGATTAAATTCATTTTCGCAGCGTTAACGTCATTTTGTTTTACGACGTGGCACAATGGTTAGAGTAAAATTAAATGGCTCTAACCCGTGGTTTGCGCCATGGAGCATCAAAGTATAAATTTGACGCCTGGGTGGCACAAAGAAATGGCATTAGCCGGCGTTAAACTTTTTGACACAAAACTGCGTTGATGCAGTTTTGCATCAAAAAGTATAAATATGGCCCTGAGTGGGTCAGGAGGTACCCAGGGAGGACCAAAGGAGTCATAGAACACCCACAGTCCTACTAGGAACACCACTGGTAGTGCCAAGGGGGGGTCACACAAGTAGGTTCACCTTTGTCCCTAGAGGGTTGGTTGAGAGGGTTTTCCAAAAATTAGAACAGATCCTCCTCTGCCCATTCTCATATCTTCTCAGTCTCTGAGAAGACCCACTGCTCAACTTCAGGTGAAGATTCCCCAGACAGGGAGCTCAGGCAACTGAGACTGGAGGAGGCCAAGCTTAGGCTGCAGCAGCAACAGCTGTCCCTAGATAGGGAGGCCCTGGCAGTGAAGAGAGAAAGGCAGGGGTTGGGGTGGTGCCTCTTGGTGGCAACAGTTCTAGTTTCATGGCAACCAGGGGCAGGGAGGTCTCTTTTGACTCAAAGAACCTGAACAAGCTAGTCCCACCTTACAAGGTGGGTGATGACATCTATAAGTGGTTCACTGCTCTGGAGAGGACCTGTAAGGTACAGAGGGTCCCTCAGAGACAGTGTGCAGCTACATTGTGACTCTCCTTCTCTAACGAGGGTAGGGATAGACTCTTCACGTTCAGAGAAGAGGATGCTGACAATTACACAGTTTTAAATCTGTACTGCTAGATGGGTTTGGTCTAACTACAGAATAGTATAGGATCAAGTTCAGAGAGACCGGGTGAGAGTCCTCCCAAGATTGGGTTGATTTTGTGGACTGCTCTGTGAAGGCTCTGGAAGGCTGGTTGCATGAAAGCAATGTTAGTGACTACCATGGGTGTATAACCTCATTTTGAGAGAGCACATTTTGAATAACTGTGTATCTGATCAGCTGCATCAGTACTTAGTGGGCTCTGATCTGACCTATCCCCAAGAATTGGGAAAGAAGGCAGACAAATTAGTCCGCACCAGGGTGAGTAGAAAGGCTCACACAGGGGGTGACCACAAAAAGAAGGAAGGTAAGTCTCAGGATAAGGGTGGGGACAAAGATTAAAAAGAGTCTTCATCGGGCCCACAAAACTCCTCTGGGAGTGGGAACAAATCCTCCTCTTCCTCTTCCTCCAATTACAAAAGGCCTTGGTGCTAAGTTTGTAAAAACAAAGGCCATATGACAGGGGAAAGCTCCTGTCCTAAGAAAGGCACCAAGCCTTCCACCACTACAACCCCCACTTCTACTAATAGCAATAGCAATAGTGGTGAGACTAATAACAGTAGTCATTCCAAGGGTGTAGCTGAGCTCACCTTAGGGATTGTAGTGAGGTCTGGACTTGTTAGAGAGACCATTGAGGCTGTCTTGCTCTCTGATGGAGGCATTGACTTTGCCACCTTTGCTGCCTGTCCTCTTAACACAGGAAAGTAAGGCAGCATCCCCTAATTACTAGTGTTGAGGCTGAGGCCTACAGGGACACCAGTGCCAGTGTCACTATGGTGAGTGAGAAACGGGTGTCTCCTGAGCAACACCTACTTGGTCACATATACCAAGTGACTGATGTTCATATTAACACCTTGTGCCACCCCATGGCAGTTATTGATTTCAGCTGGGGGGGGGGGGCGTTACTGGTCCTAAAAATGTAGTGGTTTCCTTTGACCCACCTGTAGAATGCTTACTAGGGAATGACTTGGAGAATTCAGTTTGGGCTGAGGTGGAGCTGGAGGCCCATGCAGCAATGCTGGGCATCCCAGGGCATATATTTGCCCTAACAAGAGCACAGGCCAAAAAGCAAAAAGAGCGAAGAACCTTGGAGCCTGGAACAATGGTCCAAGAGTTTCCTAAATCCAAGAGCAGGAAGGGTAAGAAAGTACCCCCTGTTCCAGCCTCTAGTGAGGATTCCACTCCTGAGGAAGATGAATCCACTCCTTGGGAGGATCCTACATCAGAGGAACTGCAATCTGACACAGTTGAGCTCTTGGGTGCAGCGGGCCCATCAGGAAGGAGCTCAGTAACAAACAACAAGTTTGTTCTACACTGGGGAGCTTAAGGCAGCAAGCTGCAGCACAACAGGCAGGGGATGTCAGTGCCACCCATAAGGTGCACTGGGAAACCAGTCTCCTTTACTCAGAGTAAAGAGATCCCAAACCTGGTGCCACCAGGAGATTGGTGATCCCTCTGAAGTTTAGGGAGTTCCTGTTGACCTTAGCACATGACATTCCCCTAGCATGTCACTTGGGGCAAAGCAAAACCTGGGACAGGCTTCACTATCAAGGCCTCTATGTGCCAGATAGGGCAAGGGAAGGTGGTATATCTGGGTCACCTGTTAAGTGGAGGCCAGATTTCAGACATTATAGGGGAAGATTCAAAGCATTTTAGATTGGACTCCCTCACTATCCAGACCCGGGTGAGACCCTTTTTAGGCCGCACTGGGTACCAAAGGAGGTTCACTAAGAACTATGGCTCCATTGTAGCACCTCTTAATGTCCTCACCTCAAAAAGAATGCCCAAGAAAGTTTTATGGACAGCTAGCTGCAAAAAGATTTTGAGGATTTGAAACAGGCCATGTGCTCTGCACCTATTTTAAGAAGCACTGACTACGCCAAGCAGTTAATAGCACAGACAGATGCTTCTGAGGTAGGGATTGGGGCAGTAGTGTCACAACTTAATACAGAGGGCCATGATCAACCTGTAGCTTTTATAAGCAGGAGGTTGACCCCAGTGAAAAGCGTTGGTCAGCCATAGAAAGGGAGGCCTTTGCTGTGGTGTGGGCTTTGAAGAAGCTGAGGCTATACCTGTTTGGCACTCACGTCCTTGCTCAAACCAACCGCAAGCCCCTTTCATGGTTAAAACACATGAAGGATGAAAATCCCAAACTTTTGAAGTGGTCCATATCCCTACAGAGAATGGACTATACAGTGCAACATAGACCTAGGAGTAACCACTCCAATGAAGATAGACTCTCCAATTATTTCCACTAAGACAATAAAGACTCATCTGGACAAGGTTAGCCTAGTTGTCCTTTGTTTGAGGGGGGGTTATGTAGGAAAGTGCCCTCTTTTTGGCATGGTTTGCCCCCGCTTTTTGCTTCATGTCAGTGTGTTTTGACTGTGTTTACTGGGATCCTGCTAACCAGGACCCCAGTACCTGTGCTCTCTCCCTCTGGATTTGGTTGTCCCTAACATTTTACACCCCACAATTGACATACTGGTGCCCCCATATAAATCCCTAGTATATGGTACCTAGGTACCCAGGGGATTGGGGCACCAGGGGTTCCCCATGGGCTGCATCATGTATTATGCCCCCCATTGGGAGCCCATGCAATTTGTTTCTGCAGGCCTGCCATTGCAGCCCCTGTGAAAGGGTGCATGCACACTTTTTACTATAGGTCACTGCACCAGGTCACAGTAAGTCAACCCTATGGCAGGCCCTCGTAGCCCAGAATGCAGGGTGCAAGTACCTGTGTATGAGGGCACCCCTGCATTAGTAGAGGTGCCCCCATGAGCTCCAGCCCAATTTTCCAGGACTTCGTGAGTGCAGGGAAGCCATTTTACTTGTGCACTGGAAATAGGTCACTACCTATGTCCAACTACATAATGGTAACTCCTAACCTAGGCATGTTTGGTATCAAACATATCGGAATCATACCCCAATACTGTTTCCAGTATTGGTTTTATGATTCCATGCAGTATGGGGGCTCCTTGGAGGACCCCCAGCTTTGCTCTTACCAGTTTGCAGTGTTTTCCCAGGCAGCCCGCACAGCTGCCATCCTACAGGTGGGTTTCTGCCCACCTGCTGCTTGAGCAACAAGCTCAGGAATGCAGAATATAGGATTTCCTTCAGTAGAGGGAGGCAACCCCTCTCCCTTTGGAAATAGGTGTTACATGGCTTGGGAGGAGTATCCTTCCCAAGCCACTGGTATGCTTTGAAGGGCACATTTGGTGCCCTCCTTGCATAAGCCAGCCTGCACCACTTCAGTGACCTCCAGTCTCTGCTGTGGAGCGAAACCGGACAATGGAAAGGGGAGTTACCACTCCCCTGCCCATCACCACCCCAGTGGTGGTGCCCAGAGCTCCTCTAGCTCGCCACTTGGTTCTGCCATCTTGAAACCAAATGGGCAGAGGCCTTAGGGAGCATCTGAGTTGCCAGGACAGTCAAGTGATGTCACAGCCCCCTCCTGATAGGTGGTCACCTTGCTAGGTCACCAGTCTCCCTTCCAGGGCTATTTAGGGTCTCCCTCTTGGGTGGGTCCTCAGATTTGACATGCAAGATTCCAGCAGGACTCCTCTGCAACGTCTACTTCAATTTCTGGCCAGTGGATCTGCAACTGGACTTCACAGAAACCTAAAATCTGCAGCTCCAGCAACGACTTCACTCTGCAACATTGTTTCTCCGGCTCCTTTCAGCAACTGCAACATTTCCCTGGCTGTGCAACCTCTGAGGATGGCAAGTCTTCAGTCTGCACCAACAAGCAAGAAGGAATCTCTCTTGGAATGAAAGAGTCACTCCCCTGCATCGGCAGGCATCAACTGTAACGACGACCAACCACATGGGTCCTCTCTCCTGGAACTCTGCATGGATCCTGCAACACAGGTGGTGATCCTGAGTAGCCCCATCAGTCCCCTCTACCAGCTGTCCAACTTGGGAGCTGGTGAGTCTTTGCCTCTCGTTGCAATACAGTACCCCTGTGCACAGCGACTCTTTCCACTTCAAAGGCTTGCTGGCTCTTCTTCCAAGGTATCTTCAGGCTCCGTGTAGCCCCAGCCTCGAGCACTCTTCCCTGTAACGAGTAGTCTCCTGCCTGCTGCCCCAGCGATGTGGGACTCCTTTCCAGGTGTGCTGAGTGGGCCTCACTGCTACTCCTGTGCCTGCTGCCTGTGAGTTGCCTGTGGGTACTGCATCCATGATTTCTTGCTCTCCTGACTGCTGGGGAGGCCTGGGACTCCCCTCCTTTGAGTTGAGTAGCCTCGGACCTTCCTGCTCCCTTCTGCAGCTCCTGCCTCTGCCAAGGCTTGTTGGTGGTTTTTCCACACCGCTGACGTGGGACATCGACTGCATCACTTCTGGAACTCTTCCTCTGCTCCTGTGCTGTATAACTGACTCCTGTTCTTCTCCATTAACCTGGTCCTGCATCTCCAGAAGGGTGGGTAGTGGCTCCTGCCCCAACCAGACACTGCAACTGGAACTGGACTTGGTTCCCTTCATTTGCAGGTCCTCTTCTGTCTGGATCCATCTTCTGTTTTTTGCAGTCTTGCTTGGGTCTTGCACAGTCCTTTTTCAAAGTTTCTCTGTGGGTTTGGAAAAAATCAGGTACTTTCCTCGTCTCTCCTGGTCACTGGGGGGCACTCTGGTACTTACCTTTTACAGTTTCTAGTTCCTGCAGCTCCCCTCTCCAGATTTCACTAACCTGGGTGGGGGTCCATCATTTGCATTGCATTTTTTTTAGTATATGGTTTGGACTCTCCCTAGGGTCACTATTGTCTATTACTTTCTATGCTCATTCCTGACAACCAAGGTGTATATAATAGTGTGTTTGCTCACCCACTAGTAAAGTATTGCCATATAGTATCCTAGTATTTGTTTCACTAAAATAAAGTACCTTTATTTTTGTAACACTGAGTGGTTCTTTCATGTTGTTACGTGCTGTGTGACTATAAGAGGTATTGCATGAGTTTTGCATGTCTTCTAGATAAGCCTTGGCTGCTCACCCACAGCTACCTCTAGAGAGCCTAGCTTCCTAGACACTGACTACACCACATTAATGGGGAATACTTGGTATAGGTTGATAACACCATAGGTGCTCACCACACACCAGGCCAGCTTCCTGCAGTGTGTACATAAAAAGAGATTCTGTCCTGTGGCATATGAATGTGATGGGCTCAAGCATGGCAGTTTGAAAGTCTTGTGTGTGGTGCATGAATGTCGTGTGATTGGACCATAAAGTGGTTAGTGCCTTGATGTGGCTTTATGGCTCGTCTTCAGAAATCTTGGTTTCAATATTCAGATACTTGGATAAGTATTTACGCTTTGAAGCCATCATTTCTGGAGGTGCTTAAACCAACCAGTACAAGTGATGGATTAACTTAAAAAAATTAGTACCAGCTTTATATCAGTGGTGGTAAGGAAACTCCGACGCAATGGCAACAGAGTGATGGCTGTGTCGGAAAGACATGGAATCTGTGGGAAGCCACAGGTTTCCTACCACCCTGAGCTCCCACACATCTCCTGATAAGAACGGTATACCACTTGTGTGGTTGGCTCAAGAGAAAATGACACAAAAGGCCCTAAATTGCTATGTTGAGAGATAAGCAATATGGGTAGGTGCTGTTTTTGGGGCCGTACTGTGGCACCACCTATGCAAGCCTACAAACCGCAGTCATTTTTCAAAACTACACAACCAAAAGACTCCAAAATGGTGTGCCTTGCGTGGATCCCACAAGGTTTTCTTACCCACAGTGCTCTGCAAATCTCAAATTCTAACTGGAATCACATATTTTCCTTCCATTTCACTGATGGAAAATTCCAGAATCCGCAAGAATCAACAAAATCCCTACCACTTGGCATTACCTCACTTGTGCCGATAAAAACACTGTCCCAATTATGCGGCTGGACCTACTGCCCACTAGAGGTACAGCTCAAACCACGGTCCATGAGAGTGATTGACAGGGGATTCCCATCGACCTAGGTTTGATCCATTTCTTTTGCGGGCAGCAGACTTACCCACACAAGTGAGGTACCATATTTATTGGGAAACTTGGGGGAATGACAGGTGAATGGAAGTTTGTGGCTCCCCACAGATTCCAAAACATTCCATCACAGAAATATGAGGAAAAAGCGTTTTTTTAGGAAAAGTTTGAAGTTTGCAAGGGATTCGGGGTCAAAAAACCAGGTGAAAATCACACATATCAGCACACTCTGGATACCCCTAGGTATCTAGTTTTCAAAACTGTACAGGTTTGACAGGTTTCCCTATGTGCCGGATAAGCTAGTGTCCAAAACCTACAGATACTCACATTGGAAATAAAGCGTCAGTCCATGTTGTGCTTTGGGCCGTTTCCCGTCGTGGGCACTAGGGGCCAGATGTAGGTAGAAAGCAAATTGCGAGTTGCAAAGTGCGAGTCCTTCCGACTCGCAATTTGCAACTCGCAATTTGCTATGCAGAAAGGTGTCTCAGACACCTTCTGCGACTCGCTATGGGGTCGCAAAGACCCACCTCATTAATATTCATGAGATGGGTTGCAGTTTGCAACCCCATAGCGAGTCTAGGCACTCACGGGGATAGTGGCCTGCTGGAGACAGCAGACCACCATGTCCGTGACTGCTTTTCACTAAAGCAGTTTTTTTTCACAAAGTATATTGGAGGTGCCTTCACAAGGGACAACACCCAATCCCTCTATATGTTTACCAGGTAAACAAAAGCCAAATATAAACCTATGCGAGGCACTCAAACAAAATTAAACAAAATAAAATTGTGTCATCATAAAAGATTAAGTATTCCAATGAAATATTCACTGTCCCAATAATCAATCAAAGATCAGTTCTTGATGTATAGTCCAGTCTTTATGATTTATTGAAGAATAACTTCTGGTACTTCGTTGTTCAAATTCTTGAATACATAGCCACTTTCAGAACGCAGAGCCCAGTTAGTCAATACATTTTGGAGATTCAGCCAATTCTTGAACACAATGCCATGATTTATTGAAGAATAACTTCTGGTACTTCGTTGTTCAAATTCTTGAATGCACAGCCAGTTTCAGAACGCAGAGCCCAGTTAGTCAATAAATTTTGGAGATTCAGCCAATTCTTAAACATAATGCCAACACGTGTTTCGTCTCGAGGAACTAACCCCTCTGACTTCTTCAGGGCTTATTCAAGAATATATATATACTAATAACCATTGTTCAGTATCAAATGTAGAACCAATCTTCCTGTAACGTTCGTTACTTAAGCATCGGAGCCCACTCGTAGCTAGCTCAAATAACATGGAAAGAAATCCAGTAGTCCATAAATCCCCCACAGCCGTAAGTATTTCACTGTGTCCTCCGTAATTAGAAAAGTCGATAACCGCAAGTAGCCGTATCCTTGTCCGGTGTTATTCGAAACCGTGATATCCAAGACGCCATCCGGGCAGCAAGTGCGCCTCACGTAGGTTTATGTTTCAAATGTAAGCCAGTGTATAAGAAAGAACACATTTTGAAAAATCGTCTCTAAATTATACACTAGTATGGATCCCCACAAATTCAGAGATGTACAAATAACCACTCGTCCTAAACTCCATATCTTGTGCCCATTTCAGAAATACATAGGTTTCCTTAATACTCATTCTTCACTCTACCTATTTCAGTATATGCATTAGTCCATTCTCGGTATTCAATGAAAAAACACTGTACGGTGCAGCTCAGTTGTTAGCTCTGGGTACCTTGGGTTCTTGGAGAACCTACAAACCCAATATATCCTCGCAACCAGAAGGGTTTAGCAAACGCATTGGTATATTGCTTTTGTAAATCTGCCATTGTAACAAAAAGTTACACATGAAAATGTTGTCACAAATGGCAGTTTTTTCCTACTAATTTTCAATATTTCTTTATTTCAACAGTTACTTTGCCTAGGAAAATCTTGAGGGATCTATACAACTAAGGCAAACGCATTGGACTCCTATTTAAAACAAAGGAAAACTGCCAGCACTAACCCGTTTCCTAAAATCCCCTCCAACAGTAAGCCAACCCAGCATCTGCACTCCTTAAAACTAATATCACAAAGTGAATTTATGGATTTGGACAAAGCAAGCAGGTCTTATATCATCCCTTCCGACCCTTGTCCAGCACACATCTTCATGAACATTCTTTTATCTACTTCTGCTGCCACACCTGTACGAAGAATCATCAACAATTATTTAAGTAGAGGAACCTTTACTGAACACCTTAAAAAGACCTATATACGCTTGTTATTAAAGAAAACAAACCTGGACCCACAGGACCCCAACTACGGACCGATTATAAATGAACCTTTCTTCACCCAGATGTCACAGTTCATTGACGATAAATGCACACTTTGAGACTACCAAACTGAATTCCGCTCAGGAAGAGGCACTGAATCTGCACTCATTGCAATCTGGTATGATCTTAAAAACACGGTCGACCACAATGGAGTTGCTGCACTACTTCTCTTGCACCTCTCAGCTGCCTTTGATGCTGTTGACCATGACACCCTAACTCAAAGACTCCACAAAGCCAGCATATAAGGAACTGCTCTCCAAACAGAACAAATGTCATTTATTCCCCTTCTTTCTCGTCCAAACCCTACTTAACAAAAGCAGGGGGTCCCTTATGGATCAATCATCTCACCTATGCTTTTCAATATCTACATGATGTCATTACCAGAATTGATCGATGAATTTCAACTCACATGCCACAAATATGCAGATGACACACAAATACTTCTTAAAGACATTGCAAACTCACATATCTTCAGTTGCCTCAGAATCGTTAATCATGGATGACTTGGAGCCATCTGAAACTGAATGCTTCAAAAACGGAACTACTCATGTGTGGTGACTGGAAAAATTGGGATCCATTCTGCGCCTGGCCTGATGATCTGGAACCACCTCCTCAAATATCCAAGGAAGATAAAAACATTGGAATTACCATGGACTCCAAGTTAACAATGAATCCCCCACCTCGGATTTCCACACATGGTCCTGTCGAGTATCTCCCTTGTACTATCTAAACTAGATTACGCCAATAGCCTCCATCATGGATCATCTCTATCTACTGTGAAAAAACGACAACACATTCAGAACTTGGCTGCCACACTACTACTACATGTAAAGCCTCAAGCCCACATCTCCTCTGCAGCACTACATTGGCTACCGGTTATCTTCAAGCTGCTTTGTATCACCCACAAAGCAATACATGGAGCAAGACCACTTTTCCTCAGGAATAAAATCACCAAATACATTCAACAAAGAAACCTCCACTCAAGATTGGCAGCCCTCCTTAAAACACCACCATACAAGAAAAAGACCATAAGTGGTACATCCTTCTCTGTTCAAGCGGCTGAATTGGGGCATTCATTACCCCCAATTATAAGATCCACAGATAGCTATCTTCTCTTCAGAAGACTACTCAAGAGTTGGCTCTTTCCTTCATAACCACCATATCCAAACAGCAATAAACTGCATATGCCTGAGTTGGTAGACATTTATAATCTGATTATGTGTATATATCTAGATATGTGTATTTCTTTAAGAAAGTTGTAGAATTACTATTTCATAATAATAAAACATGTACATACCCTTTGAGCCTGTTTAACAAATGTAAATGTACTCACAGTTAAATGTATATGTGTGTGAGTGTGTGTATATATATTTCTATGTATACATACATGTACATACACGTATGTATACGATGTATGTGTATATGTCCATGTATACATATATATGTGCATATTATTCTATGCTTAACATGTTCATAGGTCATTGCATAAATCCTAGATAAATTGTTAGATTAGATACTTATGAATTACTACTTCCATTTTAGCTATCACAATGATCAAATGTTATCCTAACTATTTTATCAGCAAGCATTTTGCTATGGAACATCAAGGAAAGATAAAATAATGCTAGAAAAGTACACAAATAAATGTACCTCAAATATTGCTAATCTTGAAACTGTGTTTATATAACACAAATTTAAATATCAAAATATCATATAAATTATTGTATTACTTACGCATACATCCCCTTACTATGTATTTATGTATCTATGTATTTATTACTTTAGTCCTACTGTACAAGAGGAAAAAAAATATATTTAAAAAAAAATCTCTCTTGTAAGCTTTACTCTGTCTCCCCATCACCCTTTACCTCTATCAATGTATCCTCCATCCCCACTCTCTGACTCATCCCAAACCCATTCTACTACTATGGTCTTCAAAATAACCCTGCCTAAGCTCTTCCCTCCCCTACCGCTTCTGGCTCACCCAGAACCTCAGTTTAGTACTATGATCTCCCAAACAACCCTACTATATTCTCCCGCACTTATCTCACCTTTGACTCATCCAATACCCTTTCTACTACTATGATCTCCATATGATCTCCCTTTCTACATACTCTTTCCTCCTCCATCTCTCCTTTACTCATCCTAAGTCTCATCCGATTACTATAAACTCCCAATTAACACTTCTGGTTTCTTCCCTCCTCCTTCCTCCATTATTCTATTCAAACCTACTAACAAACTTGCATATCCTTCTGCTCAAGATCAACTCATACTTATACTAATACTGTACTTATATTTTCTTATACTAATCCACCACTAATCCTTTTGGGTTGTGGAGTAGCGTGCTACTTGCCGAAAAGCGCTTCGCCTTGTCAGGGGTAGTACACGCTTTATAAATACAATTACAATATGACTCCTCGCTGAATTTGGAATTGTATCTGCTCAGAAATCTATAGCTTTTCTGGATCAACCATGGGTTTCACACTGGTTTCCACCACAAACTGGCAGTAGGTTAAGAGTACTAAAAACAGAAAACAGGCCACTGCCTTGAAAAATGCCAAAACTGTGGTATAAAAATAGGTGTTTGACAGTTTTGCATGTTCCTGAACGCTGGGAAGGTGGTGACTTTAGTATAGCAAACCGTTCGTTGATACCATTTTTAGGGGAAAACCAGACACTTTTATCTGGAGCACTTTCCCCCATTTAAAAAAATAAAAAAACTCAAAATCTAGCTACACGTCGCCTATTTTCTCATATATTCACCCTCCAGGGAAATCCACAAACTCTAGGTACCTTTGGAATCCCTAGGATGTTGAAATAAAACGGCACAAATTTGGCGTGAATACTTTATGTGGAAAGAGGTTATGGAGCCCTAAATTCGAACTACCCTAATTAGCCAAAAAAAGGGCTCAACGCTTGGGAATGGGGAGAAGGGGCGTTGGGGGGGCGGGGGGTGTAAAGGCCCATCAGCTAAGGGGTTAATACTTTGCTTTCAAATACAGCAGACTAAAGCTGCTTGCTTAAGCATATTCGGATTTAAAGTAAATAAAGGGGAAAGTAATTAAAATAATAACTGTAAATCTATCATAAACATTGAAAAAGTAATAACTTCAAATGAACCCCCACTTTTACTGAAGGCGTCAGATACCACATAAGAAAAACATTGTTTTCGTAACTCAAATATTACAGGGAGTCCTCGGGATCCATATCCTTACATCTATTTTGTACATACGGCGATTGTTTTGTTATCTAGTGCCCTCTAGTGGCAATTCAGTATTATTTAGGTCAAACACCTTGTTAGCCAAGTAATTAATTATTGAAACGATGAACACTGACTGACTTTCCACGAACCTCAAGAACACTATTTAGCATTTTCACAGCATGGATGTGCCAACGCGTTGTATATGCAGCAATATGTTGAGATGTACGGCATCCGTATATGGGACAGTATAACGAATAACTAGATGAGAATTTCAACGTAGACGTATACGAGTCACGTGATTACTGTCCTGTCCTCTTGGGGATGTATCGGAAGCAAAGAGAGAGGAAAAATACATAGAACTGAGGTTCAGGAGAAGGGAAATTAGCCGGATAGGTAAGAATGGGACAACTAGGTTTGGGCAGGGGTGGGAGAGTGACAAGAAAGGGGAAAGAATGACATCAGAAAGGGAGGAGGTAAGATCGAAACAAGAGAAGATGGGGAGAGAAAGGAGGCACAGTATGGTACATACAGCCCACTGAGACAAACAAGCATTTGCAATCCAATGGGCCTCGCATTTGCTTGAGTTAGAGCTATTGGAGTTGTAGATTTATAACTGGACTTTTTGCCACATAAATTGGTCAACACTGACTCCTAACTTTCTCCGCCCCCCCCCCCCCCCCCCCAAAAAACATAATTCCAGTGGCCCTGCATATAACTAAAGCACTTCTATTTACCTTCTTCCTCTGGCAAAATGCTGGATATGGACATGTTGCATCCAAGCGAAAAGGAGTCTAGTCACATGGTCACTCGACTCATGGGTTATTTCATAGCATTAAGAAGCATGATGGTGCTAATCTCACATGGTTTCTACCACCACGTTGGGTGGTTGCCATTAATCTGGTGGGATACCCGCCATGGAATCAACAAAAAGCAGAATAATAACACAGAAAACAAGCAACAAAACCGACAACGGGTGGGGGCAGGAAACAACATGGACAGAGGGTGGGGGGCAAGCAGCAACATTGACAACAGAAGGGGGGCAGACGAGCAATAACTTGGAGGGGGACACAATCAAATGTGTAAGAGAGAGCCACATGGATGCAAGGGAGAGAAGCACATGAAGGAGACGACCTGGAAACACATGTCATCCTATGGTGTGCTTCAACAACAACAAAAAAACACAAGTGGCAAGGGATTTTTTTCAGAAAACTAAAGCTTTGTGTATGAAAACGAAGAGAAATGCTGTATACTTAAAGGGGCCCAAACCAAAAAAATGCAATGTAAACACAGGAGCATGAAGGCAGTTGCTGTCATTGCACGAATTGGACAGTATGTGCGAGTAAAAGAGCAATTCATGCTTTCTTTGGCAGCAAAAGGTAGTAGTTTTTTTGTTGTGAGTAGAAAATATATTCAGATAAAGAAATAATCAGAATATGTTTGTTTTTAAATGAAGTGGAAGGAGCTTAAAAGTTGTTTTTTAGGTGAATATAATTACGCTTTTGGCGATTGGCCTTTTGGGCCAAAGTTGGACATCCATGAGGTTAAAAAAAGTAAAGTGATTGCCATAATAGTATGAAGGGTTTTCTTTATAGCTTGTTATAAGGCTATAAAGCAGATGTTTTAAACACAGATGTGCCCACCAGGACGCGAAGGGAACCACAGCAGTCTAAGTATCAAAAACGTATGTATGAGTCTTCTTTCAAGCATTCACAGTGAAATGGAAAAAAAAGGCAAACTTCCTTATTTATTAGTAATGTAGTATGCAAATTGCAGTGCCATCCTCTGCATTGTTGTGTGTGGTTATGGGCGGAGCTGCCCACGATGGAGCCAGGGAGCTAAGTTCAGGCCCCTGCACCGGCTCAAAATCCCATGATTCTGCGCAAGTCACTTAATCTGCCCCTGCCTAATGCAATGCAATAGATCTCGCATTTACTCGAATTGGAGCTATTGGCATTGTAAATTTATAACTGGACTTCTTTTGCTACATTAATTGGTCAACGCTGGTGCATGTTTTGGTCTTTTTGCCGCATGATTTCAGTGGTCTTGTATACAACTAAAGGGCTAGTAGGCCTACCTAAAAATAAACAAAGCAGAGATCTATGATAAGGATAGGTCTTGCAATGTGACTACAAAGTTTTTTAAAGAGAAATTCTATTAATCGCGATCAATTGCTCCTGATGACTAGATTTGGCGCCGCTACCTGATGGCAGTTTCTCCTTTTATGGAGTATTTGAGAGAAAGTGCAAAGACCATTGAGCAAGAACCAGGAACCTCCCTGGGCTGGCTTCAGAGGACAGGGTCATGTGCTCTGGACTGACGGAGAAAGGCATGCTTTGCAGAGAGAGAAGAGGGGAGGGATGGAGGAAGAGGAGAGGGCGAGGAGGGAAACAAAACAGGAAGGGTTAAGAGCGAGGGAGAGGAGAGACGCACAAGGAATGGAGAGACCAAATCCTGATGAAGAAGAAGCACACATAGAGATGGGAAACAGAGGGTGGCGTGGAGTGACTGATGAGCTGGCAAAGGGAGAGAAAGGGAAAACAATGGCAGGAGTGGAAGAAGACTGATGGGAGAGAAAGGTAAAAGATTGACAAGCGAATGAAAACAGAAAAGCGTGACAAAGGGAAAAGAATGACAAGGGGGGGAAAAAGTGGGGTGAAGAGCATGAGAAACTAGAGGGACGAGTGAGGTAAGGCAGAGGAGGCGAGAGAAGGGGAGAGGAGAACAGAAGAGTCGATGATGGGGTGATACAGGAGGCAACATAGGGTCGAGAGTGGTGACGAAAAGGAGGAGTAGCAGAGAGAGCAAATTCAGATAAACAGGGCTTAAATGTAGACAGATGTGGAAAGAGAGAATGGAGTAATGTGGAGGATGTAAATAAAGAAAATCCAGATAAAGATTAAAAGATACAGAAAATTCAGAGGGTATGAGGGAAGGGGGTGAAGAGCACTAGGAAAAGAAGGCAAGTGAGAGGACTGAAAGAAACAGCACAGTAATACTGATAGGCAGGGCCTGAGAGGGAGAACACAGAAAGTGAAGATACAAAGGAGACTGAATGGAAGAGAGAAAGACATCAGACGGGGAGAGGGAGAGATTATGAAATCGTAGCGATAAAAAGAGGCAGAATTATGCTACAGAGAGGTGGTGGGAAACGAAAGAGGAAAGGCAGAGAGAGAGAAATGAAATCTATGAACACATAAATGAAAGGGTACAGAGATCCAGAGTCAGAAATGAGCAGCTTGACGTGTGCTGAAGGGTGCTTTTCGTTTGTCTGTGTATTTGGTGAAAGCGTATTTTGCTCACATAAGTCCAATAGAGAGACAGATGTATCTGAATGATGACAAAAGGGAGAGGCGCCAGGGGCGATGCAGACCATGGTTGGTGCCAGCTAGCCTCCGCCCCGGGGCCGCTGTGTAGAAGCCTCCATGTGTTTCTCAGGCACTGTCTGTCAGCTTCAGTCGGCCCTCAGAGGCCACACCCGATAAAGGAATCCCAGCGGCGGAAATGCAGATGTACAATAGCACATGTCCTGCGTAATTTATGTGTTCAGTGCTGCTGCTTGGGCCTTGAATCATGGAGTAAAATTCCTGGTTTGTGGGCTTGGGGTTGGCAGATTAAGACGGGAAGTTTATATTTTCAACTGCACCCTTAGATGTATGGTGTTTGTGTCTGATTTCCTATTTAAAATAAATGCTTAGCCTTTTCCCAAGCAATACTAAAAGTTCGAAGGGCTGTTATTGGTGCAGTAAAGTCATCTGTGCTGTAATGCTGATTTAGAACATGTGATGGAAATGTTACCCAGAAATGGAAAATGCTCGGAAATTTAACCCAGGAGTGAAAAACGCTGGGAAAAGCTGAAAAAATAATTAAAGCCCAAAAAAGGAAAAGTACACACACTCAAAATAAAACGAAAATTAAAACAGGCTGCAAGGAGAAAGGATCACGGCTGTCATTAAAGGAAAAACCGAAACCAGATGAGAGGAGGCGCCATCACACGCTGTAACAGGAGGAAGCGTGATGTAGCGTGACGTAGTGTAATTTGCCAGCAAACATGTTCTCTCAGTGAAATCCCCTGGGCAGGAACTTGGCACACACAAGGAGGGACATTAGCAAAATGCGCCAATAAAAAGGAAGCATTTAAGACAAGCACAACAAAGAATGAATGGCATGAGTGGGCGTGGGTAAAAGCCCATATTGAATACAACACGTCTTGCAGATAGTGCTATGCACTGCCAAGCTCAACCTAAAATTGAGGATTGAAAAGGGGAGAGGGGGAGGGCAAGATGGATGTAAAGGTCAAGGTCATGGATCCAGGTCAAGTTTAAATAAATTGGGTTTCAGTTTTTTGCAGAACTGCATTAGGGTTTTGAGCGTCTCAAGTCGGCAGAAACAGAACTCCACAGGGAAGGGGCAGCTCCAGAAAAATAATGTATTACAGCTTTATGGACATCATTTTCCACCCTCAAATTATGTATGCTTCTCGGGGCCTTACTAGTGACCAACATTCAGAAGGATAAGCGAAGATACTTAGGTTGCTGTAGGTGTGGTGTTTTAAAGATTATGTAGGCTAAAAGAACTTTATTTTGGCTGAGGGGAGAACAGATATTACTTAGTACAGTTGATTTGTCGTCAAGTTATCTCATTCCTGATCCATATCAACAAATAGATTGAAAGTAAGAAGGACACAAACTTTAGAAAACCATCTAACTAAATCTGGCACTCCCGAATAAACATGGCATTATGCTCAAATTGGGGTGGAGGCAGGCGGCGCAGCAGCCTATGACATAAGAAAATGAGTACTTCCTCAACCAGTTGCAAAGTGAAAATAAACAGCTTGGAAATGTGCCAAAACCTCTGTGAATAACATGGTAACACATGATGACGCAGAAATGAAGGTTTTACATTTATTAGCGCATAAACGTAGTGCTGCAATAATCAAGTGTGACTTTAGCCGAACTAGTAATGATTGTACGGGGACAAATGTGCCCTCAGAGTAGTTTGCCAACATTTATAAGCGTGCTTTATATAACGTGATGTATTAGAATTGTACTAGTCTGACATAACCGTAAACGTGTGCTATGATTTGCTTGTTTGAAATGTTTTAGCTTAGCATAACTTTAGTGGAGGCTTTGGCCTAGTTGCCATGTCTCACGGTTTAGATGCTCGTATTTTTCCAATGTGCAAATAAAACGTGTATTCTTGCTTGAAGCTGTACTTTTCCAGTGAGATCGGTTCACATGCTTATCTTTAAGGTTTCGTGCCAGCCTGGCATCTTCTTCTTTGCTCCAAGGTCAATTTGCAGGTGCAGACAATGGACGTTCTGAAAGTGAGTTAATTGGTAAAATATGTTGCAACTTACGTTCCCGACTCCAAGGATAATGTATGCCTAGGTAGAAGCTTGTGAACTGTTGTTTTGATTGGACAATTTGAAGACAACCTATGAACCCTCCAATGGAAGATCCTACTGGATTTGAACTGTTGTCTATTTAAACCTGGTGCACGAGAGGAAATCGGACATTACAGCTCCATACCCGCCATTTTGCAGGACATTGCAGACATTATGGCCCATCTTGCTGCAACGCCATTTTGAATGAGACTCTGATGCTTTCTCTAATCGAGAGAAAGAGACTTTAAATAATTCTCGCCCTAGAGACTTTAACTTTGATTCGTCCCTTTGCATGAAGTAGTAGTTTTGTCCTTTTATCTTGCCGCTGTGAGGCAATTGCCCCCTCCACCCTACCCCTTTGCCCCCGTCCCATGCTGATCGAAACCGGTACCTGTGAGACGAAGACTTCCTTGAATGCTGATTGAATTTGGTAAATATGAAAGGAAAATGTACAATTGCATTGTGTTTTCTTTTTAGGTAACCAACTTCTGATTTTTGATAAGAGCCCTAGTTAGGAGTTTTCCAAATTAATGTTGCTAAATTGTTTTCGCATGAAGTCCCACATGCAGATGCTAATTTGAGGGTAGATGAGGATTCATTTGTTGCACGATGCAATTTGAGACCTTGTTATGCTGACTAATGTATGCAATTAGCCCATTACAGATTATAGTTTTAGTGGTTTGCGTTGCTATTATCGAATGCATTGTTATTCAAATGCTGCATAGATTGCATCTTTTCCGCCGTTATGGACAGCTATTAATGTTCATTTACATATATCATTTGGTGTTGAGACACATTTATATCGTGCTAGCTTTGTTAATATAGGGAAATAAATGCATTAACTTTGAATAAACTGGTGTGGTTATTCATGACCGAAAGGTCATGGTTTCGCCGAAATATTTTCTGGATTAATTGTGAAGTGTTATGTTGATCAAGGTATTGCTTATGTTCGTTATTGATTATTGATTGTTGATTTGATTGATTACTCTCGGGTGAAGAGAGTCTCACTTGGTCAAAAGATTCATCGGCCCAAGAGCGTCCGAATATAGGTAATTTATTAGGACGGAACGCTCTATCACACACATCATTAAGACCAAAGCGATAGTGTGTTAGAATCATCAGAAATGATAATTAAGCCCTTTAAACACAAGCATGCATTGGAATATTATTGCAGATTGCACTCACTCTCATTTTTGTATGGACCCCACCAATACTCGAGTAAAACCCAGACTTCTTGTTCAGAGCAAACCAACAACCAGGACACCATCATACAGCAGATGTAGAAGTGTAAAAAAGAAAAACAAAGCAGCGGGCCTGTTCCATTGGTGCACCCAATATTTGAACATATCCATCAGGACCACCCCAACGCTGCTCTAGCTTATGAAAAAGTTGAAGATGGACCTATTTATGGAGCACCACATCACAATGTAAGAACAGCCCACAAACCAGCTATCTCTCCTCTCACTCATTGACTTTATGCTTGTCTCTTCCCCTGTAGAATACTGCGCTGTCTTTTGGCTGGGTTTGCACTATAGTAATACCACATACATATATGCATACTTCTAGACAGCTGTGGGTTGGGAAAAGGAACAGCCAAACTAAACACATTTTTTCTTGATGATAAGGATGTCTAACGCTTGACAGATTATGCTTATTTGGAGTGCAGATTAAGCACATGTAGATATGTAGACATTATCACATACTTATAACCCATACACTGTTTTTGATACATCTTATAGCATTTATGATCCACTTATATGTCTTTACTCACCAGTGAACATCATGATGAAATGTTCCAGAAACATACATTACCTATTCCTTGTGTATGACTGTGAGGTCTTGGAAAGGGGCAATGCACCACAGGTAGTTGTTAACATGTGCTACACCTGAAAAGAAATTGCCCAAATCAGGGGTCAGGGGAGAACTAAAAGAATTCCTTCTGCTATTCCGCATCCCGAAGTGCATTTCTAGATTCTGGAACCACATTAAAAAGAATGGCCCATATACCTTGATTGCACTAGACACAACAGAGCCATATACGCAATCTCATAAAGGAGTCAGTGGTGTCCTGTGCCACAGTGCTGGCACCTCATAGCAACACTGTGCACCAGAAACAGGAAGAGGTTTGTCAAAGTAACCTGAATACAAACAAATCAGCCTACTGGAAGATGGACCTCGGGCAAAGCTACAAACTAAAGTGCTAACAGCCATTTGAGAGAGACTTCAAACTTGCAGTATACCTAACCATGGTCTTGAATGTTCTGCTATTTTTTAACATATTTTTATTGCCGTTTCGACAATTACAGTGTAAGGAAGAGGGCACATCCACTGCAATTTACAGGGAATTTAGTGGGACTCTACCATCCACCCTGAGCAGTACAGTCTGAATGCAATGAGTCTCAAGAGGTTCTCTGCGTTTTGGTGTCTTGCGCCCAGTATTTTGTAAAATCGAAAAGCGGTTTTTGAGAATATGAAACTAAAACCTTGAAACATGGACAGATAAAAAAACAACTGAAGCAAGTTGTTGTTGGGCCATTCTGGTAGGGGGAACATGGGTCATGGTGCGTGACTGAAACCTAGCATTTGGCTGGTGGAGATTGGACAGAGACAAAGAGAGACATGAAGAATGTCTGGAAGCCCATGTATCAGAGAAAAGTGCTGTCATCTCAGAGACAGGAATTATGTGTTGTGACGACAAGTTACTCTCCTAGTCCAGCCTTAGTATCGGTATTGTAAAGCCTCAATGTGTCTTCCTGTATAGGGTAACCTACCTCAAATTTCAGGGATGGCAAGAAGTTTGTCCAACTTTGAAAGCTGTTGGTCTATCTGCTGTCAGATTCCCAATAAGGTCCCTATACAGTGGCCTCTAAAAGCTACCTTAAAGGCCTCCCATAGCAAAAAAGAAGAGGCCTTTGATTCCTCATTGTCCTTAAAAAAATACTCTATTTACTCCCTCAACAATTAACAAAATGCTGTGTCCTCACTTTACAACCTCCACATGTGAATAAGTGTAGTCCTTTGCCCCCGTGAGATCTGGAGTAGGAGTGGGTTATGATCAGAAACAGTCTGGCCTAGATGATCTGCCATGAAAGCTTTGGGGAGGAGAGAAGGGCAAATGATGGGTCTAAATGGATATGGATGTTATGTACTGTTGAAAAGTATGCAAATTCCTGCTATGATGGGCGATTGTGGCTCCAGATGTCCCTATAGTACCAGTGAGCTGTTCAATACCTTAGCACCTTGGCTGTCCTATGTACCAGGGAACTGGGTAGCGTAGGGTGAGAGCAATCTAAATGTATGTCCAGGATCCTATTAAAATTGCCTCTGAATATGGCCGTTAGTTGGGTGAGGTAGCTATCAATTGGGAAAGGAATGTGTAAAATCTCACCTGTCCTACATTTAGGGCATAGATACTGTCCAGCAACAGAAGGTGGCAAACTAGTCTTCTCTCGAATATGACATACGTGTGATGGGTGTCAATAATGATATTACAGAGTTCAAACCGTACACCCAAAAGAGAGAGCCCATCCCATAGGAGGAACACCCAATGGCCACCACCTGCCCCCTCCATCTGCCTGAAGTCCTAATCCCTCACCGGGGCTCATGTGAGTCTCCTGGGGTAGTGTATGTGGTCCCGTCTGCGATGTAGAAAGGAGTGTACTTTATAATGTTTAGCTGCAGATATTCCTCAACATTCCATGATAGAATATTACATGTACTTATCCATATCTAGTGGAGGTTTCAGCAGTTTCAAGGGTTCATCAGGGTTACTGTTCTCCCTCTAGGGGACCCAGGGACAAGAACATTCATTGTCCATCCCAATGCAGCCTACACTCCAACCCCCTGAGGCCAAGTCCCAAACTTCCCCGGCCTAAAAAAAACCACCTACAGACAAACTGGTAACAGAAAAATGAAATGAGTGTATCTGCTGCACGCATCCTGTTAATAAGAGGCATGTACCTGCTGTGCCGTGAAGAGGTGGGAGAGCTGTGGTCGGCCCCCTGCAGTGCTAGGGACCCTGAGGTATGAGAAAGGACGTACTCACTGCTGGTCCCATCTGCCATATGTAACCCAGAGTCGGCGACATCTGAACACTCCTGGAGCCATCTAGGTGCCTGTGGCAAGTGCGGGCTGTGGTGTTCTGTGGTAAGCCATATATGCAAAGGAATGCCAGAGGGTAAGGCCAGGAGGAAGTAGTCTTCTAGGACTCAGGTAAAGTGTCGGTGTTAAGAGCAGTCAGATCATATCATCAGCATTTTGTGGAATGACCATCGGTAATAGATTGGACATCTCACTGCTTGTGTCCAAGTCAATGCTGTTGGTGGATCGTGTTGCACTAGTGTTGTCAGAGGGGTTTTGACGCCGCCGTGGTGTCAACAGCTGCTTGTTAGTCACGATGCGCCTGAATAGGAGAGGGAGGTTTAGGGGAAGAGGGACCACCCAGGTGCCCCTTCAACAGTGCCGGTCTAGAGTCAGCTTTCATGTTCACTGCTTCATGTTGTTCAACCCAGTCTCAAGCTTCCTCAGGTTCGGTAAAGAAGAGGGAACATTGATTGGCTGTGATCTTTAGTTTGACTGGGAAAAGAAGGACACAGCTGAGGTTTCTGATGCAGAGTTTGAGGTTAACCTCTGCAAAACTGGCTCGGCATTTTTGCACTGCCAATGTGTAAATAGAAAAGATCATTACTTTTTCAAATGCCTTTCCTTGTGCGCTCTCTGGGTGATGACATCACGATCTTTGTAATTAAGGATCTTGGCAACCATTGGTCTGGGAGAAGCACCAAAAAGGAGGAGTCTGGCTGGGACCCAATGGCCCTGCTCAACTATGAACCAGGCTGAGAGTTTGTGAGTAGCCACCTTCTGAGAAGCGCACTTGGCCTGTGAGGTCCAGAACCTGTTGTTGAAGATCGGATGAGTGGGGCTGGAGTTCCTGTATGACTGCCTCTGTGGTTCACACCCTGTCAGATAATTTTCACAAGCCGTCCCTTAAAAGGTTGAAGTCTACAGCTAGTCCATTATCATTAAGCGTCATCTTGGCATCTAACACCACCTGCAGGATCCTGTCTAGTACAGTTTATGCAGGTGTCAGCGACCTCAGATGTGCCCCAGGAATTGATCCAGTAGGGGGCGTCTCCATTGACCAGAAAAGCAGTGCCTGAGTCGTGGGTGTCATCTGTTTAACTGGGACTCTGGGTCTGCCCATTGTTAGAAAGCAAAATAGATACCAGCTCACTTTACCCAGATGGTCACATGGTAATAGTAATGGTGTGGATGCACAACTCTGCAATGCTGGAGGCATTAGCAGTTGGTATATGGCACTTAACACCTGCCAATCAGCAGGATAATAGAGAGAAACCTGCGGATGCTCATGGGAGGCCCCAGTAGATGTGCTCCTGGGTTGAAATGCGGAGAGCAGAGCCTGCTAAAACCCAGCTACAGGTATCAGTGTACGCCTCCCATACACCTTCACATGAGATGATGGATAAATGGAGGCCAACAAAGTGCCACTCCTGCATTAAAGGGGAGGGGGATTCCCATCACCCAGGGAGAGCCTTCTAGGGCACACTAGCCAGGTGCATCAACTCTGGGAAGTTCCAGGTGTTGTAGACAATATCACTAGAGCCCAAGGCCCCCAAAGGTAGTTGATGATGCGACTGGTTCTTCTTATCCTTATAAACCCATGGCTAGCTCCACTTGCCATGTGTCGGGTCAGGCCACAGAACCGTCCGGCCTGTGCCCCATAACTTAATTAGGCCTCATTGCTCCAGCACTCCCCTTGCAGCCAAAGCAGAGCCCAGAATCAAGTGCCCCACTTCTGTACTGGGGCCACAATGGAAAGCAGGTAGAGGTCTTGGTCGTGGCACCAATCATTCTCGTTTGGCCACCACCAGCATGTCTGCCTGCCTTGGCAAGCTCAAGATCAACGCAGTAGTAACACAGCCTCCCTGGGCATCCCCCTGGGATCCGAAGGTACAGTGAATTTCCCTTGCAAATTAAGCCACTGTCCCTTCTGCCATAGGTAATAGGTGGGTGTAGGATCTGTTGCCTCACCCAGCAGCTTCAGCCTCTGAGGCGGCCGCCATGTTGAGAAGTGCAGCAGAGACCATGGGGGCCTCAGTGTCAGCCTCCGTCCTTCACTAGTGTCTCTCGTGCCGCTCAGTCATAGGTAAGTATGGTCTCAGCATGGGGAGAGTGCGCAGGTCAAGAGTGGTTTCCGGGGTCCCAGATATCTTTGACAGCATTAGGGTAGGCCCAGTTGGTGTAGGAGCTTATCAAGGTGCATCTGCCATGTTCGGTGCCAAGCCACACCCCCATAAATCTGCTACTTACTGATAATCTTCATTCCCTCGAAGCTAAACTTCCTCATACCAGTCCTTAAGTTTGTGTGGTGTCCCCACTCCTTGACAGATTTCTCCACCTGCTCCCTACACATTTCATTTTTTATTTTACCTGTTGGACTACACTGTCTTCCAGACTAATACTATCCCACTACTAACACACTTCATGTCATTACAACCGCTGGAAAGAGGGTTACCAAGCGCTGGGAGAGGAATTCTAGTTTTGAGGTAATGAAGATTACTGATAAGGGATATATGATGGAACAACGCATGCATATATCACAAATGCATTTACAATGCGATCTCAACGACTGCATCTTTACCATGCATGCCTTTACAACAAATTTTGTTGTAAAAGCATGTTTGGAAAAGGAACATGTGTGGTAAATTCTTCCCGCCCTGCCCCCTTACACCTGATACCATACTTCACCCCACCCAAGCCCTTAAAACTGCCCCTTCGACCCCCTGCCCTGAGCCCTAAACCTCCTCTTGCATTGAGCCCTAAAAGTAACCCTTTCCTGAAAACGACCACGACCTCCCGCCTCCACCATCAACCCTAAAACCTACCCCGCCCTGTCCTAAAAACTATCTCGACTCCTCCCCACCCTGAGCCCTAAAACCTACGCCGCACTGTCCTAAAAACTACCCAGACCTCCGCCGCCCTGAACCCTGAAACCTACCCCCTTCCTAAAAACTACCCTGACCCCCTCACTCCCACCCTCAACCCTAAAACCTACCCGGCCTGTCCTAAAAGCTACCCCGACCCCCCCTGCCCTGACCCCTAAAACCTACCCGCCCTGTCCTAAAAACTACCCCGACACCCCGCCCCTGAACCCTAAAATCTACCCTGACCGCACTGCATCCGCCCTGAAATCTAAAACCTACACCCTCAACCCCTGCATCCTCATGCCTTGTCCTAAAAACTACCACACACCCTCTGCCCCCGCCCTGAACCCTAAAACCTGCCTCACTCTGTCCTAAAAACTACCCAACCCCTCACCCCATCCTGTACCCTAAAACCTACCCTGCGCTGTACTAAAAACTACCCCAACCCCCAGCTATGTCCTAAAAACTACCCCACCCTGCCCCCTCAAACCCAGCCCCACATACCTCTCTCCTCTCCTCACTGTTCCTTCCTGTTCCGCCCGGACACCTATACCGTTTTCTCTGCCGTTACCATGCATATGCATAGTAAACGCATGCGTGGTAAACACATGTGTAATAAACGCATATGCGTGGTAATAGCAGTATGGTGAATGCATAGCGTTGCACTGACCATGTTGTAAGTGATGTTTCCCAAAGGCCTGCAGCACCAAGCAGCCAGTTTGTGGTATACAATTGTACGGACGACCACCAGTGCTTAATTTGTGGTGGTGTTTGCTTGTACTTGGCACTGGCGTTTATTTCACAACCCCATTTCACAGCATATGTTTATCACAGTCTACTGCACGCTGGAGGTGTGAATCGATTTAAAAAAACACATGAACAAAGTGACTAAAAATTCAATTTTCAAATAATATTTATAGAACTGCTATAATAAATGTGTGTATTTGGTATGGTGTGGCAGCACTGTCAGGGGTTTTAGGTGGTGAGAACTGCGGTGGTCTCCTGAGAAATATCTTCGGCCCTGGCATTTATAATTCTACAAATTGAACACTGGCTGCCACCAACTGAAGGAGCATGCTCTCCACGTACGTGTCGTGCTTAGTGCTCATTTTTAGGACTGGCATGTGAAGCCTTTGTACTATTGATACAACATTCACCTGAGATTTTTAAAGTGATTGTGCATGACTATCCTGGGTTCCAAGATCGTATCCATTGATTTCCTTTTTTGTACAAATAAGAACATGTAAAAAAAAAAACATTTCAACAATAATAGTTTTGGCAACAGTAAATGCCAGGCGAGACGGAAAAAGTGAATTTGCCTGCTTCTTTTCTTCAATGGCAAATCACTAATGTATTCGATGCAGTGGTTTGCACTTATAAGAATTATTTGATAGCAATAAAATGGAAACCGTTTTCAGAAAATGGAAATTTGCCCTGCTATATAATTGTTTGGCCCCAGAGGGTCAAATATTATTCGACAATTTAGCAGAAGGCAGTAATGAAGGCAGTAGTTTCAAAATGTGATATAAATATGTGGAGGCAAACCAGTGTCTCGAGAAACAATTTTGCAAATGCCCTAACTCTGGAATAGCACAGATTTTTCCCAGGAAACAACTGGCCCACGAGTTTACTGAGGACTTTGAAGCAGTTCTAAGAATGCCTGAGATCTCTTGCGAGCTTGAGGGCAAAGTGAATCAGTATCTATGTGATAAAGTTGCCAATTTTTGTTTTCACAAGAAAATACATAAAAGTTTACTTTGTTGTAAAAATCCAACTTTAAGTGAGACTTTGTCATTAGCAAAAAATATTGAACGTTCAATGCGTTTATAAGGAACTAAGGGCCAGATGTAGGTACATTCCGAATTGCTACTCGCAAATTGCAAGTCAGAGCGACTCGCAATTTGCGAGCCGCAATTTGGAATGTTGGATGGTGTCCCTGACACCATCTGCGAATCGCAAGGGGGTCGCAAAGGCCCACCTCATGAATATTCATGAGGTGGGTCGCAGTTTGCGACCCTCTTGCGATTGGCGGCACTCACAGGGATGGTGGCCTGCTGCAGACAGCAGACCACCATGTCTGTGACTGCTTTTTAATAAAGCAGTTTTTTTTTTTTTTTTTTGTAATGCAGCCCGTTTTCCTTAAAGGAAAACGAGATGCATCACAAAATCGAAAAATGAAACGTTTTCGTTTCATTTGTTCAGAGCAGGAGGTGGTCCATAGGACCACTGCCTGCTCTGAAAAAATGTTTGCAGTGCCATTCTCAACAGGGAAGGGGTCCCATGGGATCCCTTCCCTTTTGCGAATAGGTTACCACCCATTACAAAAGGGTGCAAAGTATGATTGGTTTGCGACCGCGTGCGCGGTCACAAAGCAATCCTTCATTGCACTGCGACTCGCAATTAGGAAGGGAACACCACTTCCTAATTGCGACTTGCAAACCCGTTTTGCGATTCGGTAACCAGGTTACCGAACCGCAAAACGAGGTCTGTGCATTGCAAAGTTCATTCGCTGTTTGCGACGTGCAAACTGCTTACTACATCTGGCCCTAAATACTGCAAGTCATTCAGATCGAGTGAATTCCGCTGTGTTAAATAGTACATCTTCAAGAAACCAGAGCAAGGTGGCCAGCTGGAGCTGAAGATGGGCGCACAGTAGCGCAGCTTTCTAGCTGCCGACTTTGCATCCCCCACAATCCGACTTGAAATCCTGCCTCAGTGGGTATGGTTAATACCCCAAACTACTTCTGATGCACCCCCATCACACTGCCTGAACCCATGATCTGGGAGCCCCACGCAGGTTTGATTATACGTGTCCTGGCCCTGAGAAAAGAGATCTACAAAATGGCGGCTACAGTTCTAACCGCCGATCGGTAGAGAGCAGCAACAGTGCATCCTGCCAATTAGACCGGGCACGCCAGGTGCCTTGACCCGGGATGCCCGACTCCTGGTGCCAGGGTGAGGATGACCCTAGGGGGGAAAGGGGCCAAGAGCAGGCGGCATGCAGGGGTACTGCACTTAGGTATCCGTCTGGGTGGCATGACTTCCTGAGCCGAGTGCCCGCAAACAGCCCATTGTGCAGCCTTGTGCCCACTGCCAGAGAACTTGGACAGCCCAGTCTCCCAGTATCACAACCCAGAGCAACAGGAGCCGACCCCGGGTCCATTCTGTGGCCCAAAGGAGAGGAGAGGAGTAGTAGGCCGCGAACGGCCCGCTGATGATCCCATACAGACCAGCCAGCCAGTGCTGAGATCCAGGGAAGACAGGAGTGTCCCCTGGCTCATGTGGGAATTGGAGGGGGCAGAGAGGCGAATTTCCTGTGGAGGGTGGCCCGAACTGTGACTGTGAGTAAACAGAGAGGGGGCAGTTGAAGATGATGGAACCCCCTCTCCACCCTAATAACCTTAAATAGCGAGCGTGGGAACCAGAGGTGCCCCCTCTCCCTTATCTGGCAAGTCCTTGATACCCACAGGATCCTGGGGAAATGGTGCGGGTACACTCGCTAGTGTAGCTGCGCAAGTGGCCCCAAAACATTAATGATTTGCAACACGTACATGTATTTCTTGATAAGTGTGGGGCATGCGTGGATTCTCCCCTCTCCACCCACCCAACCCTTGCAGATCCATACACCCTGTGATTATGATGGATGAACTCCGGTTAACTGGATGTAGAAACAGGTGGTGACTGCACCCTGGGACCCCAGGTCGCCACCTCCTCCCCGGTGCCAGCCTGCCATTATTCTCCTCTTACGTTGACATCACCTCCAACAATAGTGGTTGATTGCAACACTACCAACAACGGTACACCCCTGTGGCGGTGGATATGGAAAGAATTCGGGGTCTCCATCCACACAGATTAACAACCTAGATAACAACACCGTGACCATACCTACACTCAGGGCCATGCCGGGGGGTGGTGGGGCGGGGGCAGAATTCGTCCATGAACACACCACTCCTCTGCCACCAACTGAGCATTCTCTGCGGGAAATCATGGCAGCGATTTCGGCCGTGAAAGGTACGCTTGAACTCAAAATTGGCACAGTTACACTGGATGTAAACTTCCTTAGGGCAGACTGCTGCGCGGCGACCTTCACATAGAAAATGCAGTTATCCGATTTTTTCCAGATTTCACGTTGCTGGTTCAGAGACAGCACCAAAAGTTCGAAGGGGTCAAGAAAGCCCTAATGGCCAAAGAACTGAAATAGATGATGCTATATCTGGCAAGACTATGAGTAATTGTGGAGGGCAAAGCATGGCAATTTGTCAGGCCAGAGGAAACGTGGGACTGGTTGGAGGGGTGGTGAGTCGCTGGAAGAAAGGGTGCCAAGATACAGAAAAGAGAACACCCGTTGGACATGCGGAGGCAGCAGGGCCCGCGTTTCAGATACAGCAGCAGGAGGCTTCCCCAACAAACTCTTGAAAATTGCATGGGAAAATGACTCTCTATTGGGGGAGGCTGCATGGCGTGAGCAAGAAGAGGAGCTAGAACTGGAGGCGAGGCACTCTTGATTAGCTTTGAGGGGGATGCAATCAGTTAATGAATGTATTCTCCTTGTTAGAATCAATACAGCGGCAATGGCTCACCCACGTACATTGATGTTATTTGGGCGACAGGCTCTCTGCAATTTGGGGGTTTGTGTAGTATTAAGCTCCATGTGCGGGGTAGCAGGGAGGGGGCGTTTTTTTGCTTGGGTCATTTGTTAGTGTTTTGTATTACTTTTGTTCATAAGTTTTATTGCTCGTATAACTGTTCAATACTAGGAGGGGGAAACAATACAGTAGACACCAGCAGGCTCGCTTACAGATCTAAAATTCCTTGTGGGTATTTTGCCACGTACTTCAGACCACATCCCATTGATGACAATCTAAACACAGCGTTCATATGGACTTGGAATGTGAATGGATTAGGGAGTAAAGTAAAGCGGACCCTGTTCTTCAGCATTTACCTAGACATGCCCCCAATCTAGGGCTGCTTCGGGAGACACACCTTTGTGGTACGATCCACTGGGTAGATATGTGGCCCTCTCAGGCACCTGGGAGGGCACTGTCCTAAATGTATGTTCTCTATATATTCCACCTCACCTCCAGGTGCAGACCCTCCACGATATCAGTGCACTTCTGTTAGAAATGCCAACTGGGACACTTATCTTGCAAGGAGAAACAAATATAGTGATGAATCCTAGAATGGACAGGGTGACCACAGTGGGGGAAGGAGGCGCTCTGCATTCCTTAGCTGTAGCCATGGGTTTGATGATCTTTGGTGCCTACATAATCTCAGAAGGCGAGAATACACATATTTCTCCTCAACCCATAACAGTTTTTCTCGTATAGATCAAGTCTTCATACAGTATACACATGCAGACAAATTTCGAGCAGTGGTTATCCGACCTAGAGGGATCTCTGACCATTCTCCAGTAGAAATCCAACGCCAGGAAATGATCCAAACCTTTGTACTGGCCCCCAAGCTAGAACCTTGGTGCATAAGAGGCACACATATTAAGAGCAAGTTAAGAGAAGGGGCGGACACTTTAAAGAAAATGAGGGGACACTAGCTTCCGCCATTACCCTATGGAAAGCCTTGAAAACAGTCATATGGGGACAGGCACAAGCCCTCAATGGGGGAAAGAAGAAAGAAACAACATTTGAATGCTCAGAAATAGAGAGTGACATCAAAAGGCTGGGAGCCAGGGCGCTGGCGGGGAACTCAGAGGACCTTTGCCAAACAACTTAGCCTCCGACAGTGTGATTTGTGGGATCTAGCAGAGGAGAAGGCCTGTAGCTATGCCCTATCTACACCACACCAACTATATGATATGGGCAATAAAGCCAATAAACTGGTAGCTTGGCTAGAAAAAATGAGACAAAGAAGGGTCCTGGTGCTAGAAATAATAGACAGAGAACGGAGATAGCACCACCAACGCCAAAACATTTGCCACTTACTATGAGGATCTCTATAAATCCACAGAAAAAATGTCAGTAAACAACTGTGAAGACCAAAAAGATATCAACCTTCGAACATTATCTGGGGAACTGAGCGAGGCGGACCTAACAGTGGCAGAAATAGCACTGGCCATAAGAGATCTCCAATCAGGGAAGATGGTGGGACCCAATGGCTTCCCCGTGGAGTTATATAAGGGGATGGTGGACAAAGTTCCAGGCGGTGCGAGGGGAAGGCTCTTTGCACAAGGACCAAAGAATTGCCACAATAATTGTCATACATAAAACGGGTTAAGCACCCGAGGATTGTAGCTCTTGTATCCCCTTTAAACATTGAAATTAAAGTCCTAGTAAAGGCCTTCGGTAATAGGTTCCACAAAGTAATTACCTCAGTAATTCACCCTGATCAATTGGACTTTATGCCCCAAAGAAGCACCAGGCTTAAGCTTCGCCACCTATATGGCATGCCACATATGACCAGTAATCCCCATTCAGGTGAAGCTTTACTGCTGGCCTGAGATGCCAAAATGGCGCTCTCTAGTATCAAATGGAACTACATTCACAGCCCTAGCGAGTTTGGGGTGTGGTCCTAACTTCTGTAACTGGGTAAAACTTTATGATCAAGATCTTTTGGTGAGGGTAAAGGTAAATGGTGCGGTTTCCCCTGTGTTTATACTACATAAAGGTACGCGGCAAGGCTGTGATCTTTCACCCATGATATTTGCCCTGACGCTACCACTACTGGCAGCCTGGGTGAACCAGGATACCTTGATACAGGGACTGAGCACGGGAGGAGATTTAGAATAGCGTATCTCATTATACGCAGATAATGTGATGATTTATCTCACGCAAAAAAAAACTAACTGTTGAAAGAATCGTGCAGATATTTCATATCTTCAGGGTCCACTCAGGGAATCACAAAAATGGGTCAAAATCTTTAACTTTCCCACTATCAGGAGATGACCCATGTCTTCCTTTACATTGAGCAGCACCATTGGTGCTAGAAAGTTTTAAGTATCTTGGGATCCATATCACCCAAGACCCTCAGGAATTCCTGAATAAAAACTTACTCCTGTAGATCGAATGCCTCAACAAAGATGTAGCACACTTGAGGACACTACCGCTGTTGGGCTGAGTGGCACTCTATAAAATGATGTCCCTCCTCCGCCTCCTTTACGTCTTCTAGAACCCTTCATTTAGTATTCCTCCAGAGTATTTTGCCAGAATTGACTATGCACTTCTCCTCCTCCTATGGAATTGCAATACATCATGCACCGCCTTGTGTAACGGGTGTATATGATGGGGGTCTGGCAGTCCCAGACACCCTTAAATACTAATAGGCCTCGCAAATGGTGGTGATAAATGACTGGTTCTTTTCTGACCGGTACAAGCCAGCCTGTTGAGTAGACAGAGCAGCCATGGGTAAGAGGGGATATGTGACAGCATTATACCAACGCAACCTGGAATTAGAACTGCCGGTTCACACCCAGCCAGTGGTGAGAGTGTGAAGAGATAACTGGTGTTCTGGGATGGAGAGGCAAATTTACTGATATGACGCCCCTCTGGGACTGCGATCTATGAAAGGAGGTGGGCAGGTTAACAGGCTTCTCGAAATGGGAATTAATTGTCATTGAGTGTCTGGGTGATGTCTGGAGAGACCAGTCTCTCGTACCATTTGAAACCCTCCATCAGGAGAATGAGCTGGACAAAGCCGAATGGTATAGATATATCCAATTGGGACATGCTTTGTGATATACTGTAGAAGGGGAACAACTACAAGTAGCCACACCTCTAGAAGATGGATTAATTATAGAATTTCTGACAGATAAGGCAAAAAAATAGTTAATAATTCCCATGACCCAATGGTGTCAATCAGAGAGGCCTGGTCCCCAGACCTGGGAGAGCTGGACAATGATGATTCGACTGAAGCATTGCAAGGCCCAGGTGAGATAGCAATCCAAGCAAGATTTCGGCTTATACTATTAAGAATCCTTTACAGATATACTACCCCAGGACACTCCTTTACAAACTAAAGAAATCAGACACACCATTATTCCTTTGAGGTTGTGGGCAGGAAGGTTCGTTTTAGGGTCGAGCCCGTGCTAGCATGCGCTTGCGCTTGCGTATCGCTTGCGAGACGCTGTAGTAGTTAGAAAAGGGCTCGGAGCCCCGTCCATGTCATGTCAGTGTCTTTCATTGGTTCGTGGACTTGCCTTTTAAAATCTGCTTGCTTTCATTAGTGGAAGGCATGCATACGTCAAGCCTTTTCCAGTGGTTAGCCCTCCTCGAGAGCAGCGACCAAGTACTGAAAACATACAAGGCTCACTGTTTTTTGTCCGGTTTGTGGACTACTTTCTCTCTTTCTTCGCGGCACAATATCGCCTGGCAGAAGTCGAGCGCTTTGCGTGACATCGACCCTGTTACATAGTTAATTGCATTTTTCCTGGTTACGTAGATAATTGCACTTTTGCAGATAGGTTTCAATACGAGTGAACAGTAGCAGCGCAATCCCGCTCTTTTTTCCCATTTAATGAAGCAAGAAAAGTCCGGTTGAGAGTTTACAACTGCTAATAGCTCTAACTCATAGATCTCTCAGGTACTGGGGAAAACATCGCTATTGATGTCAAGTGGATCCTTCTGCATATAACAAGAGTTGAAACATGGCCAAAATATTTGAAAATATAGTCGACATTAGCGATTGGGTCTGCAAAATAAAACATTGCAGAAGCCTGGGGCAAACCCACTCCTTCGCTACTATCAGATCAGGAATCAGACTAGGATGGGGTCAGAAAGTGGTTTACCACATTTGGGCGTACCCCAAAACTGGGATATGGTATGGGGTCCTTGGTCTAACTTTAGGGACACTGAAGACCACAAGACTCTTTTGAAGACGGGTGATCCAAACTGTTATTAAGTCATTTTGATTACTAACTCCATGTTATTATTGCAGGCCGTAAATGTGCTACACTATTTGATACAATATCTATCTGTTCTGACTGCAATTGTGTGCATTGTTATGTCTCTTAAGCAATTGTCCTCTGTAACTGTCTATGTCTATTATACATCGAGCAATGTTCAAATAACAAGAGTTTGGAAAAGAAACAGAAAACCAGAACAAAGCTGAAGCCTTATGCTATATAAGTGTTGTTTGAAGTTGCATCTTGCAAAGTCTAAGTCATGTTCTGCACTTGGAAGCAATGCAAAAAATGATGTCTTGCAACAATGGTAGGAGTGTGCAGCTAATAAGGTTGTACCAGAGTCTTTGGCTAATGAGGTAGTAAGATGTAGTGTTTTTCTTTCTATTGAATCTAATTGATGGTAAAGGTAATCCAATTTGCATAAAGGGCCAGGGGCCAGATGTAGGAAACTTTTTGCATGGCGCAAACAGCGAATACCCATTCCCTGGTTACCGACTCGCAAAATGGGAATGCGACTCGCAAATAGGAAGGGGTATTCCCCTTCCAATTTGCGATTTCGCATCGCGATGCAGAATTGCTTTGTGACCGCGAACGCGGTCGCAAAGCAATTCACAGTTACCACCAGTGTCACACTGGTGATAACCCATTCACAAAAGGGAAGGGGTCCCCATAGGACCCCTTCCCCTTTGTGAATGGCCCTGAAAACATTTTTTCAGAGCAGGCAGTGGTCCTATGGACCACTGCCTCCTCTGAAAAAATGAAACAAAAACGTTTCATTTTTTCGTTTGTATTGCAACTCGTTTTCCTCTAAGGAAAACGGGCTGCATTACAAAAAAAAAAATGCGCTATTTAGAAGCAGTCACAGACATGGTGGTCTGCTGTCTCCAGCAGGCCACCTGTAAAATCTTAAAACGCTCAGGAATCAAAACGAGATCATGGAAAATAAGGTATGTTTATTTTTAACAAAATGCCCCAGCCATCGATTCCACTGCTCCGTCCTCTGATCGCCCAACTGTCTTCTGCCAACCGCGAGCCGGGCATCTCCTCGGAGACCGCACGAGGATTCTCCCTCGGCATCTCTGTGTAGACCTGCCCGCGGTGCGGCTCCAATACACCACACATCTCCCCCATTTATAATGAACAATATTTTAACAAAGAAAAGTATCTCAACTACATATAAATCATGAACATGGACCAAACACAACAGTATGTGATTTCCAAAAGAAAAAAATTAAATAAATGCATTCCAAACAGATACTCCAAAACCTTTTAAATAAATAACATTCGATTTAGAACACAGTCATTCAGCTGGTCAGGATAGAACATAGTCTTTCAGGTGTTCAGGAGAATTCTTCCTCCGACAGCTTCTCCTTATCCCTTCACCCCTAGTAACACCATAGGAGCTGTCACTTTGTGTTCTTGACTCAGAACCATTACTACTGTTATTTCCATTACATAAATCTGGTTGTATAAACTCACTAATCCGAACCACACGGTTCATGTTCCAAATTCTGCCATCAGAGGTTTTTATAGCGTTTTTAAATAGTTTGATCACCACCAAGGGTCTTGTGAAATTTGAATCTTTTACACACCCAGTGGGTGCCTTAATCTTCACCACGTCACCTACAGCTAGCTTCATTTCCGAAACTTTCTTTCTTGCATCAAATTCTTGTTTCCTCTTTTCTAAAAGTCTTAATTCTCTGTCCCGCCAATCAGAATTGCCTAAATTAAAACAATTTTTCCTCCACTCCATCCATCCAGGACACAGCTTGGTGTTAGGTAACCTCTTCTTGAACAAAACAAAAGGAGATTTTCCAGTGTTAGCATGCAGTGAAAATCGATAATTTGTGATCCTCTTCAACAGCTCCGTCTTCCAATTTAAAGTGTTCAC
Source organism: Pleurodeles waltl (assembly GCF_031143425.1). Taxonomy (NCBI): domain Eukaryota; kingdom Metazoa; phylum Chordata; class Amphibia; order Caudata; family Salamandridae; genus Pleurodeles; species Pleurodeles waltl. Next base: position 967,452,370 of record NC_090444.1, read on the forward strand.
CTTTGCCAACTGAATACTTTCTTTAATACATTTATTAAATCTCTCTACAGCCCCATTAGTCTCAGGATGATATATCGCTGATCTTTTGTGTTTGATCCCACATTCACTCATATATTTCTCAAAATTTGAGGAACAAAATTGTGGACCATTGTCAGATAATAATGATTTAGGAAAACCTTCTTTCCTAAAAATGTCCTCTAAGAAACATATCACACTGGAAGAGGAAACATCACGTACACTTTTGACCTCCACCCATCTGGAAAAAAGATAAATCAGAACGATCAGATATGGGGTGGAATGTTCTCCCGCTATTGGACCAACAATGTCTATAGCAACTTCATCCCAGGGTTTACATGGCAATTGCCTACAAAACATTGGTACATTTCGAGTCCTCAAAATTTTATCACTTTGTGAACATTGTATACAGTTTCTGACCACACGTTCCACCTCCAAATCCATCCCTGGCCACCAGAAACACTCTCTCAAATTCCCTTTTGTCTTCACAATTCCCAGATGACCTTCATGAGCTTGGTTTATTATTTTAGCCCTTAATACTTCAGGTGGAATCAATCTTGTGCCTCTCAGCAACATACCATCATCCACAACTAATTCATTTTTTACCAAAAACCACAACTTGTTTAGTGATCCAAAACTCCCACTCTCCAATGCTTCGCACACTTCTCGCAGTTCTACATCATCCTTCACCGCATCTTTCCACTCATAATCAGATATCGCTCCACATGTAATTTCACACACGTCATAGAATAATTCACAATCATTATCTCCTTGTCCATGAAATCCTATTTCCTTCTCCTTAACATCCTCTGCAACCAATCTGGATAGACAATCTGCGCTAAAATTCAACGCTCCCGGCAGATACTCTACTTTAAATCTGAACTCTTGCAAAGAAATTATCACCTACTAATTCTTGCAGAAATCGAATTCAAACCTTTGCTGCGAAATATCTCAACTAAAGGTTTATGATCGGACAGTACAACAAACTCTGTACCCGAGACAAAATGCTTGAATTTCCTCAGTGCCCAGTGAATGACCAAGGACTCTTTTTCAATTACCGAGTAATTTTTCTCAGCTCCACTCAAAGCTTTAGATGCACAAGCAATTAAACATTTCTTCCCAATGTCATCTTGCATCAAAATTGCACCCAAACCCTTCGCACTAGCATCAGTGACAATAAAGGTCGGCTTATCTGGTTTAAAAGCCTGAAGACACGGGGCATTCTCCAATTCTTCCTTAACTTTAATAAATTCTTTATCACGATTAGTGTCCCAAATAAACTCCTTCCCTTTCTTTAAAAGAAATCTCATGTTCACTGTCTTCTCAGACAAATTCCTAATGTACCTCCCATAGTACTCTACCATCCCCAAAAATGAACTCACTTCTTCCTCGGTTTGGGGTGCTAATAATATTTTTATTGTTGAGACTAACTCAGGTTTGGGTTTTACCCCTTCCCCTGTGATTAAATGTCCAAGGTACTCGACTTCCGTTAGGCCAAACCGACATTTTTTCGTTTTAAGAGTAAACCCAGCTTGACTTAGGCGGTCATTCTGACCCTGGCGGTCCATGACCGCCATGGCGGAGGGCGGCGGAAGCACCGCCAACAGGCTGGCGGTGCTTCCTGGGCGATTCTGACCACGGCGGTAAAGCCGCGGTCAGAAAAGGGGAGCCGGCGGTTTCCCACCGGTTTCCCGCTGGCCCAGGGTATCCGCCATGGCGGCGCTGCTTGCAGCACCGCCATGGGGATTCCGACCGCCTTCCCGCCAACCTGTTTCTGGCGGTGTCCACCGCCAGAACCAGGATGGCGGGAACAGGTGCCGTGGGGCCCCTGGGGGCAGTGGCATGGGGCAGTGCAGGGGCCCCCTAACAGGGCCCCACAAAGATTTTCACTGTCTGCTTTGCAGACAGTGAAAATCGTGACGGGTGCCACTGCACCCGTCGCACCCCTGCAACTCCGCCGGCTCCATTCCGAGCCGGCTTCATTGTTGAAGGGGCTTTCCCGCTGGGCCGGCCGGCGGTCTTCTGGCGGTCGCCCGCCGGCCCGGCGGGAAAGCCAGAATGGCCGCCGCGGTCTTTCGGCGGGAACCGCTTGGCGGGCGCCGACCGCCGCGGTCAGAATGACCGCCTTAATCTCCTCAGAACTAACCTCACACGCTCCCAATGTTCTCCGACCGTGTCTGCAAAAATTAGGACATCGTCCTGATAACATTTCACACCCCTTACATTCCCCAAAACCTTGTGCATGATACGTTGGAATACAGAGGCTGCTGATACTAATCCAAAAGGCATCCTCTTAAATTTAAAGGCGCCAAAAGGAGTGATGAATGCTGTCAATTCCTGAGAACTCTCCTCCAGCTCTACCTGATGGTATGCCAACATTAAGTCTAAGATGGAGAAAAATTTCGCTCCTCCAATTGTGGACACAATTTCTTCAATATTTGGAAGAGGAAATCTGTCAACTACAACTTCTCTGTTTAGGGCCCTAAAATCCACACATAATCTGATGTCACCATCTCCCTTCCTTGCTACGACTATGGGTGCCAACCATTCTGTTGCTTCCACTTCTTCTATTATACCCAAATCCTGCAATCTCTTTAGTTCTAACCTCACCGGCTCTTGTAGCGCCAACGGTATTTTCCTCACTTTGGCTACTACCGGAGTGGCACCCTTCTTCAGTCTAATTCTATGTCTGTAACCCTTTAAACAACCTAACTTCTCCACAAACACTTCAGGAAATTCAGAGATTACCTCACCTTCCACACCCTTAACACACTGTATTTGCACTTGTGGCTGTGCATTGGGATTCAATACTACCCCACCTTTGATGTGCCCAACTTAAAAGATTGTCCCCCTTATTGGACACATAAACGTTACCAACTAAATGTCTCCCTTTCAATTCAAGATGACCCTCAAAGAACCCTAACATTTTTATTGGTTGACCACCATAACCACCTGGGCGTACATCCATTTTATTTAAAACCTTAACTTTCATTGCTAATAAGTCGAAGCTTTTCTTGGAAATTATTGTTAATTGCGAACATGAATCAAACCTCATCAAAAGATCAACTCCCTCTACTTTCATCACTTCGCTTGGATGTTCTTCACTTTTTCCCTATATTTCAACTTGGAAAACCACTTCCTGAGACACTTCTTTAATCTCCTTCATGGTGTTGCCGTTACCATACTTCTTCTTCTTGTTACGACAACATCTATAATAATGACATTTTCTACCACAGCCATTGCACACTACATTTAAGGCAGAGCACATGTTAGCATTAGCTTTGTGGCCAATTTTCCCACATCGAAAACATTCTCCTTTAAACTTAGACTCATCATCTTTTTTCCTCAAAGTATTAAGTTCTTTGCTTTTTACTTCACATATCACCTCATCCACCTTTGAAGATTCAGAAGTCATAACTTTGTTACTGCCTAGCTCTTTAACACATTTAAGCATATGTTCAACTCCTTTTGCTACCAAAATCACTTCTTCCAAAGGTGGTTCATCCTTTAACCACAATTCTTCCCTAATTTTGTCACTACTACACCTAAGTACAAATTGATCTCTGATTCTTTCGTCCACTGAAGATCCAAATTTACAAGAGACTGCAAGTTTTCTCAAACTAGTAATGTATTCTTCCACCGATTCATCTTTCCCTTGTTCCCTTCTTCCAAAATAGTACCTCTCCATTATCGTACTGACTCTTGGTATATAATGCTTGTCCAACTTTTTAACGCACAATTCGTATTCATTCAAATTTCTAGATTCTTCAAGACTTAACTCTGGTAGGTTTTCAAGTACCTCTTGACCTTCACCCCCTAAACAGTGCATCAAAAGTGCATGTTTTCTCTCTGCGCTGAGTGTCGGCCCACACACTCTAGCATAATGAACAAACATTTTCTTCCATTTAGCCCAAGAATAAGTAGGATCACCAGGACTGCTTAAGAAAAAGGGAGGGGGTGTAACGTTCTGCATTCTTAAATATCAGATAATTTAAACAACTAACACAAATACATAAACTACGTTAGTGTAAACTGAAAGCAGAAACCTAACTTCTCCAATTTACTATATAATATTCATCACACACATTTTACATTTTATGAATATTTAAATTCATCACAAAACCCTTCCCAAAAAGGTGTGCCTGTCACCGTGCAATGTATGTGACAGGCAAATTCGCTTTCAAGTCAAAGGTGTGCCTATCACCGCATACAGATACTACAGATCATTCCACAAAATTGAGTCCATCATTGAAGAATGCAGTTGAACAAAAGAGCAACACACCCCCTTTAACGGTGATTCACGACTATCCCTTTAAGAGGAAACCACACCTCGTGTAAGTCTTGAAACCATTGCCAATGCTGCTGAAAAGAGACACTTCCCCTTTAACATTGTTCTCCAAACGTGCCTTTAAGTGGAAACCACGCCTCCGTGAACTCACGAAATCCGGCTCATTTCACTTCCTAGCTTCAATCCCAGTGCACTTCACTCGTCTGTGCGCTCCTCGCGTTGAAATCTCAACAAAATAAAACACCAGCCTCCAAGAAATGAGACCTCGGTTTCCCAAAATAAATTCTTCCTTGATGTTGGGGAAAAAACTAATCCACCTTCGTCGCCAGTGTAAAATCTTAAAACGCTCAGGAATCAAAGCGAGATCATGGAAAACAAGGTACGTTTATTTTTAACAAAATGCCCCAGCCATCGATTCCACTTCTCCGTCCTCCGATCCCCCAACCGTCTTCTGCCAACCGCGAGCCGCGCATCTCCTCAGACACCGCACGAGGATTCTCCCTCGGCATCTCCGTGTAGACCTGCGCGCGGCTCCAATACACCACACAACCATCCCTGGAAGTGCTGCGACTCGCAAGGGGGTCGCAAATTGCGACCCCCTTGCGACTCGCAGATGGTGTCAGGGACATCATCCTGCATCTGGGTTTGCGTCGCTCAGACTCGCAATTTGCCAGTCGCAAACCCAGAATTTCATACATCTGGCCCCAGATGTAGGAAGCATTTTCTGCGATTTCCACTGTTTGTGACATGCAAAATGCACTTTGCAATGCACAAAACCAGTTTTGCGATTTGATAACCTGGATACCGAATCGCAAAACGGGTTTGCGAGTCGCAATTAGGGAGGGGAGTCCCCTTCCTAATTGCAAGTCGCAGTGCAATGCCAGATTGTTTTGTGACCGGGAACGCGGTCGCAAACCAATCGCAGTTTGCACCCATTTGAAATGGGTGGTAACCCATTCGCAAAAAGGAAGGGGTCCCCACGGGACCCCTTCCCCTTTGTGAATGGAACTGCAAAAAAAAATTCAGAGTAGTCAGTGGCCTGCTCTGAAAAAATGAAACAAAAACGTTTCATTTTTCGTTTTTGTAATGCATCCCGTTTTCCTTTAAGGAAAACGGGCTGCATTAGAAAAAAAAAAACCTGTTTTATTAAAAAGCAGTCACAGACATGGTGGTCTGCTGTCCGCAGCAGGCCACCATCCCCGTGAATGCCGCCACTCGCAAGGGGGTTTTGCGACCCCTTTGCGAGTCGCAGATGGTGTCAGGGACACCATACTACATTCCAATTTGCGACTCGCAATTTGCAAGTCGTAAATTGGAATCTACCTACATCTGGCCCAAAGTTCCTTAAGAACATGGAACTAAGGGCCAGATGTAGAAAGCATTTTGCATGGTGCAAACTGTGGAAATCGCAGTTTGCGCCATGCAAAATGCCGAATGCGATGCTCATTCACAATTTGCGAGTCGGTACCGACTCGCAAATTGTGAATGCGACTCGCAAATAGGAAGGGGTGTCCCCTTCCTATCTGCGACTCGCATCGCCATGCTAAATTGCTTTGTGACCGCAAATGCGGTCGCAAAGCAATTCGCAGTTACCACCAGTGTCACACTGGTGGTAACCCATTCGCAAAAGGGAAGGGGTCCCCATGGGAACTCTTCCCCTTTGTGAATGTTGCCAAAAAGGGTTTTTCAGAGCAGGCAGTGGTCCAATGGACCACTGCCTGCTCTGAAAAACCGAAACCAAATGGTTTCGTTATTTTTTTTATTTTGCAACTCGCTTTTCTTTTATTTAAAAAGCAGTCACAGACATGGAGGTCTGCTGTCTTCAGCAGGCCACCATCCCTGTGAGTTCAGTGAGTCACTATGGGGTCGCAAAATGCAACCCACATTATTAATATTAATGAAGTGGGTCTTTGCGACCCCATAGCGACTCGCAGAAAGTGTCTGAGACACCATTCTGCATATGGTTTTGCGACTCGGAAATTGCGAGTCGCTCCGAGTCGCAATTTCCGAGTCGCAAAATCTACTTTTGCTACATCTGGCCCTAAAAGTAGCAGTTGGTTCAGGTTCACACATCACAATCATTTCAGATTTGAAGTATAAACAACATTGGAATGCCAAGAAATTGTTACTCTGATGTGAATCCTGTTCGATGGTGCATGTTGTAGAATTTGGAAAGCAGATGATTGACATGCTAGGGCACTTCAATGATAGCATCACAGTGGGCCACGAAATGTGTACTAATGTTTATGTGGCTCTGAAGGGCTACAATGTTTTGGGTTGGCGAGATCAAGTAAAACTCGGAATGGCCTTGAGACATGGTACACTCCCATTGTGTTACTGGAGATGTATACCCATTTAGAAAAATATATTTCTTCATTGGCATTTGCATTTTAATATATATGCAATGGTAACAGATTGACAATAGCGAATGTATTAGCATATGTGCTATAAAAAATAGGAAAGAAGAAAGCATTTCTTACTAGAAGTAATGACTTGTAACATGTCATTGTGAGCTCCCAGTCCCTGTAGAAAGTGAAAGCACAAATAAAACTCTCATCACAATAGTCCAACAATCTCTATGAGCTGGAGGCTAGTCAAAACAACACTCTCCATTCGGCCCTCTGTGGTACATGCCCATCTGACAGTAATGGACGGAACAGCCAACCTTAACTGTGTGTGAACTCCACTGGGGAACTAGTGTTGTGAGCGGTGAGGGGGGAGGGGGGGCTGGGGTTCCAGCGGAGTATCTAAGTGTGACTAACAAGAGAGAAAATGTATGTAGGAGCCTCTGGGGGCATAAGCATGCAGCCCAGTGCAAAACGAGCCTCCCCTACACCTTCAATCCCCGTAGTGCCTGAGTATGAGGACTGTCCCTGTCAGAGTGGTAGATGTTCACCCCAAGGTAGCAAAACATCTCATATTGTCAACTGGTGGTGGCACAGATGCCAGTTTGCTGGGCGATCATTGTCCGTGGGCCTGGTTCCTGGGCTGTGGCGAGCTAGGCTTACAGCGCCGCAAAGGCGTCAACTGCATCCTGTAGTTTGAGCACATATGTGCCCCCCCAACACTTCCCCGTGTGTAGGTCTTGAATCATGGCATTTGCTTCTGTCTTCACCCACTTCTGTGTGACCCGCATCCAGTTATCTATTAGTGGCGGCTGTGCTGCCTTCCATGCCATGACTATATGTCACTTGAAGAGGACTGCAGCCAGATCAGACAGTTTTAAATAGTGCTAAGTGCATTTTGTGTGTTTAGTAACTCCAAGGAGGCAGACAAATAGGTCCAGCGGTAGTCATACATCAATCACCCCTGATATATATCCCATGACTTGTGCCCATATTCTCGCCGGGAACAGTCCCATACCATACGCAGAAGGGTCACGTCACACTTGGGTCACCCTGGAAACATCTTATGAAGTCAAATCAGTGTGGTGCAAGGTAAGTGTAATCCATGTAGTTGAATTGGGTGAACTTCAGACGAGCGTTGCAAGACACCTGTTTCACTCACTTGAGCGCCATCTCCCATTGCTTGACAATCAGGACTGTCCCTAGATATACATCCCAGCTGGGCTTGCCAAGCAACGCAAGGTCCGCGTCTGCAGCTTGCAATGCCGCATGGAGCACCGCAACAGCCCTTCTCCCCAAGCCATGTGTTAATATACACTGTAGTCCATGGTGCAGGGCCGGGGCCTCTTGACCTACTGGCCAGATGTTCCTGATTTCTAGCGTGATAGCGTTGTACATCAAAAATTGGCCAGCTCCCATATCGTGTGCCTTTTGCAGATCCTGGAAAGTGCACAGTTCTCCCTCTGAATATAAGTCCACGATGCACAACACCCCTGCCTGCCGCCAAGGTGCTGGATCAGGGCCTATAAGAGAGCCCTCCCCCTGGGCTGCTCCAGAGTGGTAACTGGGGAGAATAAGGCGGCACCCCACGTGGTGGTTGAATGTACCTTGTCCAGCAGTGCTTGGCCATGGACGCCAGTTCTCCCGCCCCTTAGGGGGTCTCCCGAGTGACAGTAACGATTCCGGCACTCCCAGGCCACCCAAGTCTTCCCTGATTAACCTGCCCTTACCCCTCTCGTAGCCGGCCAGCCAGCGCATGAGGCATTGCAGGTGCACCACTGCAAAGTAAAGCTCTAGATCAGGTACACCAAGGCCCCCCTTCAACAACAGTAATTGGAGCATCCAGATCGCCATTCTCTTAGGTGCGCCACCCAAGATTAGGTCAGAAAGCAGCATTCGTAGTTCACCAAAGAATGACCTGCTGGGAATCACTGGCACTCTCAGAAAGAAATTAAGAAGCTGTGGCAGTATTGGCATCTTTGTTATAGAAGCACGGTCCATGGGAGACCAAGGCAATTGCATCCAGAAGCTCAGGGACAGCCACAGCAATGTCAGGCTTCTGCCATGGTTCCTGTCAAAAAGTCCCTGTCAGAGTGGTAGATGTTCACCCCAAGGTAGTGAAACGTCTCATATTGACAAGATAAGTGACCCGAATTCAAGTCTGCAGCATTGCATGTTCTACCTGTCGTGGGGGTAAAAGACAGGACTTGCCCCAGTTCACTTGGAGACCTATTATATTCAAAATGTTTATAATAAGAGGTTAGCATGTCTTTGTGGATTTGAACACCAAATGATATTAAAAAGTAATGGTACCTCTGTGGGTTTCATATTTACAGCTGTTCGTGTCAGTATAAGAAATCAATTCGAAGTTTTTATTGATCAGTCTCCGATGGGGTGTTCTAAAGGTCTAATTCTTCCAACTGAGTTTCTCCAGTTGTCATGGCTAAAAGGAAACATAGTGACATTTGCTTATATGACGACCTCAGATCATTGAATAAAAACATCTTAATTAAAGCCAATCCTTACAGAAAAATCAGGCTTTACTTACAAAGATGTATGATTCCAAATATTTTCCACCATTGATCTCAGGTAAACATATTTGCAAATTTCGTTATTAGAAGACACCAAGGGGGTCATTCCTACCCTGGCGGTCCGAGACCGCCAGGGTAGGGGACGGAGGAAGCACCGCCAACAGGCTGGCGGTGCTTCTGGGGCTATTCTGACCGCGGCGGTAAAGCCGTGGTCAGAAAAGGGAAGCCGGCGGTTTCCCGCCGGCTTCCCGCTGCCCCTGTGAATCCTCCACGGCGGCGCTGCAAGCAGCGCCGCCATGGGGATTCCGACCCCCTTCCCGCCAGCCTGTTTCTGGCGGTTTTCACCACCAGAACCTGGCTGGCGGGAACGGGTGTCGTGGGGCCCCCTAACAGGGCCCCACATTGATTTTCAGTGTCTGCTTGGCAGACACTGAAAATCGCGACAGGTGCAACTGCACCCGTCGCACACCAGCAACTCCGCCGGCTCCATTCGGAGCCGGCTTCCTCGTTGCTGGTGCTTTCCCGCTGGGCGGGCGGGCGGCCTTTTGGCGGTCGCCCGCCAGCCCAGCGGGAAAGACAGAATGACCGCCGCTGTCTTTTGACCGCGGTACGGTCTTCTGGCGGTTCACGCCAGGCGGGCGGCGACCGCCGCCCGCCAAAGTAGGAATGACCGCCCAAATCATTAACCACTTTCAACACTTCATTTGGTGTTTCCTATATTTATTCATGCCATTTGAACTTTCTCCACAGGCCTCGTTTTTCCAAACAATGAATAATCTTTTTGGACAGGCACATAATACATTGGTATAGCACGGCAATATCCTCATCTTTTTCCCATAGACACAGAATTGGGAAAAACCTTTGCTACATCTGGCCCATAATCTTTTATTAGAGAGAGCCCTTAAAATTTTTCAAATTCACGGAATGACCATAAAGAAAGAGAAATGTACGTTTCTTTATGACACCATTTACGTTCTTGGGTCAATTCATAGCGTCTGAAGGAATCAAGCCTGACCTTGTAAGTGCAAAAAGGGATGCACCTGCTCCTTCTAATTAGGCTCACATAGAATCCTTGGTCTTTGGTTTTGCTTTGATAACAGAAGCGTTTAAAAGATGACTTCATGCAGAAGTAATATTTGATTGGAGTAGACAGGAGAATAAGGCTTTTGAACAAGTCAAATCCATGATCATCAGTGCAACAGCTCCTCAACTGTTCTATCCTAATGCTGTGTTGTATAGATGTTAGGTAGATTTGTATAGATGTATATGACAGTACTGCTTTTTGCCATTGTAGGAGGTAAGAAATTATATAGTATCCTGTGACCTGTAAAGGCTTTGGTTGAAGAGCGTCACAATACAAGCTGAATTGTTTCCATTTAGCAATATAGCACGCTCATGTAATAGGCCTGCATGCTTCACAAAGGACAACCAAGCATCCTACAGAGAGATTTAAGTTCCCAAATTCGAAGATCTGAGGTGCCAAATTGCAAGATTTCGTTTCTTGGGGTCCGAATGTCTGATTAGTCCCTTTGTATTGAGTGAGAGAGCAATCTGATGGGAAGTTTCTTGTGAGGTGAGATAAACATTTCTGGTAGGGCTAAGGACCATGTTTGCATGGCCCATGTTGGTGCCGCTAGAATTTTTGTCGCTGGACTTTGCCGCATCTTCCCATCTGCATATGGGATGAGTGGTACAGATGCAAAGTGTAAGCTAATATCCCTGACCAGCTAATCTGTAGTGCATTGCCTATGGATTGTGGGTGTTGGCATCCAGAGGCAAAGGTTGCAAATTTTACATGTTTGTGAGTGGGAAAAGGTTGACTGTTGGACTCGCCACTTGTAAAAGTTCTTTTGTAGGACCTAAGGATGGAGTTCCCACTTGTGTATTTGTTGATGCGTCCTGTTTAAGAGGTTTACAAAGGTGTTGTCCACTCTTGAGAGGTGGTCTGCTAGAAGGTGCATGTGGTGATGAATAAACCATTTTCATATTTGTTATACTACATTTTTACACCAGAAAATATTATATACCCCCTCTTTTTTTATGCAGTACACTGCAGTCATGCTGTCAGTTTTTAGTAGAGCAAATTTGTGTTTTACCATGGATTATAAGGCTTTGAGTGATAGTGAAATGCCTGAGAGTTCAAAGTAGTTGATATGCTTGTTTTGTTGTAGCAATTTGCATGCACCCAGGACAGTTATACTGCTAAGATGTGCACCCCATCTTGAGTGATGGGTCGATGGTAATGGTCACCTGTGAAAGAGGGTAAAAAAAAGGCCAGCCTACTAGTATGTTGTTATTGTAACATCAATGCAGTGAGCACTGAGTACTGGTGCTTATCAACATTAGATCTTCGAGATAATCCTCTGCTTGTGACCATTGACTAGCGAATCATTCTTCTAGAGGATGCATGTGTAATTTGGTATGGGGCATGACTGCTATGCAAGATGCCATTATTCTAAGCAGTCTCATTACTGTTCTGACCTGCATTCTTACTGGCATTGGTTGAGTACACAGAAAGAGGCAGCAGCTGAAGTTCTTCAAATGCCATCACCCTCTGTTCTTTGGGGTAGCTTTCCCCATGACAGCCTTTAGGCTTGACCTTGAGAAGGGCTGTACCTATTGAGGTTTTAGATGTGACTGTTTCACTTTGACTGTGAATCTGAGTCGATGTAGTAGAGTTAGATGAGCAAATATATTGAGTATATTCTCGATCCTCAGTGTATGGACCCTTTATGCAACTGTGCTCTAACTTCCTGCTCTAACAGGATGATATGTTTTTGACTGAAAGCTCTGTGTTTCAGCGGTATGTCGGGTGGGGTCAAGCGGAATTCTAAGCAATATGCTTTTTGTACTATTACTAACACCCACTGATCTCAGGTAATTTCCATCCAGTATGGAAGGAAATCCCTTATTCGCCCCCCCCCCCCCCCCCAACTGGTGTTAAGTGATTAGGGGGAGGGTATTGTGGACAAGCCAGTGCTTTGTATTTGGGGGTTTCTTTGGAGATCTACTTTTGGGTCTAATCCTATTGTTATTTCCTATTTTGGCTTTCCTTGAGTAACCCCCTGGTGCTTTTGGGATCATAAAAGGCCTGCTGTTGTTGTTTTTGATAGGTCTGTGTATGAATTTCGACCTGACTTTGGCAAGTCCCTCGGGGATGCCCTACAAAAAGTTTCTATGGAGGCTGTTGTCTATAGCGCCCCCATGGACCTTGCAATTTCTGTGTCCATTTTTTATTTTTTCTAACATTTCGTCCACTTAGGGATGAGCAGAACGTGAAGGAGGTATTGTTAAACTTCTGCTTTGAAGCCCAACACCCAGGGCCAAGTGTGTCAATGGAATAATATGCTTGTATTTATACCCTGAGAGGCCATATCTGTAGCATCTGGTATGCAGTTGATGTTGGCATTATAGAGCACTTTTACTTCTGTCACAAGTTCTTCATTACGCTTCCTTATGACTTGGGAAGATGCTGTATTAGGGCCTCCATTTCTTCTCAAGGGAATCTGTTGTAATGTGACGCCAACAGCATTGAATTAGCTATTTGCCAGTCAATTGCTGCCCCTACAGTAACTCATTTGCCTGCAGCATCTATGCATATACTTTCTTTATTTGAGGGCAATATATTCTAACAGAGAGTCTGGTGGAATGCGCTGTAATGCAGATGGAGTCTTCTGGCGAAGCTTTGTATTTTTTTTTCTATGCGCGATGTGACTCCTCTGGCTCTGTCTCGATCTTTACAGTAGTCAGAGGCTGGCTTCATCATATTTCAACACTGTGTTGTGTCTTTGAGAGGGTTTCTCTGAAGAAATCGTCTTCCTCTTCCAGAGCGTGCATTGCAACATTATGGTGTTAATTCGCTCAGTGGATTACAGCATACTATGTTGTTGTATTGTCTGGGGGGTGAAGGTTTTGCAGGATAAGGCTCAATGTCCTAGTCCTTTGGAGGATCAACACTTTAGTCCTTCATGCAAACCCTCTCTATTTTTCTCTTCTGTTAAAGCCTGGGCTAGTAGACAAACTATCAGTACAGTTTTATATACTGTATACTGTAAATCCTAAATTTCAATCCTATACATATTTTGCATCCCTTTAAATTTCACATACACTCTGTGAATTAGGCTTGGTACTTGGACGTGCAGCTTTAAACAACAGAATTAACTGCCTTGCGTATAAATGTCAATTTCAATATCTCTGGACGATGTTCTAAGTCTTTTATGATGTGTTTGTAACAATGTCAAACAAAGGATATTCCACATTTGCCACTATGTTTCTTAGTACTCTCTATTCAAAACAATTTCGAGTTTTGGGGCTAATACCCAGTGCCTATGACAAAAGTCTCTCGTTTAACGATGAGAGTTTAACTATTGGTATTAAGTGTCCCATTTTGGTAAGGTGATCTATGACCACTAAAAGCCTGTGTATTTGTTAATGGGTGGTAATTATACCACAAAATCAGTGGATACTGTTTGCCGGGTCATGGGCAGTATGGGTATTAAACAACAACCAGTGGGTTTATGGTGATCACTCTTAGTCTTGGTACATATAGCGCAAGTGCCTAAGTAAGTTTCTACATCGCATTTTAAACCTGGCTACCAGAAAAGGCAACAAATGTTTACTAAGACTTTTTGTACCCCCATGTGTAAAGCTAAATCAGAGTCATATAACTTTTGCATAACGTGTTGTAAATCTCCAGAAACGATATATAAAACATTTCTTTGATAAAGTTACCCTTCCTTTTCTGATCTGCCTAGTTTTTGGTCTACCCATTCTTTTATTTGTATTTCCTGAATTGTATTGCGTACTTCAGCTAGGAAATCTTTCCATATTACAATTACATCTATGCTCTCAATCTTTTTCAATAAAATCAAAGGTGGTTGTAACGACATGCCTCTTTTTGCATGATCAACTCAAAGTTTTGGACCGATGCCACTAATTTTTCGACTCTAAAAGTGTACTAAGGTTTCAATGGCAACGTTCTGACTCTACAAAGTATATGTTTGATTGGCTTACACAACTGACGTACCTTTACTTACTTATAAGTCCCTAGTATATGGTACCAGTGGAACCTAGGGCCCACAAGTTACTGTGTCCCATCAAGGCTACAGCACTTATTGTCCCACCCTGGATATGACAAAGTGAAAACATGTCTCCCAGCCTACCACTACATATTGGCAGAGCGGTTTTAAACTGCTAACTTAACTTTTTTCCCTTTTAATTTACATATATCACCTCTGCAGCAGGCCTATAGAGTCCTAAGGCATGGTGCTGGATATTAAAGAGTAGGATTTATTTATATGTCCAACCATCAACCCAAATTGTCATTTATATTGCAGAAACTTTAGTTTCCCCATTGTAGATTGCAACTCAGCTGTGATAACTTCTAAATGGGACTACTAAAGTTAGTTGATACTTCAAAGTATAACATTAATAGTTACATTAAATCTAATGTGATGCCCAAGTTGCATTTAATGTAACAATTTTAGAAATACAACATTTACAACTCTGAGGCCCAAGTCTTCCTGTGGCCTCTCGCAGATGATGGCCACAAAACATCCTTCAGCCCTCCTGGGCAGAAGTGTGAACGACTTTCAGATTTACGAACAATAGTGGCCTGTCATTGGAAAAGGTGTCACCTCATCTTGGCAGGAAGTCACACAGGGTGTGAGCCCAAAAGGCGAGCTTCAAAGTAGATGCCACCTTTGAAGGCCAAATGGAGACCACACATGGGAGGGCTACTCTTTTGTTGAGGTACACAGATTGGCGTTGGGGGACAGAGAGGGGGGACCAGCTGTCAAACTGGCTTTTCCGTGGTCATGTATCCCTTTGGTACCACATGGCTAGACTGGGCTACCATGCTCCATGGACCAAGAGAGGGTTTCTGCATTCTTGGGTGTGGGCAGTACTGTGCAGTCTGGGTGGCTAAAACCAAAGTACTGACCTCCTTTTTCCTGGACATGGCAATTAAGGCTGCAAATGCAAAAACAACAGATGATGGACAGAATGCAGAACAAATCAAACATTCACCCCAGTCACAGACCTGGGTTTAATCCATCAGTTTTATGGCTTGCTACCCCACTCCAGTTTGGACCCAGCCATATGCAAATCTGTCTTGACCCTGATCACCATGGGGAACAGGGTCAAGACTGATTTGCATATGGCTGGGACGGAACTGGGGAGGCATGGTGAGCAAAGGAATGATGGATTAAACCCAGATCTGTGACTGGGGGTGAATGTTTGAAAAGTTTCAGCACTCCGTCCATCATCCTTTTGTGCTGCTAAAGTCAATGCAGAGAGTGATAAGTGATAAGTAGGGCGGTCCAATAACACTAGATCTTCCATTTGACCCCGTGCCTGAGACCATTGACGAGAGACACATTGTTGAAGATGACGCATATGAAGTCTGGTGTGAGGTACGATGCCAATACAAGATGCCATCATCCTTAACAGTTTCATTGCAGTTCTTACTGTTTATGCTTGGTTCTCTGTTAATGTGGCAATCATTGTTTGAAAAGCCTGAACTTGGGCTGACCCGGGAAATCCTAGTCCTAATTGTGTGTTGAGAATAGCTACTAGATTGGGCTGTATCTGGAGAGGTAGCAGATGAGATTTGAGGTAATGGATGGTGAACCCCAGAGAGTGTAGGAGACAAGTTGTGAGTTGAGTGTGGCTTTGACACTGTGATGAATTGGCTTTGATGAGACAATTGTCAAAAAAAGGAAAGACATGAATTTGTTGTCTTCTGAGATGTGCTGCGACTGCCACAAGGCATTGTGTGAATACTCTGGGAGCGGTTGTGACTCCGAATGGTAATACCTTGAAATTGATAATGTTTTCATGCAACTACGAATCTTAGGTATTTGCGGTGTGCTGGAATGTGAAAGTAAGCGTCCTTTAGGTCTAACGCTGTCATGAAGTCGCCTTGTTGTAGAAGGGGAATAACATCCTGAAGAATGACCATATGGGAGTGTTCTGGAAGGATATAGTGGTTTAAGGGTCTGAATTCTAAGATTGGACTGAGACCCATCTTTTTGGGGTATTGGGAAATACAGGGAGTAGACTCCTGTTCCATGGTATTGTAATGGTACTGGTTCTATAGCCCCTTTGAGAAGAGAATGTACTGCCTCTTTGAGAAGAGTGAGATGATTTTGTGAGAGTCTGTGAGTATGAAGGGGTATATTTGATGGAGTGGAAGTAAGCTCCAGACAGTAACCATTGTGGATAATTTGAAGTACCCATTGATCTGTGGTAGTTTGAGACCATTGCAGGTAAAAAATGTGTAACCTCCCCCCTACAGGAGTGGTGTGAGTTGGTAGGTTTTGGTGGAAGACATTGCTTAGTGGTGGTTGAAGAGCCTCTAGATGTAGATGGCTTTCTTCTTCCCTTGTTACTGTTGCTTCTATAGGATTCTCTAAAATAACCTCTAGTGTATAGAGAGGTGGGCTTTGTTTGAGTGGAAGACTGTTCCTGAAGTAATGACCGAAAGCCCCTTGCAAATCCTGTGTGATGAAAAGTACCCCTGTGTGTGCTGGCTTGGAGCGCTCCCTTAGATTTGGCAGTTTGATTGTCTTTATTTATTATTTCACTTGTGGCATCCAATTGTGAGCCAAAAAAACGCTCTTTATCAAAGGGCATGCTCAAATCTGCCTGTTATACCTCAGGTTTAAAGCCTGAGCATCTGAGACAGGTATGTCTCCTAATGATGAGCTGGTGTTAACACTGCATGCTGCTGTATCATCAGCATAGAGCACACATCAAATGGAATTGTTCAAAATTGTTTGTCCCTCAGTTACAAATTCTACCCCCCTTTTACAATGTTCCTCTGGGAGGTATTGTAAAGCTCCTTCGTGGCATCCCAGTGAGCTCTATCATACCAGGATAACAACGCCTGTGCATTAGCAATCTGCCATTGAACTGCCACACTGTTGCCTGCCCCAGCTAATGTTTTGTTGTTTTTTATCAGGAGGAGGTGTGTCTCCTGTTGATTGCCTATTAGCCCATTTGCGAGCAGTGGAGGCAACAATAGAGTCAATAGGGATTTGTGCTTTTATAAATAAAGGGTCAGTTGGTGCAGCCTTGTATTTTTTATCCACTCTGGGAGTGATAACCCTTGATCTAATAGCCTCTTTAAATATTTTGTCTGTATGCCTGAGCATGCCTGGAAGCAATGGAAGGAATTGACTCTCCTTATGTGTTGCGCCAAGGGTGTAAAAAAAAAAAATCCTCTTCTATTGGATCTGTGTACAAATGTACATTGTGATACGCCGCTGTCCTAGCTATAACCTATTGATAAGAGGTGGAACTCTCAGGTGGTGAAGGTCTATCTGGGTAGAGATCAGGATCATTAGGTGCAATAGGATCCAGATCATATACATCCCATGGGTCTTGATCATTTAATTTATACCCCTAAGTCATGAGCCTCACCAGGTGGTGAATTGGGTGGTGTGAACCCCAAATGAGGGGGAGATGTTGGTGCCGGAGTATGTTGTGGAGAATTAGGTAGAGATGGAGAGGGTGGAGTAAGAAAATGAGTCTTTTCTTACGTACTCTTTTTTTTGGAGGCAGAGAGGAATCAAGAGTCTCTTGGAAAATGAGTTTCCTCTTTAAAGGGGGAGGAGATGATGTTATAATCCTCCCTGTTCCCTCCTAAATTTGAAGTTGGTGCTGACGAGCATCCATAAATTCTAAAATTGGTTTCACCTGTGAAGGGGTGGTGGTTAGAAACTGTCCAGTCTTTTTTAAGATTTTCGATCCCAAAGTATTTTGTGCCTGGGATATTTTTGGTGCCGACACTGTGGATGGATGTTTCATCTTTTTCGGTGCCGAAGTGGTTGGTACCCAAGTAGTCGTCACCGAAGCACCATGTATCTTCGGTCGTGTCTGAGCCAAAGCAGAAGTGCTTGAGGATGATGCCAAAGATTTCTCTTTGGCTTTTTTTGGTGCCGAGTCAGAAGGCAGGGCATCCGAATGAGTTTCTTGGCTCTGGCCATGGCTGGAAGGCAACAGCGGATCGGTGACCTCTTTCAGTGTTGTGCTGGTAGATGGTGAAGGGGTCTTTTTACTCACGGTTTGCCATGACTTCAACGGTTGACTCTCGATATTCGATTGTACATCAGCGTCTGAGTTTTGAATGAAGAAGGCCTCCTCCTGCTCCAACTCTTCTTGTGCATGCTTGTCGGCAAAGATGTCCAGTGTGTCATATGGAGTTCAAGATGCCATTTCCATCCACAAGCTCTTCGATCACTAAGTGTCTTTTTTGAACGAAAGGAATGGCATGCTTTGCAGGTCTTCTTGCTGTGGTCGGGGGAAATACACAAATTACACACCTGGTGGTGGTCGGTGTTTGGAAATTTTGAGTGGCATCGAGGGAAAACACGAAAAGGAGTCCATTCCATTGGGGCTGCATAGTTAGATGCGACGTGGAAGAGGTAGGCCCGAAGAGGGCCCAAGGGCCGTGTCTGCCCTGAAGGGCTGAAATTCAATTCAGGGTGTAAAATGGAACCGAAAGATAAAGTATGGAACAATATGCGATCGAAGCAATACCGACATTGATAGAAAGATGGAAAGAATACAGTTTTGGACTGTATCAAGACAAGAACTCGGAGCAAGAGGAAAACACATCCGAACCCAATGGTGGAGACAAACAATCTAATAAAGGAGTCGATGCCCATGCGCAGTATTACAGAGAGGAGGAATTGCTTGATCCCGTGATTTGAAAAGCTTTTTCAAAGAAAAACAAGTTGTACTACTCCGAACCCAACACTACATGGCAAGCTTATGCACAGCATGTATATCTACAGCTACACGCCATCGAACATAATGTTCTTGAATAAGTCTTTAAGACCGAAACAAGGTTAAAATCAAGCACATTGGTCCAGTTAAGAAGAGATATTCTACATTTTATACATTTGCCTATGTTGTTCAGATTTCCAGAGGTTTCTGATAGGAGATGGTGAAGCAAACATACTACAGTTTCTGTAAACTTTTCACAACCAACAAAAAAATGCTATAAGTTAGTAGATAAATAAGCTCTCAAAATTCCCGTTATTTTTCTTCACACTTCTGTGATGCGTAAGGGATATGTTGATAGCAGCATGACTGATCTTTATCAGTCTTCGAGTGCAGAGTCAATGTCAGCTTCAGAAATTGATTTCAGCCTTTACAGTTCATTTAATTAGAAGGTCTGGAGTAGCTTCAAGAAGAATGACACAGTCAGGTCTAGCTCTGGCTCTAACATAGAGGAGATAGCTAGTGCTGCTGTTTTCATCAAGAGCTGCAAATTGACCATGGCAGTCAGATGGCTATGGTCAACAACCATGTTCTTGAGTCTGGAGTAATATTGAGGCATCTACCAGTGGCACTCAAAGACTATATTCAGTATTGATTTAGATTACATTTTAGGCAGTTCTTCATTCCTCATTTTTATTGTTTGCTGTGGGGACAAAAGTGTTGTGATGTGACTTAATTAGCTTGTTAACACTTGTATATTGTTGCTTACCTGTGGTATTTTCCTCTCCTGTTCAAGTTGAAAATGCTGTTCCTCAGTAATGTGAGCTTCCTATATTTTTGGCCATTCCTGTTCCCTAAGTTAGGGAAGGTCTATCTACCTGAGCTCCTCTGTTGTCTTCTTTTTATAACTATATTCTCTGAAGATAGAATACAAAGAGAAAAGGTGGAAAATGCCACAGCGCTCGCACATCAACACAGGTTTATACAATAATGTCCATAGACAGCAGTCTTTAAGCACAACCAATAGTTGAAACATTGTGGGTGCCAAGCTGGCCGGGCACCTGCCACCCCATGTGTCAAAAACCACTGACTGGGAACCGGTCAGTTGTTGCATAAACTATGTAAACATAAAGGCCAGGGCACACCAAAAACAAATCTCTGTGTTGTTGATCCAAGTGGTTATTCAAGCAAAGTCGAAGTCCAAAGAACAGGTGAAACTGGATATTTATTGACAGATGAAAAAGTGTGGTCAATATTCCGGTCAAAGACCACATAAAACACAAATACTCCAAACAGTCAACAGCCGACACGTGTTTCGTCTCCTAGACTTTATCAATGCTTCAGATATGCAAGAATGTGCAAGTAGAAATATAAGAAAGGAATTCCAAAAAAGGCATGTCTCAAATTCAATCTCCAGGTGGATCAATAATACTTTTGTTTTACCGACGCCTTTGGCACGGTTGCACACTGCAGTTCAAGGCTTATCATGGCCTGTCTTTTCCTAAAAAAATCTGGATATTATTATTTGGGCCTAAGGGCCAGATGTAGCAAGCAGTTTTGCCCATTCTGTGTCTATGGGAAAAAAATGTGTTTGTACATATGGCCCTAAGTACCCCCCTCCATATGTCTAGGGGGGCTTTACAAGTGCACTCCTGTGGTGAACTGGGACTTGGAGGACCAAAGTCAGAAGATAAAATCACTGACCACAACAAACCTGGATGCTGTATCCTAACAGTGCTCCATTGCAGTCGGCGTCAAATCCCACCTGGGTCCCAGTCTACAAAGATCATTGACAGTCTTTGGCACTTTATACTTGTTGGCACTATTACTACTTAAAGCTTTAAAAATGTGTATCTTTAGTTCTCCTAATTGGATTTTTTTTGTAATCGTTTTTGTGGTTTAACAAAAACATTAAGATTAATATCGAAATCATTTATGGGAAATATTGAGCAGGTAAGTTTTTGCTTTTATTTAAACTCATTGTTCAAGGAGGGGGACATTTATTGAATTTTTAACTGTTCAGCAGCTCCAGACCCCTCAGCCTGTTCGAATAGGCCGCTGGTGTTCCTCTTAAAGGAGTAAGATCTTCCTCTATGTCTGGCAAGCTTTTGCAATCCAAACAAATGCATCTGGGATGACTGGAAGTTCTGGATTTTACATTCAATTTTTCAGGTTGGAAACAAATTTTGCAAATTAACTTTAAGACACTGTTGCACAAGGGTGTGAGGCTCATGCATCAGAAGATAATTTTTATTAATTACTATTCTCTATCTCTAATGAAGATATAGGGCGTGTTCAATTTGAATTAATGCTCGGGTTGTGTGATTTTTAATAAGGGAATAACACAACATTAAGGAAATATAAATGGATACTAATAGTGAAGATCAGTACAAATCATAGCAAAGACGTTCTAAATTTAAAAGGTCGTTTGTCACAAACAGGTTTGGTGGGAAATTAATGCCTATAAAGTGGAACTAATATAATAACTGAAATTATAGTCAGTGTTTTATGATATAATGGACTAGATTACTTGCATTTTTTACACTTACTGTCTTTGTAATGTTACAGTAAACGTAAAGGTTGTATGCTTTGGTACTTAGAAGTGCAAAATTAGCTAAGTAAAAACAAAACCCTGAGCCATGATTCAAGATTGAATACATCATGTAGGGTCTTAGACAAATATTCAACATTTCTAATGTGTACTATTGTGTTACATTTCACATTTTTAGGCATAAGAACATTAAGTGCATTTTACAAAACAACGCATTTGGGCAAAATTCCAAGGATTCCATTGGAACACAGATTCAAAAAACAGCAACTAGACCCCAGAAAGACACCTAGGGCCAGATTACAACCTTGGTGGAGGAGATTACTCCATCCCAAATGTGACGGATATCCCGTCCTCCATGTTGTAAATTCCATAGGATATAATGGAACTTGGAATACGGCGGGTGGGATATCCGTCACATTTGGGACGGAGTAATCCCCTCCGCCAAGGTCGGAATCTGGCCCTCAGTTCCTGAAATATTAAAGAATTGCTGGGGTTTTTTTCAGAGTCACAAATCTTTCACACGCGGACTAGCATTTTGTGATGCCATTTTAGATTGATGACTACTGATTTAAGATAAAATGAACAATTACAGGAGATCCAGTGAAGAAGATTTGGATAGCACTGGACATTAAAATGCATAACTCCTTCATTGCTAATGTTAAGCAATTGTGAGTTAAGTATTAGTAAATAAAAAGAATAGTGGACAGAGGTTCTATATCCTGCTCACTCATGGCCTATAGTTGTGCTTAAGTAATGACCACAAACTGAAGAGAAAGAAAGCATAAGTACTGCTGAACTCTGTCACAAGTGCCAGAGTGTTTCATGGTTTACCTCTCAACTACATGGGTCCCCACATTGGTGCATCAACCCTTTGAGATAAAAACTGAGAGTTGGTGGCAATGCAGGGAGAGTCCTTGAGAAACCCAGGCTGGCAACCGTGGGGTCCACAACCAGCATCGGTCCGTGTACACCCTGGGCCAGTCTACTAGTGCCTGCTCACAAACTATCTTACATTTGAGGATAGCTGGATTTGGAGGACAGAGTCCACAGGTCACCAGATAATATACTTCTTGCTTTACTTGAAATCATGTTCAGAGCCTATGGGGGTAGGCTAATGTGAACATCATAGAAGAGTTGTAAACTAAATGAAGCATAGATATTTTCAGTGAGCGCAAACTGTAATAGGCCAAAATGTTTGGAGACCAACTGTATTACAGATTAGACAGAAATCTGCATCAGACTCCAATGACGAGCAAAGTGCTATGCCCCTGAAAAAGATACTCAGCCCATCTGCGATGTTAAAAAAAAGCCCCACGCCAGTAATAATAGTGTATCTGCCCTGTAAGGTTAGGGACTATTAAAACTGGAATATCCTCAGACCACAAACTGTAAACATTCCTGATAATGTGCTGGGTCTGTACAAGAGTCGAGAGCAGGGACGATGCAATTGAGTTGGAAAAATCATGGTACCTTTAAGCTTCTACGGTCCACCACCTCTTGTACATTCAGCTCAGACTGCATCAATTTTAACTATGTCTGCTCTTACAGATTGAGGCATTTGGCTGTCAGCCATAAGGAATAAGATTTCCTTAAAGGGTTTCTTGATCTCATCTCTCTTGCTATGTAATGTTATGCATATTTGTAGAGCACACTATCACTTGATAGGGTATCCTGGCACTGAGCGAATGTTCTTTGGGCACATCTACGGCCTAGTAGGACTACTTGAAAAGACAGGTATTCAGCTTCTTGTGGAATTCAAAAAGGGAGGAGGAGGCTCTTATGTGTAGGGGAAGTTGTTCCATGCTTTAGGAGCGATGTTGGAGGAGGCTCGACCTCTGGATCCGGTTTTCCATATGCATGGGATTTCTGCAAGTAGGAGTCCGGCTGAGTGGAGGTGTCGATGGTTTGTGAAAAACAGATGCAATTGTTAAAAAATGTAAATTAGCACTTGTATAGCGCACTACTCACCCGTTAGGGTCTCAAGGCGCTGTACTCATACCGCTATGGAACCCCTCCTGGCTTTTCCCTGTGAGGCGCCCACTCCTGAGCACCCCCAGGGTGAAGCCAGGCATCCAAGCGCTGTTGGGGCCGTTGTGGAGATTAAGCAAGCTATTGCCCAGAGTTGCAGAGTGGGACCCATGAATTAGATTAGGCACCGAGGCGAGAATTATCTGGTCAAGGGGAATTGAGCCCAAGACCTGCCGAAGCAGGACTTGAACCCTGGTCTTGAGCCAGATCTCTGCTTCAGGGTCTGCCGCTCTAACCATTGAGCCACACTTCTCCACTTAAGGTATGCTGTGCCAGTGATATGTAGTGCCTTGAAAGTTTGGGTAAGGAGTTTGAATTTTGTTTGTTTGTAAATGAATAGTCAGTGTAGCTCCTTCAAGCATAGGAGGCATGGGTGGTTAGGAGTGATTCTGGCTGCAGAGTTCTGAATGGCCTGCAGCCTTCTGGTGAGTTTCTGTTGATCCTGGCATAGAGAAGGTGCTCCTGCAGTCCACCTTTCTTGTGACCAGGGCACGCATGACAGTTTTCCAGGTACTGATTGGGAGCCATTAATAGCATTAAGTGGTGATGGCAATGATTTATGTGGTCATGCTGGGTTTGCTGACGATGATGGATGGATGAATGACATTTTTATAAAGCACGCAAATGCCCACATGTGTCTTGGCACTACAACTGCTGAGGATGAACTATAACCCCTGATGGAACATATTAATTCGAAAACAACTAGCTTTTCAGCGCTTTCCTTAAATTCTTATGATTAGTCTGACATTTATGATTCAGAGGAAGACTATTCCACAATTTTCCAGTGGTAAAGGTAAAGGTTTGCCTCCCAATTATGTCCTTCTCACTTTAGGTATCAAAACATTTCTTGCAGATGAGGAGCATTGCTTTCTATTGGGAACATACCACTGGAAACAAAGTTTAATATATTCAGGACCACAATAGTGTAGAGCTTCATGAGCAATACACATAGCCTTAAAAGCAATGTGTTTTATTACAGAAAGCCAATGTAACTTAAGTAATGCCTGGGATACAGACTGGAACTTAGGAATGCTAAGAAGAAGCCACATTTTGAAGAGTTTGGAGTTTTTTCGATAGTTTCTGTTGCAAATTGACAAAAAGCATTGCAATAGTCAATTCTTGATAGTATTAAGGCAATTATTACAATTTTCTGCAGCTGAAAAGGAATACAAGGAAATATTTTTTCAGTATTCTCAAAATGTAAAAACATGAAGAATTGACCTCATTCATTTGGCCTGAGAAAGTCAGTTTATCATCAAAAAGCACTCCTACATTTTTGCTTTTCTAGAAGAGGGCGGTAGAGTGCCTAAATCCTGAGGTCAACAAGAAGGGGTCCAGAAGGAAACATCATTGCCAAACTTCTGTTTTTCTAGCATTAAGTTTAAAGCAATTATTTTTCAGCCATTTCCTATTTCCATTATACAGCTATGAAACCTATTCACCACTTCATAAATGTCACTTGAAATGGACAAAATTTGGGTACCATCAGCATATGATACTATTGAAAACCAAAAGAGCGAATCAGTCTGGCTAGAGGTGTAACACATGTATTACACAATGTGAGCCAAAGCAATGAGCCCTGTGGAACACCACGGGAGAGAGAGAAAGGTTTAGAGACAAGGGTATTTATAGTACCGGACTGTTCTCTGTGAGAGAGAAAGGAACTTAATAGAGACAAAACAGAGTCCCTAATCCCTATGCTGTGTAGAGGGCCCACCTAGACCACATGATTGACAGCATTGAACTCTGCCGACAAACCTACCAGGATGAGTGCTGCCTTACACCCGCCATCAACTATAGATCTGATTTCTTCCATTGCAACTAGAGCAGACTCAGTACTATGTGCACCTCTAAAGTCAAACCGAGAAGAATCAAGCAGTTTGTTATTGTTTAGGAAAGCAGAAAGTACAATATTCATAGCTTTCTCCAATATTTTGGGTGGGAGCGGCAATTGTGAAATAGGGCAATAACTGCTCACTTCATGTTGATTTAGCGATGGCTTTTTTTAATAAAGGCAACACAGAGGCCTTTTTCCAAGGTCTAGGAAAATATCCAGACCTAAACGTACTATTTAGTAGTTTAGGAAGATGTAAAGCTAAAATCTCTGGTGCCAATTGCAAAATTCTTGAGGGCCGTAGTTCTGACAGAGCACTAAGTCCATTAATTTTAACACCTGCTCAACCGTAAGAGGAGTAAATTAATTTAGTAGAAATGTCAGGCTTATAAGATGACAATTTATCAACCTGTGTATATGAGGAAAACTTATTATATACCTCATTAACCTTTGTTTGAAAAAATTGCAAACTTGGTAAAAAAGGTTTGATTCAAGCCTGAAGTATTCTTATTGTTGAAGCTGACAAGCTTTTGTGAATACTTACGCTCAAATAAACTTGAGACCATTGCTATCGGAGCATGCATACACTCAACATAAACTTGATATTTGCAAGATGCAGCATATGACAGTTTCTCCTGAATTGTACTCCGTACCTAACTACAATTTAATCTGTTTGTCACCCTCATGTAAATGAAAAAAATCACAAGGAAACAATACATTCACAGAGAGACTTTGGGTCAGCCCTTTTCATTGACTGGTAAGACCAACGTATTCACATTTTGTTTTTGTCCACCTCGATATACAGTATCTAGCAATGTCTCTAGTGCCGTGTGAGTGACGGCATTTTGCCTAATCACGTGTGCACATCTGCCTAAAAAGAAGTGCACTTCAGTAGTACGGCTGGTGGGTCAGTTCTTCAGTTTGGCACTTCATTTTTCTTTCATTCTGTTATTGTTTTTTTAGACATGCATGTGTTCTTTTAATTGTCAGGACCTGAGGCTTGAATTATGCTTTTACGGCTTTACTTCACTTAATATATATGTCATCAGCAGCCATTTTAACATTAGCTTATTGGAGACTAACATTCTTAAGAGTCTTTGGATCATAACAAAAAACAATATCTAATCACAGCCAAGCAGCCCCAACATAGACTATCATCAATATCCATGCTGCCTCTTTAATTTGCTGCTCAGTAGCTGTAGACATGCGTTGCTCCCTTCTCCCATATTATCTGGCTTTATTTTAACTATGTGGTGCGGTTAATCATGCAGCAGGAGCACACTGACTTTGTCAAACGTTTTTAGGGGCGAGCACAAAGTGCTTCTTCCCTCTTCTAATCTCTCTTCAGGGGGATTTTAACCACACCCATGTTACATCAGTCACTTTCATTGGTTTGTGGGCTTGCATTTTAAAATCCGCTTCTTTTCATTTGTGATAGGCATGCATACATCATGCCTTTTCCGGTGTTTAGCCCTCCTCTAGAGCACCGGTAAACTATTGGAAACATACGAGGCTCCATGTTTTCTGTATGGTTTCTGGACTACTACTTCTCTTTATTTCACAGCGTGATCGCGCTGTGTTGTACACAGCACAATCGTTTTTTTTTCCATTTAATGTGGCAAGAAAAGTCCGGCTAGGCGTTTACAACGCTAATAGCTCAAACTCGACGTAATGCGCGACCAGTTGCATTGCAAATGCTTTTTTTTTTTTTTACTTCAGCAAGATTGCCTCATTGCAAAAAGCAGATAAAGACCTATTTTTTCATGGCTATGGCCACGGCATGTATGTGCATTTCAGCAGGATGGATAAGGCCAGAGTCACTCACATTCCCGGAGTGGCGAGCACACTTCCTTACTATTTACAATGTAGAACAAGCATTTGCAATGGGTCTTGCATTTGCTCGAGTTAGAGCTATTAGCGTTGTAAATTTTTAACCTGACTTTTCTTGCTACACAAATAGAAAGAAAAAAAACCAAGCACAATCGCGCTATGTAAAATGCAGAGCGAACGCACTGAAATTGAAAATCAAAAAAACGAGTGCGATCGTGCTGTGTAAAACCCACCGCAATCACGCTGCGTGGAAAAGATAAAGATAAAGTAGTGCAGAAACCAGGCTGAAAACATCGAGCCTCGTATGTTTTCAGTAGTTGACCGGTGCGCTCGAGGAGGGCTAAACACCGGAAAAGCCATGACGTACGCATGCCTTTCACTAATGAAAGCAAGAGGATTTTAAAAGGCAAGCCCATGAACCAATGAAAGTGCCAGGCGTGACATGGGCATGGTTACAAGCCCAAAGAGAGATTACCGCAGGGATGGAGTGCTTGTGCACTTGACCCTAAAAAGGCCTCCATAGCCAGAGGGGGAGGCACACTTGGAGGAAGGGTAACTTAGGGGGTCATTATGTTTTTGGCAGGATGCCCTGCCGCCAACCGTGCAGGCGGTCAATGAAAGACCGCCATTGTTGGCGGCCGGCATTCCTCCAAATAATGACGCATGGAGCCTCACCGCCATTGATGGCGGTGAGGGCCGCCATGCTGGCAGTCGGTGGCGGGGGTGGATGCTGTTCCACCCTCACCGCCACGTCAGACCATACACCACCAGGCCTATAATGAAGCAGTTATAGGCATGGCGGTGTATGGAGAGGCGGCGATGGTGGCGGAGCAGCATCCAGGGAGCCCGTTCCCTCCAGGAGCAGCGCGATGGAAGAGGTAAGTGCTGTCCGAGAGGGAAGGGGGAGGGGTGTGTGTGTGTGAGTGCATGGGGGTGTGCCTGAGTGCATGTATGCGTGTGTGCATGTAAGTGAATAGGTGCATGTGGATGTGGGGGGTTGGAGTTTGGGGGCATCTGTATGTAGGGATGGAGGGTGGGGGATGGTGAGGTTCGGGTGGGGAGACCTACATGAGGTGTTGGGGGAGGAGGGTTGGGGGCGGTTTTTGAGGTTTGGGGGGGAGTGGGTAGATGTAGTGGAAAGAAGGGGGAGAAGCCTGGCGTATCACATACAAGTGGCAGGAATGATTATTCCTGTCACCTGTATGCCTTCTGCCAGGGATTACCTGGCAGGTTAACTCGCCATGGAAACCCTGGTGGAAATGGGATCATAATCCCACCGCCTGTCCGGCCTCCACCGCCAGGTCAAATGTGCCCACAGTCGGCCCGGCGGTCGAATCTGGCTTGGCGGTGGGTGGTAGTGAACTGGCTGCTCTGCTACTACTACTGTGTTCAGAATATGGCAGTCTGGACCGCCATGCCATTGGCGGTAATGACTGCATTGCCGTTGCCGGTAATGACCGCCATCGCCGGCGTGGTGGTCCAGACCACCATGTTCATAATGACCACCTTAATCTTGGCATCTGTTGATGAATGGATGGAGTCGGCCTTTTAAAAATTGATCCCCAGGGTATTGTGGAGGATGTCTCTATGATCTGTGGCACAGATGGTTTCTGTTGTGGGGCTTGCTAGATAAAGGGTATATTGACACAATTGTATGGTATGGCACTTTGCATCTTCGTCCCAAGGGTGTCTCAAAGGGGTCTTCGAGTGGTTTGAATTGAGAATTTCATCCTAGTGGGGTAAAGAACATTTTTGTTTAACCAACGTTTGTATTTGTTCATGCTTCAAACATACCTACAAAAATTCAATAAGCATATTGGCCCTCATTACAACCCTGGCGGTCAGTGTTTAAGCAGCGGTAATACCACAAACAGGCCGGCGGAAAAAAAATGGGATTATGACCACAGCGGAAACCGCCAACATAGACAGCCACTTTAACACTCCGACTGCCACGGCGGTACAAACAAACAGCGCGGCGGTAACCGCCAACAGACAGGCGGAAGACAATATACCGCCCACCCTATCACAAGATGCACACACACGCAACACACAACACCCCCACCCACAACCCACAACACCATACACACAAATACATGCTGCAACATTACCTATACACCCCCCCACCCCCACTTGAATAACGCAAGGACAAAAGGAATTGATTTGAATGGTTGTAATCAATATAAATCCAGTACTCAAAACTCTAAATACAGTATATACAATTATGTACACCAACTACACAAGTCCGGATAGTGCACCAATCATTGTCAGTGGACCACTGGGCCAAAAATGCATGGACGAGGCCCACACTAGATACCGGACTCCAAACGGAGAGAACACTGGAGGGGCATCAGATGGAAAATAAACAGGCACCTCAGGGGGAGTGGAGGGGGGAACCTCAGCCTGATGAACGCACGACGCCACTGCTCCATGAGGGGCCTCCATGCCCACTACTTTATCCTGGGGAGTGCAAAGCTACAGTCTCTCAAGTCTTTTCAGTGGGTGGGTTGCCCACTGCTTTATCCTGGGGAGTGCAAAGCTACAGTCTCTCAAATCTCTAAAGTGGGTGGGTTGCCCACTGCTTTATCCTGGGGAGTGCGAAGCCACAGTCTCTCAAGTCTTTTCAGTGGGTGGGTTGCCCACTGCTTTATCCTGGGGAGTGCAAAGCCACAGTCTCTCAAGTCTCTCAAGTGGGTGGGTTGCCCACTGCTTTATCTTGGGGAGTGCAAAGCCACAGTCTCTCAAGTCTTTTCAGTGGGTGGGTTGCCCACTGCTTTATCCTGGGGAGTGCAAAGCCACAGTATCACAAGTGGATGCCTTTCTCCACTGGTTCTGGAGGGGGCTTGATGCCCAGAGTGCTTCATCCTGCCAAGGACAGAGGTAGCGGATGTATCTCTCCACTGGTTCTGGAGGGGGCCTGGTGCCCAGAGTGCTTCATCCTGCAAAGGACAGAGGTAGTGGATGTATCTCTCCACTGGTTCTGGAGGGGGCTTTGTGCCCAGAGTGCTTCATCCTGCCAAGGATAGAAGTAGTGGATGTATCTCTCCACTGGTTTTGGAGGGGGCTTGGTGCCCGAGTGCTTCATCAGACGAATGACCACTGAGGAGGGCAGCCATGTCTGCGGTGGTGCCACTGGCTCAGGATGTCTCGGGGTTGCTGGCGGTGCTTGCGGCGGTGTCAGTCGCAGCGGTGCTGGCGGCGGGCTCTGTGATGGCGGTGCTGGCTGCGGGCTCTGTGGCTGCAGTGCTGGTTGCGGGCTCTGTAGCGGCAGTGCTGGCTGCGGGTTCTGTGACAGCGGTGCTGGCTGTGGGCTCTGTGGCAGCAGTGCTGGCTGCGGGCTCTGTGGCGGCGGTGCAGGCGGCGGGCTCTGTGGCAGCGGTGCTGGTGGCGGGCTCAATGACAGTGGTGCTGGATTCGGGCTCTGTGGCGGTGCTGGTGGCGGGCTCAATGACAGTGGTGCTGGCGGCGGGCTCTGTGGCGGCGGTGCTGGTGGCGGGCTCTGTGGCGGTGCAGGTGGCGGTGCAAGTGGCGGTCTTCTCCGCTGTACAGGTTGGCATCGACGTGGACAGAAGGTGTGACACTGGTCCCACAGTCGGTGCCACCATGCCCTCTCCTAACCTGCCCTTCAGTTTCTGGCCCTTCCCCACCCTGGATGGTGGCGCAGCTGTCTTGCCACTATCACCGTTTGTTTTCCCTGAGCCCTTGGTGGCAGTGGTTTTCTGCTTCTCCCTCCGGGATGTGGGCAACCTTTTTAGTTTTGCAGGTGGCGGAATGTCCTTGCCCTTGCTCCGTGGCACACTGGCAGCCCTGATGGTTGGCGCACTCCAATAGCCCGCAGTTGCTGGCACCACTGCACCTGGGGATGTGGTGGCTGAGGTGCTGGGTTGGGACCTGGAAAGCCTGGCCCTAGGGGACGAACGGGGGGGGGGAGTTGTAGGGAAGAGGTCCATATTAGCCAGGAAAAGTTTTTTAGACACACTGGGACGGGAAGATGGAGGGGGTTTGGGAGTGGAGGAAGAGGTAGTGGTTGTACGAGGTGTACGTCTGCTGAATTTGGGTGAAGGTGCATGGGCTGGAGGGTGTTGTGAGGTGGTTGGCTGTTGGGTGGGTGTGTGCCTGCGTTTGTGTAGTTTGGGAGGAGGGCTCACAGACACACTGGTAGAGGACACAGGGGATGTGTGAATGGTAGTGGGGGTGGTGAGTGCATGTGAGCGGTGTGTGGTGATGGGCGTGCTGGTGATGGAGGTAGTGGCTGAAGATGTAGTGCATGCAGGTGTGAGTGGAGACGAGACTGGGAGGGAGGAGGGAGACGTGGAGGAAGGGGACACAATGGTGTCAGTCGCAGCGGTGCTGGCGGCGGGCTCTGTGATGGCGGTGCTGGCTGCGGGCTCTGTGGCTGCAGTGCTGGTTGCGGGCTCTGTAGCGGCAGTGCTGGCTGCGGGTTCTGTGACAGCGGTGCTGGCTGTGGGCTCTGTGGCAGCAGTGCTTGCTGCGGGCTCTGTGGCGGCGGTGCAGGCGGCGGGCTCTGTGGCAGCGGTGCTGGTGGCGGGCTCAATGACAGTGGTGCTGGATTCGGGCTCTGTGGCGGTGCTGGTGGCGGGCTCAATGACAGTGGTGCTGGCGGCGGGCTCTGTGGCGGCGGTGCTGGTGGCGGGCTCTGTGGCGGTGCAGGTGGCGGTGCAAGTGGCGGTCTTCTCCGCTGTACAGGTTGGCATCGACGTGGACAGAAGGTGTGACACTGGTCCCACAGTCGGTGCCACCATGCCCTCTCCTAACCTGCCCTTCAGTTTCTGGCCCTTTCTCACCCTGGATGGTGGCGCAGCTGTCTTGCCACTATCACCGTTTGTTTTCCCTGAGCCCTTGGTGGCAGTGGTTTTCTGCTTCTCCCTCCGGGATGTGGGCAACCTTTTTAGTTTTGCAGGTGGCGGAATGTCCTTGCCCTTGCTCCGTGGCACACTGGCAGCCCTGATGGTTGGCGCACTCCAATAGCCCGCAGTTGCTGGCACCACTGCACCTGGGGATGTGGTGGCTGAGGTGCTGGGTTGGGACCTGGAAAGCCTGGCCCTAGGGGACGGACGGGGGGGGGGGGGGTAGTTGTAGGGAAGAGGTCCATATTAGCCAGGAAAAGTTTTTTAGACACACTGGGACGGGAAGATGGAGGGGGTTTGGGAGTGGAGGAAGAGGTAGTGGTTGTACGAGGTGTACGTCTGCTGAATTTGGGTGAAGGTGCATGGGCTGGAGGGTGTTGTGAGGTGGTTGGCTGTTGGGTGGGTGTGTGCCTGCGTTTGTGTAGTTTGGGAGGAGGGCTCACAGACACACTGGTAGAGGACACAGGGGATGTGTGAATGGTAGTGGGGGTGGTGAGTGCATGTGAGCGGTGTGTGGTGATGGGCGTGCTGGTGATGGAGGTAGTGGCTGAAGATGTAGTGCATGCAGGTGTGAGTGGAGACGAGACTGGGAGGGAGGAGGGAGACGTGGAGGAAGGGGACACAATGGAGGCAGGGGATGTTGGTATGTCTGCATGGGTATGGTGCTTGTGTGAGTGCCTGTGGGGTGTGTGGTGTTATGTTTGCCAC
This sequence comes from Pleurodeles waltl, assembly GCF_031143425.1. Lineage (NCBI taxonomy): Eukaryota > Metazoa > Chordata > Amphibia > Caudata > Salamandridae > Pleurodeles > Pleurodeles waltl. The sequence goes on from NC_090444.1 coordinate 967,485,094, forward strand.
CCTTGTGTGTTGAGGTGTGTGCATTCTGGTCTGATGTTGTGCTTGGGATAGGCTGAGGTACAGGGGATTGGGTCTGGGTGGAGGAAGTTGGAGGGGGGAGGCTGGACACAGGGACAATGGCTGCCATCAGTGCTGAGGCCAGAGCCTGAAATGCTCTCTGTTGGGCTGCCTGGCCAGAATGAATGCCCTCCAGGTATGCATTTGTTTGTTGCAAATGCCTCTCAACACCCTGGATGGCATTCACTATGGTAGACTGCCCAACAGTGAGGGATCTCAGGAGGTCAATAGCCTCCTCACTGAGGGCAGCAGAGCTGACTGGGGCAGGGCCTGACTTGCCTGGGGCGAAGAAGATGCCCATTCTCCTGGGTGAGCGGGCACAGGACACACACTGAGGGGCTGCTGGGAGGGCGGTGCTGGTAGGGTGGGTGGCGGCTGTACCTGTTGATGCGGGGGGCACAGAGGCGCCCGCCACCGCAAGGGAGCTCCCATCAGAGGAGGAGTCGCTGTCACTGCTATCACCTCCTGTCCCTGCCGTGGAGCTCCCCTCGGCCTCCGTCCCACTGGTGGCTTCAGACTCCGTTGCTACGCCCTCCAGAGCCAAGTGGGATGCAGCTCCCTCCTGCTCCAGTGCCAATGCTCCTCTCACTGATGATGCTATTTGTAAGGAAATGCCTCCTTGGCATGGTTGCCCCCTGACTTTTTGCCTTTGCTGATGCTATGTTTACAATTGAAAGTGTGCTGAGGCCTGCTAACCAGGCCCCAGCACCAGTGTTCTTTCCCTAACCTGTACTTTTGTATCCACAATTGGCAGACCCTGGCATCCAGATAAGTCCCTTGTAACTGGTACTTCTAGTACCAAGGGCCCTGATGCCCAGGAAGGTCTCTAAGGGCTGCAGCATGTCTTATGCCACCCTGGAGACCTCTCACTCAGCACAGACACACTGCTTGCCAGCTTGTGTGTGCTAGTGAGAACAAAACGAGTAAGTCGACATGGCACTCCCCTCAGGGTGCCATGCCAGCCTCTCACTGCCTATGCAAGTATAGGTCAGTCACCCCTCTAGCAGGCCTTACAGCCCTAAGGCAGGGTGCACTATACCATAGGTGAGGGTACCAGTGCATGAGCATGGTACCCCTACAGTGTCTAAACAAAACCTTAGACATTGTAAGTGCAGGGTAGCCATAAGAGTATATGGTCTGGGAGTCTGTCAAACACGAACTCCACAGCACCATAATGGCTACACTGAAAACTAGGAAGTTTGGTATCAAACTTCTCAGCCCAATAAATGCACACTGATGCCAGTGTACATTTTATTGCAAAATACACCCCAGAGGGCACCTTAGAGGTGCCCCCTGAAACTTAACCGACTGTCTGTGTAGGCTGACTAGTTCCAGCAGCCTGCCACACTAGAGACATGTTGCTGGCCCCATGGGGAGAGTGCCTTTGTCACTCTGAGGCCAGTAACAAAGCCTGCACTGGGTGGAGATGCTAACACCTCCCCCAGGCAGGAGCTGTAACACCTGGCGGTGAGCCTCAAAGGCTCACCCCTTTGTCACAGCCCAGCAGGGCACTCCAGCTTAGTGGAGTTGCCCGCCCCCTCCGGCCACGGCCCCCACTTTTGGCGGCAAGGCTGGAGGGAACAAAGAAAGCAACAAGGAGGAGTCACTGGCCAGTCAGGACAGCCCCTAAGGTGTCCTGAGCTGAGGTGACTCTAACTTTTAGAAATCCTCCATCTTGCAGATGGAGGATTCCCCCAATAGGGTTAGGATTGTGACCCCCTCCCCTTGGGAGGAGGCACAAAGAGGGTGTACCCACCCTCAGGGCTAGTAGCCATTGGCTACTAACCCCCCAGACCTAAACACGCCCTTAAATTTAGTATTTAAGGGCTACCCTGAACCCTAGAAAATTAGATTCCTGCAACAACAAGAAAAAGGACTGCCTAGCTGAAAACCCCTGCAGAGGAAGACCAGAAGACAACAACTGCCTTGGCTCCAGAAACTCACCGGCCTGTCTCCTGCCTTCCAAAGAACTCTGCTCCAGCGACGCCTTCCAAAGGGACCAGCGACCTCTGAATCCTCTGAGGACTGCCCTGCTTCGATGACGACAAGAAACTCCCGAGGACAGCGGACCTGCTCCAAAAAGACTGCAACTTTATCCAAAGGAGCAGCTTTAAAGAACCCTGCAATCTCCCCGCAAGAAGCGTGAGACCTGCAACACTGCACCCGGCGACCCCGACTCGGCTGGTGGAGAACCAACACCTCAGGGAGGACCCCCGGACTACTCTACGACAGTGAGTACCAAAACCTGTCCCCCCTGAGCCCCCACAGCGCCGCCTGCAGAGGGAATCCCGAGGCTTCCCCTGACCGCGACTCTCTGAAACCTAAGTCCCAACGCCTGGAAAAGACCCTGCACCCGTAGCCCCCAGGACCTGAAGGACCGGACTTTCACTGCAGAAGTGACCCCCAGGAGTCCCTCTCCCTTGCCCAAGTGGAGGTTTCCCCGAGGAAGCCCCCCCTTGCCTGCCTGCAGCGCTGAAGAGATCCCTTGATCTCTCATTGACTTCCATTGCGAACCCGACGCTTGTTCTAACACTGCACCCGGCCGCCCCCGTGCCGCTGAGGGTGAAATTTCTGTGTGGGCTTGTGTCCCCTCCAGTGCCCTACAAAACCCCCCTGGTCTGCCCTCCAAAGACACGGGTACTTACCTGCAAGCAGACCGGAACCGGGGCACCCCCTTCTCTCCATTCTAGCCTATGCGTTTTGGGCACCACTTTGAACTCTGCACCTGACCGGCCCTGAGCTGCTGGTGTGGTGACTTTGGGGTTGCTCTGAACCCCCAACGGTGGGCTACCTTGGACCAAGAACTGAACCCTGTAAGTGTCTTACTTACCTGGTAAAACTAACAAAAACTTACCTCCCCCAGGAACTGTGAAAATTGCACTGTGTCCACTTTTAAAATAGCTATTTGTGAATAACTTGAAAAGTATACATGCAATTGAAATGATTCAAAGTTCCTAATGTACTTACCTGCAATACCTTTCAAACAAGATATTACATGTTAAATTTGAACCTGTGGTTCTTAAAATAAACTAAGAAAATATATTTTTCTATACAAAACCTATTGGCTGGATTTGTCTCTGAGAGTGTGTACCTCATTTATTGTCTATGTGTATGTACAACGAATGCTTAACACTACTCCTTGGATAAGCCTACTGCTCGACCACACTACCACAAAATAGAGCATTAGTATTATCTCTTTTTACCACTATTTTACCTCTAAGGGGAACCCTTGGACTCTGTGCATGCTATTCCTTACTTTGAAATAGCACATACAGAGCCAACTTCCTACATTGGTGGATCAGCGGTGGGGTACAAGACTTTGCATTTGCTGGACTACTCAGCCAATACCTGATCACACGACAAATTCCAAAATTGTCATTAGAAATTGATTTTTGCAATTTGAAAAGTTTTCTAAATTCTTAAAAGACCTGCTAGGGCCTTGTGTTAGATCCTGTTTAGCATTTCTTTTAGAGTTTAAAAGTTTGTAAAAGTTTGAATTAGGTTCTAGAACCAGTTTTAGATTCTTAAAAAGTATTCCAACTTTTAGAAGCAAAATGTCTAGCACAGATGTGACTGTGGTGGAACTCGACACCACACCTTACCTCCATCTACAGATGAGAGAGCTAAGGTCACTCTGTAAACTAAAGAAAATAACAATGGGCCCCAAACCTACCAAAATACAGCTCCAGGAGCTTTTGGCAGAGTTTGAAAAGGCCAACCCCTCTGAGGGTGGCAACTCAGAGGAAGATGATAGTGAATTGGAGGAAGATTCCCCCCTACCAGTCCTATCTAGGGAGGACAGGGCCTCTCAAGCCCTGACTCCAAAAATACTAGTCAGAGATGCTGGCTCCCTCACAGGAGGGACCAGCACCTCTGAAATCACTGAGGATAACTCCAGTGAAGAGGACATCCAGTTAGCCAGGATGGCCAAAAGATTGGCTTTGGAAAGACAGATCCTAGCCATAGAGAGGGAAAGACAAGAGATGGGTCTAGGACCCATCAATGGTGGCAGCAACATAAATAGGGTCAGAGATTCTCCTGACATGTTGAAAATCCCTAAAGGGATTGTAACTAAATATGAAGATGGTGATGACATCACCAAATGGTTCACAGCTTTTGAGAGGGCTTGTGTAACCAGAAAAGTGAACAGATCTCACTGGGGTGCTCTCCTTTGGGAAATGTTCACAGGAAAGTGTAGGGATAGACTCCTCACACTCTCTGGAAAAGATGCAGAATCTTATGACCTCATGAAGGGTACCCTGATTGAGGGCTTTGGATTCTCCACTGAGGAGTATAGGATTAGATTCAGGGGGGCTCAAAAATCCTCGAGCCAGACCTGGGTTGACTTTGTAGACTACTCAGTAAAAACACTAGATGGTTGGATTCAAGGCAGTGGTGTAAGTAATTATGATGGGCTGTACAATTTATTTGTGAAAGAACACCTGTTAAGTAATTGTTTCAATGATAAACTGCATCAGCATCTGGTAGACCTAGGACCAATTTCTCCCCAAGAATTGGGAAAGAAGGCGGACCATTGGGTCAAGACAAGGGTGTCCAAAACTTCCACAGGGGGTGACCAAAAGAAAGGGGTCACAAAACCTCCCCAGGGGAAAGGTGGTGAGACAGCCAAAAATAAAAATAGTAAAGAGTCTTCTACAGGCCCCCAAAAACCTGCACAGGAGGGTGGGCCCAGAGCCTCTTCACAAACCAATCCTGGGTACAAGGGTAAAAACTTTGATCCCAAAAAGGCCTGGTGTCGAAACTGTAGTCAGTCTGGACACCAAACTGGAGACAAGGCCTGTCCCAAGAAAAGTTCCACTCCAAACTCCAATCCAGGTAACACTGGAATGGCTAGTCTCCAAGTGGGATCAACAGTGTGCCCAGAGCAAATCAGGGTCCACACTGAAGCTACTCTAGTCTCTGAGGGTGGGGTGGATTTAGCCACACTAGCTGCCTGGCCGCCTAACATGCAAAAATACAGGCAGCAGCTCTTTATTAATGGGACAAGTGTAGAGGGCCTGAGGGATACAGGTGCCAGTGTCACCATGGTGACAGAGAAACTGGTTTCCCCTGGCCAATACCTGACTGGAAAAACTTATACAGTCACCAATGCTGACAATCAAACTAAAGCACATCCCATGGCAATGGTAACTTTAGAATGGGGAGGGGTCAATGGCCTGAAACAGGTGGTGGTCTCCTCAAACATCCCAGTAGACTGTCTGCTTGGAAATGACCTGGAGTCCTCAGCATGGGCTGAGGTAGAACTAAAAACCCATGCAGCCATGCTGGGTATCCCTGAACTGGTGTGTGTAAAAACAAGAGCACAATGCAAGGCACAGGGTGAAAAAGTAGAGCTGGAGTCTGGAAAAATGGCCCAGCCTACCAAGAGAAAAGGAAAGTCAGTTGGGAAACCAACTGCAACACAGTCAGAAAAAGAGAACCTCTCTTCTCAGGAAGAAGTTCTGCCCTCTGAGGGAACTGAGCCTTTGGAGCTTGAACCTTATCAGGTTGAGCTCTTAGGCCCAGGGGGACCCTCAAGGGAGGAGCTGTGTAAGGGACAAGAAACCTGTCCCTCTCTTGAAGGCCTTAGGCAGCAAGCTGCTGAAGAGTCCAAGGGCAAGAAAAATGGAACACATAGGGTCTATTGGGAAGATGGACTCCTGTACACTGAGGCCAGAGATCCCAAACCTGGTGCCACTAGGAGAGTGGTAGTGCCTCAGTCGTTCAGAGAGTTTATTCTGACCTTAGCCCATGATATTCCCCTTGCTGGGCATTTGGGACAAACCAAGACGTGGGAGAGGTTAGTCAACCACTTCTACTGGCCCAATATGTCCCAGAAGGTTAAGGAGTTTTGCCTCTCCTGCCCCACCTGTCAATCCAGTGGTAAGACAGGTGGGCACCCAAAGGCCCCCCTCATTCCACTTCCAGTGGTGGGGGTCCCCTTTGAAAGAGTGGGTGTGGACATAGTTGGTCCACTGGAACCTCCCACAGCCTCAGGAAATATGTACATCCTAGTAGTAGTGGATCATGCTACTAGGTATCCTTAAGCTATTCCCCTTAGGTCGACTACTGCCCCTGCAGTAGCCAAGGCCCTCATTGGTATCTTTACCAGAGTGGGTTTCCCTAAGGAGGTGGTGTCTGACAGAGGTACCAACTTCATGTCAGCATACCTAAAACACATGTGGAATGAGTGTGGAGTGACTTACAAATTCACTACACCATACCATCCACAAACTAATGGCTTAGTTGAGAGATTCAACAAGACATTAAAAGGCATGATCATGGGGCTCCCAGAAAAACTCAAAAGGAGATGGGATGTCCTCTTGCCATGTCTGCTTTTTGCTTACAGAGAGGTGCCACAGAAGGGAGTAGGATTCTCACCCTTTGAACTTCTGTTTGGCCACCCTGTAAGGGGACCACTTGCTCTTGTTAAAGAAGGCTGGGAGAGACCTCTTCATGAGCCTAAACAAGACATAGTGGACTATGTACTTGGCCTTCGCTCTAGAATGGCAGAGTACATGGAAAAGGCAACCAAAAACCTTGAGGCCAGCCAACAGCTCCAGAAGTTTTGGTATGACCAAAAGGCTGCACTGGTTGAGTTCCAACCAGGGCAGAAAGTCTGGGTTCTGGAGCCTGTGGCTCCCAGGGCACTCCAGGACAAATGGAGTGGCCCTTACCCAGTGCTAGAAAGGAAGAGTCAGGTCACCTACCTGGCGGACCTGGGCACAAGCAGGAGCCCCAAGAGGGTGATCCATGTGAACCGCCTTAAGCTCTTCCATGACAGGGCTGATGTGAATCTGTTGATGGTAACAGATGAGGATCAGGAGGCAGAGAGTGAACCTCTCCCTGATCTTCTGTCATCAGACCCAAAAGATGGCTCAGTAGATGGAGTGATCTACTCAGACACCCTCTCTGGCCAACAGCAAGCTGATTGTAGGAGAGTCCTACAACAGTTTCCTGAGCTCTTCTCCCTAACCCCTGGTCAGACACACCTGTGTACCCATGATGTGGACACAGGAGACAGCATGCCTGTCAAAAACAAAATCTTTAGACAGTCTGACCATGTTAAGGAAAGCATTAAGGTGGAAGTCCACAAGATGCTAGAATTGGGAGTAATTGAGCGCTCTGACAGCCCCTGGGCTAGCCCAGTGGTCTTAGTCCCCAAACCTCACACCAAAGATGGAAAGAAAGAGATGAGGTTTTGTGTGGACTACAGAGGGCTCAATTCTGTCACCAAGACAGATGCTCATCCAATTCCTAGAGCTGATGAGCTCATAGATAAATTAGGTGCTGCCAAATTCTTAAGTACCTTTGACTTGACAGCAGGGTACTGGCAAATAAAAATGGCACCTGGAGCAAAAGAGAAAACAGCATTCTCCACACCTGATGGGCATTATCAGTTTACTGTTATGCCCTTTGGTTTAAAGAATGCCCCTGCCACCTTCCAAAGGTTGGTGAATCAAGTCCTTGCTGGCTTGGAGTCCTTTAGCACAGCTTATCTTGATGATATTGCTGTCTTTAGCTCCACCTGGCAGGATCACCTGGTCCACCTGAAGAAGGTTTTGAAGGCTCTGCAATCTGCAGGCCTCTCTATCAAGGCATCCAAATGCCAGATAGGGCAGGGAACTGTGGTTTACTTGGGCCACCTTGTAGGTGGAGGCCAAGTTCAGCCACTCCAACCCAAGATCCAGACTATTCTGGACTGGGTAGCTCCAAAAACCCAGACTCAAGTCAGGGCATTCCTTGGCTTGACTGGGTATTACAGGAGGTTTGTGAAGGGATATGGATCCATTGTGACAGCCCTCACTGAACTCACCTCCAAGAAAATGCCCAAGAAAGTGAACTGGACTGTGGAATGCCAACAGGCCTTTGACACCCTGAAACAAGCAATGTGCTCAGCACCAGTTCTAAAAGCCCCAGATTATTCTAAGCAGTTCATTGTGCAGACAGATGCCTCTGAACATGGGATAGGGGCAGTTTTGTCCCAAACAAATGATGATGGCCTTGACCAGCCTGTTGCTTTCATTAGCAGGAGGTTACTCCCCAGGGAGCAGCGTTGGAGTGCCATTGAGAGGGAGGCCTTTGCTGTGGTTTGGTCCCTGAAGAAGCTGAGACCATACCTCTTTGGGACTCACTTCCTAGTTCAAACTGACCACAGACCTCTCAAATGGCTGATGCAAATGAAAGGTGAAAATCCTAAACTGTTGAGGTGGTCCATCTCCCTACAGGGAATGGACTTTATAGTGGAACACAGACCTGGGACTGCCCATGCCAATGCAGATGGCCTTTCCAGGTTCTTCCACTTAGAAAATGAAGACTCTCTTGGGAAAGGTTAGTCTCATCCTCTTTCGTTTGGGGGGGGGTTGTGTAAGGAAATGCCTCCTTGGCATGGTTGCCCCCTGACTTTTTGCCTTTGCTGATGCTATGTTTACAATTGAAAGTGTGCTGAGGCCTGCTAACCAGGCCCCAGCACCAGTGTTCTTTCCCTAACCTGTACTTTTGTATCCACAATTGGCAGACCCTGGCATCCAGATAAGTCCCTTGTAACTGGTACTTCTAGTACCAAGGGCCCTGATGCCCAGGAAGGTCTCTAAGGGCTGCAGCATGTCTTATGCCACCCTGGAGACCTCTCACTCAGCACAGACACACTGCTTGCCAGCTTGTGTGTGCTAGTGAGAACAAAACGAGTAAGTCGACATGGCACTCCCCTCAGGGTGCCATGCCAGCCTCTCACTGCCTATGCAAGTATAGGTCAGTCACCCCTCTAGCAGGCCTTACAGCCCTAAGGCAGGGTGCACTATACCATAGGTGAGGGTACCAGTGCATGAGCATGGTACCCCTACAGTGTCTAAACAAAACCTTAGACATTGTAAGTGCAGGGTAGCCATAAGAGTATATGGTCTGGGAGTCTGTCAAACACGAACTCCACAGCACCATAATGGCTACACTGAAAACTGGGAAGTTTGGTATCAAACTTCTCAGCACAATAAATGCACACTGATGCCAGTGTACATTTTATTGCAAAATACACCCCAGAGGGCACCTTAGAGGTGCCCCCTGAAACTTAACCGACTGTCTGTGTAGGCTGACTAGTTCCAGCAGCCTGCCACACTAGAGACATGTTGCTGGCCCCATGGGGAGAGTGCCTTTGTCACTCTGAGGCCAGTAACAAAGCCTGCACTGGGTGGAGATGCTAACACCTCCCCCAGGCAGGAGCTGTAACACCTGGCGGTGAGCCTCAAAGGCTCACCCCTTTGTCACAGCCCAGCAGGGCACTCCAGCTTAGTGGAGTTGCCCGCCCCCTCCGGCCACGGCCCCCACTTTTGGCGGCAAGGCTGGAGGGAACAAAGAAAGCAACAAGGAGGAGTCACTGGCCAGTCAGGACAGCCCCTAAGGTGTCCTGAGCTGAGGTGACTCTAACTTTTAGAAATCCTCCATCTTGCAGATGGAGGATTCCCCCAATAGGGTTAGGATTGTGACCCCCTCCCCTTGGGAGGAGGCACAAAGAGGGTGTACCCACCCTCAGGGCTAGTAGCCATTGGCTACTAACCCCCCAGACCTAAACACGCCCTTAAATTTAGTATTTAAGGGCTACCCTGAACCCTAGAAAATTAGATTCCTGCAACAACAAGAAGAAGGACTGCCTAGCTGAAAACCCCTGCAGAGGAAGACCAGAAGACAACAACTGCCTTGGCTCCAGAAACTCACCGGCCTGTCTCCTGCCTTCCAAAGAACTCTGCTCCAGCGACGCCTTCCAAAGGGACCAGCGACCTCTGAATCCTCTGAGGACTGCCCTGCTTCGATGACGACAAGAAACTCCCGAGGACAGCGGACCTGCTCCAAAAAGACTGCAACTTTATCCAAAGGAGCAGCTTTAAAGAACCCTGCAATCTCCCCGCAAGAAGCGTGAGACCTGCAACACTGCACCCGGCGACCCCGACTCGGCTGGTGGAGAACCAACACCTCAGGGAGGACCCCCGGACTACTCTACGACAGTGAGTACCAAAACCTGTCCCCCCTGAGCCCCCACAGCGCCGCCTGCAGAGGGAATACCGAGGCTTCCCCTGACCGCGACTCTCTGAAACCTAAGTCCCGACGCCTGGAAAAGACCCTGCACCCGCAGCCCCCAGGACCTGAAGGACCGGACTTTCACTGCAGAAGTGACCCCCAGGAGTCCCTCTCCCTTGCCCAAGTGGAGGTTTCCCCGAGGAAGCCCCCCCTTGCCTGCCTGCAGCGCTGAAGAGATCCCTTGATCTCTCATTGACTTCCATTGCGAACCCGACGCATGTTCTAACACTGCACCCGGCCGCCCCCGCGCCGCTGAGGGTGAAATTTCTGTGTGGGCTTGTGTCCCCCCCAGTGCCCTACAAAACCCCCCTGGTCTGCCCTCCAAAGACACGGGTACTTACCTGCAAGCAGACCGGAACCGGGGCACCCCCTTCTCTCCATTCTAGCCTATGCGTTTTGGGCACCACTTTGAACTCTGCACCTGACCGGCCCTGAGCTGCTGGTGTGGTGACTTTGGGGTTGCTCTGAACCCCCAACGGTGGGCTACCTTGGACCAAGAACTGAACCCTGTAAGTGTCTTACCTGGTAAAACTAACAAAAACTTACCTCCCCCAGGAACTGTGAAAATTGCACTGTGTCCACTTTTAAAATAGCTATTTGTGAATAACTTGAAAAGTATACATGCAATTGAAATGATTCAAAGTTCCTAATGTACTTACCTGCAATACCTTTCAAACAAGATATTACATGTTAAATTTGAACCTGTGGTTCTTAAAATAAACTAAGAAAATATATTGTTCTATACAAAACCTATTGGCTGGATTTGTCTGTGAGTGTGTGTACCTCATTTATTGTCTATGTGTATGTACAACGAATGCTTAACACTACTCCTTGGATAAGCCTACTGCTCGACCACACTACCACAAAATAGAGCATTAGTATTATCTCTTTTTACCACTATTTTACCTCTAAGGGGAACCCTTGGACTCTGTGCATGCTATTCCTTACTTTGAAATAGCACATACAGAGCCAACTTCCTACATTGGTGGATGAGCGGTGGGGTACAAGACTTTGCATTTGCTGGACTACTCAGCCAATACCTGATCACACGACAAATTCCAAAATTGTCATTAGAAATTGATTTTTGCAATTTGAAAAGTTTTCTAAATTCTTAAAAGACCTGCTAGGGCCTTGTGTTAGATCCTGTTTAGCATTTCTTTTAGAGTTTAAAAGTTTGTAAAAGTTTGAATTAGGTTCTAGAACCAGTTTTAGATTCTTAAAAAGTATTCCAACTTTTAGAAGCAAAATGTCTAGCACAGATGTGACTGTGGTGGAACTCGACACCACACCTTACCTCCATCTACAGATGAGAGAGCTAAGGTCACTCTGTAAACTAAAGAAAATAACAATGGGCCCCAAACCTACCAAAATACAGCTCCAGGAGCTTTTGGCAGAGTTTGAAAAGGCCAACCCCTCTGAGGGTGGCAACTCAGAGGAAGATGATAGTGAATTGGAGGAAGATTCCCCCCTACCAGTCCTATCTAGGGAGGACAGGGCCTCTCAAGCCCTGACTCCAAAAATACTAGTCAGAGATGCTGGCTCCCTCACAGGAGGGACCAGCACCTCTGAAATCACTGAGGATAACTCCAGTGAAGAGGACATCCAGTTAGCCAGGATGGCCAAAAGATTGGCTTTGGAAAGACAGATCCTAGCCATAGAGAGGGAAAGACAAGAGATGGGCCTAGGACCCATCAATGGTGGCAGCAACATAAATAGGGTCAGAGATTCTCCTGACATGTTGAAAATCCCTAAAGGGATTGTAACTAAATATGAAGATGGTGATGACATCACCAAATGGTTCACAGCTTTTGAGAGGGCTTGTGTCACCAGAAAAGTGAACAGATCTCACTGGGGTGCTCTCCTTTGGGAAATGTTCACAGGAAAGTGTAGGGATAGACTCCTCACACTCTCTGGAAAAGATGCATAATCTTATGACCTCATGAAGGGTACCCTGATTGAGGGCTTTGGATTCTCCACTGAGGAGTATAGGATTAGATTCAGGGGGGCTCAAAAATCCTCGAGCCAGACCTGGGTTGACTTTGTAGACTACTCAGTAAAAACACTAGATGGTTGGATTCAAGGCAGTGGTGTAAGTAATTATGATGGGCTGTACAATTTATTTGTGAAAGAACACCTGTTAAGTAATTGTTTCAATGATAAACTGCATCAGCATCTGGTAGACCTAGGACCAATTTCTCCCCAAGAATTGGGAAAGAAGGCGGACCATTGGTTCAAGACAAGGGTGTCCAAAACTTCCACAGGGGGTGACCAAAAGAAAGGGGTCACAAAACCTCCCCAGGGGAAAGGTGGTGAGACAGCCAAAAATAAAAATAGTAAAGAGTCTTCTACAGGCCCCCAAAAACCTGCACAGGAGGGTGGGCCCAGAGCCTCTTCACAAACCAATCCTGGGTACAAGGGTAAAAACTTTGATCCCAAAAAGGCCTGGTGTCGAAACTGTAGTCAGTCTGGACATCAAACTGGAGACAAGGCCTGTCCCAAGAAAAGTTCCACTCCAAACTCCAATCCAGGTAACACTGGAATGGCTAGTCTCCAAGTGGGATCAACAGTGTGCCCAGAGCAAATCAGGGTCCACACTGAAGCTACTCTAGTCTCTGAGGGTGGGGTGGATTTAGCCACACTAGCTGCCTGGCCGCCTAACATGCAAAAATACAGGCAGCAGCTCTTTATTAATGGGACAAGTGTAGAGGGCCTGAGGGATACAGGTGCCAGTGTCACCATGGTGACAGAGAAACTGGTTTCCCCTGGCCAATACCTGACTGGAAAAACTTATACAGTCACCAATGCTGACAATCAAACTAAAGCACATCCCATGGCAATGGTAACTTTAGAATGGGGAGGGGTCAATGGCCTGAAACAGGTGGTGGTCTCCTCAAACATCCCAGTAGACTGTCTGCTTGGAAATGACCTGGAGTCCTCAGCATGGGCTGAGGTAGAACTAAAAACCCATGCAGCCATGCTGGGTATCCCTGAACTGGTGTGTGTAAAAACAAGAGCACAATGCAAGGCACAGGGTGAAAAAGTAGAGCTGGAGTCTGGAAAAATGGCCCAGCCTACCAAGAGAAAAGGAAAGTCAGTTGGGAAACCAACTGCAACACAGTCAGAAAAAGAGAACCTCTCTTCTCAGGAAGAAGTTCTGCCCTCTGAGGGAACTGAGCCTTTGGAGCTTGAACCTTATCAGGTTGAGCTCTTAGGCCCAGGGGGACCCTCAAGGGAGGAGCTGTGTAAGGGACAAGAAACCTGTCCCTCTCTTGAAGGCCTTAGGCAGCAAGCTGCTGAAGAGTCCAAGGGCAAGAAAAATGGAACACATAGGGTCTATTGGGAAGATGGACTCCTGTACACTGAGGCCAGAGATCCCAAACCTGGTGCCACTAGGAGAGTGGTAGTGCCTCAGTCGTTCAGAGAGTTTATTCTGACCTTAGCCCATGATATTCCCCTTGCTGGGCATTTGGGACAAACCAAGACGTGGGAGAGGTTAGTCAACCACTTCTACTGGCCCAATATGTCCCAGAAGGTTAAGGAGTTTTGCCTCTCCTGCCCCACCTGTCAATCCAGTGGTAAGACAGGTGGGCACCCAAAGCCCCCCCTCATTCCACTTCCAGTGGTGGGGGTCCCCTTTGAAAGAGTGGGTGTGGACATAGTTGGTCCACTGGAACCTCCCACAGCCTCAGGAAATATGTACATCCTAGTAGTAGTGGATCATGCTACTAGGTATCCTGAAGCTATTCCCCTTAGGTCGACTACTGCCCCTGCAGTAGCCAAGGCCCTCATTGGTATCTTTACCAGAGTGGGTTTCCCTAAGGAGGTGGTGTCTGACAGAGGTACCAACTTCATGTCAGCATACCTAAAACACATGTGGAATGAGTGTGGAGTGACTTACAAATTCACTACACCATACCATCCACAAACTAATGGCTTAGTTGAGAGATTCAACAAGACATTAAAAGGCATGATCATGGGGCTCCCAGAAAAACTCAAAAGGAGATGGGATGTCCTCTTGCCATGTCTGCTTTTTGCTTACAGAGAGGTGCCACAGAAGGGAGTAGGATTCTCACCCTTTGAACTTCTGTTTGGCCACCCTGTAAGGGGACCACTTGCTCTTGTTAAAGAAGGCTGGGAGAGACCTCTTCATGAGCCTAAACAAGACATAGTGGACTATGTACTTGGCCTTCGCTCTAGAATGGCAGAGTACATGGAAAAGGCAACCAAAAACCTTGAGGCCAGCCAACAGCTCCAGAAGTTTTGGTATGACCAAAAGGCTGCACTGGTTGAGTTCCAACCAGGGCAGAAAGTCTGGGTTCTGGAGCCTGTGGCTCCCAGGGCACTCCAGGACAAATGGAGTGGCCCTTACCCAGTGCTAGAAAGGAAGAGTCAGGTCACCTACCTGGCGGACCTGGGCACAAGCAGGAGCCCCAAGAGGGTGATCCATGTGAACCGCCTTAAGCTCTTCCATGACAGGGCTGATGTGAATCTGTTGATGGTAACAGATGAGGATCAGGAGGCAGAGAGTGAACCTCTCCCTGATCTTCTGTCATCAGACCCAAAAGATGGCTCAGTAGATGGAGTGATCTACTCAGACACCCTCTCTGGCCAACAGCAAGCTGATTGTAGGAGAGTCCTACAACAGTTTCCTGAGCTCTTCTCCCTAACCCCTGGTCAGACACACCTGTGTACCCATGATGTGGACACAGGAGACAGCATGCCTGTCAAAAACAAAATCTTTAGACAGTCTGACCATGTTAAGGAAAGCATTAAGGTGGAAGTCCACAAGATGCTGGAATTGGGAGTAATTGAGCGCTCTGACAGCCCCTGGGCTAGCCCAGTGGTCTTAGTCCCCAAACCTCACACCAAAGATGGAAAGAAAGAGATGAGGTTTTGTGTGGACTACAGAGGGCTCAATTCTGTCACCAAGACAGATGCTCATCCAATTCCTAGAGCTGATGAGCTCATAGATAAATTAGGTGCTGCCAAATTCTTAAGTACCTTTGACTTGACAGCAGGGTACTGGCAAATAAAAATGGCACCTGGAGCAAAAGAGAAAACAGCATTCTCCACACCTGATGGGCATTATCAGTTTACTGTTATGCCCTTTGGTTTAAAGAATGCCCCTGCCACCTTCCAAAGGTTGGTGAATCAAGTCCTTGCTGGCTTGGAGTCCTTTAGCACAGCTTATCTTGATGATATTGCTGTCTTTAGCTCCACCTGGCAGGATCACCTGGTCCACCTGAAGAAGGTTTTGAAGGCTCTGCAATCTGCAGGCCTCTCTATCAAGGCATCCAAATGCCAGATAGGGCAGGGAACTGTGGTTTACTTGGGCCACCTTGTAGGTGGAGGCCAAGTTCAGCCACTCCAACCCAAGATCCAGACTATTCTGGACTGGGTAGCTCCAAAAACCCAGACTCAAGTCAGGGCATTCCTTGGCTTGACTGGGTATTACAGGAGGTTTGTGAAGGGATATGGATCCATTGTGACAGCCCTCACTGAACTCACCTCCAAGAAAATGCCCAAGAAAGTGAACTGGACTGTGGAATGCCAACAGGCCTTTGACACCCTGAAACAAGCAATGTGCTCAGCACCAGTTCTAAAAGCCCCAGATTATTCTAAGCAGTTCATTGTGCAGACAGATGCCTCTGAACATGGGATAGGGGCAGTTTTGTCCCAAACAAATGATGATGGCCTTGACCAGCCTGTTGCTTTCATTAGCAGGAGGTTACTCCCCAGGGAGCAGCGTTGGAGTGCCATTGAGAGGGAGGCCTTTGCTGTGGTTTGGTCCCTGAAGAAGCTGAGACCATACCTCTTTGGGACTCACTTCCTAGTTCAAACTGACCACAGACCTCTCAAATGGCTGATGCAAATGAAAGGTGAAAATCCTAAACTGTTGAGGTGGTCCATCTCCCTACAGGGAATGGACTTTATAGTGGAACACAGACCTGGGACTGCCCATGCCAATGCAGATGGCCTTTCCAGGTTCTTCCACTTAGAAAATGAAGACTCTCTTGGGAAAGGTTAGTCTCATCCTCTTTCGTTTGGGGGGGGGGGGGGTTGTGTAAGGAAATGCCTCCTTGGCATGGTTGCCCCCTGACTTTTTGCCTTTGCTGATGCTATGTTTACAATTGAAAGTGTGCTGAGGCTGCTAACCAGGCCCCAGCACCAGTGTTCTTTCCCTAACCTGTACTTTTGTATCCACAATTGGCAGACCCTGGCATCCAGATAAGTCCCTTGTAACTGGTACTTCTAGTACCAAGGGCCCTGATGCCCTGGAAGGTCTCTAAGGGCTGCAGCATGTCTTATGCCACCCTGGAGACCTCTCACTCAGCACAGACACACTGCTTGCCAGCTTGTGTGTGCTAGTGAGAACAAAACGAGTAAGTCGACATGGCACTCCCCTCAGGGTGCCATGCCAGCCTCTCACTGCCTATGCAAGTATAGGTCAGTCACCCCTCTAGCAGGCCTTACAGCCCTAAGGCAGGGTGCACTATACCATAGGTGAGGGTACCAGTGCATGAGCATGGTACCCCTACAGTGTCTAAACAAAACCTTAGACATTGTAAGTGCAGGGTAGCCATAAGAGTATATGGTCTGGGAGTCTGTCAAACACGAACTCCACAGCACCATAATGGCTACACTGAAAACTGGGAAGTTTGGTATCAAACTTCTCAGCACAATAAATGCACACTGATGCCAGTGTACATTTTATTGCAAAATACACCCCAGAGGGCACCTTAGAGGTGCCCCCTGAAACTTAACCTAACCGACTGTCTGTGTAGGCTGACTAGTTCCAGCAGCCTGCCACACTAGAGACATGTTGCTGGCCCCATGGGGAGAGTGCCTTTGTCACTCTGAGGCCAGTAACAAAGCCTGCACTGGGTGGAGATGCTAACACCTCCCCCAGGCAGGAGCTGTAACACCTGGCGGTGAGCCTCAAAGGCTCACCCCTTTGTCACAGCCCAGCAGGGCACTCCAGCTTAGTGGAGTTGCCCGCCCCCTCCGGCCACGGCCCCCACTTTTGGCGGCAAGGCTGGAGGGAACAAAGAAAGCAACAAGGAGGAGTCACTGGCCAGTCAGGACAGCCCCTAAGGTGTCCTGAGCTGAGGTGACTCTAACTTTTAGAAATCCTCCATCTTGCAGATGGAGGATTCCCCCAATAGGGTTAGGATTGTGACCCCAACCCCTTGGGAGGAGGCACAAAGAGGGTGTACCCACCCTCAGGGCTAGTAGCCATTGGCTACTAACCCCCCAGACCTAAACACGCCCTTAAATTTAGTATTTAAGGGCTACCCTGAACCCTAGAAAATTAGATTCCTGCAACAACAAGAAGAAGGACTGCCTAGCTGAAAACCCCTGCAGAGGAAGACCAGAAGACAACAACTGCCTTGGCTCCAGAAACTCACCGGCCTGTCTCCTGCCTTCCAAAGAACTCTGCTCCAGCGACGCCTTCCAAAGGGACCAGCGACCTCTGAATCCTCTGAGGACTGCCCTGCTTCGATGACGACAAGAAACTCCCGAGGACAGCGGACCTGCTCCAAAAAGACTGCAACTTTATCCAAAGGAGCAGCTTTAAAGAACCCTGCAATCTCCCCGCAAGAAGCGTGAGACCTGCAACACTGCACCCGGCGACCCCGACTCGGCTGGTGGAGAACCAACACCTCAGGGAGGACCCCCGGACTACTCTACGACAGTGAGTACCAAAACCTGTCCCCCCTGAGCCCCCACAGCGCCGCCTGCAGAGGGAATCCCGAGGCTTCCCCTGACCGCGACTCTCTGAAACCTAAGTCCCGACGCCTGGAAAAGACCCTGCACCCGCAGCCCCCAGGACCTGAAGGACCGGACTTTCACTGCAGAAGTGACCCCCAGGAGTCCCTCTCCCTTGCCCAAGTGGAGGTTTCCCCGAGGAAGCCCCCCCTTGCCTGCCTGCAGCGCTGAAGAGATCCCTTGATCTCTCATTGACTTCCATTGCGAACCCGACGCTTGTTCTAACACTGCACCCGGCCGCCCCCGCGCCGCTGAGGGTGAAATTTCTGTGTGGGCTTGTGTCCCCCCCAGTGCCCTACAAAACCCCCCTGGTCTGCCCTCCGAAGACACGGGTACTTACCTGCAAGCAGACCGGAACCGGGGCACCCCCTTCTCTCCATTCTAGCCTATGCGTTTTGGGCACCACTTTGAACTCTGCACCTGACCGGCCCTGAGCTGCTGGTGTGGTGACTTTGGGGTTGCTCTGAACCCCCAACGGTGGGCTACCTTGGACCAAGAACTGAACCCTGTAAGTGTCTTACTTACCTGGTAAAACTAACAAAAACTTACCTCCCCCAGGAACTGTGAAAATTGCACTAAGTGTCCACTTTTAAAATAGCTATTTGTGAATAACTTGAAAAGTATACATGCAATTAAAATGATTCAAAGTTCCTAATGTACTTACCTGCAATACCTTTCAAACAAGATATTACATGTTAAATTTGAACCTGTGGTTCTTAAAATAAACTAAGAAAATATATTTTTCTATACAAAACCTATTGGCTGGATTTGTCTCTGAGTGTGTGTACCTCATTTATTGTCTATGTGTATGTACAACGAATGCTTAACACTACTCCTTGGATAAGCCTACTGCTCGACCACACTACCACAAAATAGAGCATTAGTATTATCTCTTTTTACCACTATTTTACCTCTAAGAGGAACCCTTGGACTCTGTGCATGCTATTCCTTACTTTGAAATAGCACATACAGAGCCAACTTCCTACACTATTGAACACAAGAACAGGGAGGCCACAAAAAGGGGGGGGGGGAGACAGAAGAAAGACATGTTCAGTGCATGCAACACCACTACCGTTGGCAGACACTACAGACACAGCAGACCTTTGCACTACGCCATGCACTTATAGTTCCTAGATTATTCACAGTGCCGTGGGGTACAAGGCCTATGCCCGATTGCTGCACACATGGAAGTCACAGGAGCCTGACTAGGTGTAGATGGCACTAACCACTAGTGGGGTTGGGGTGCCACTGAGCCTGCCTCACAAGGGACCTTGCCTACCAAGCTCACCCTGGCCTAGGGGAACCCACTGGCCACCTCCCCTACCCAGACACCTCGTAATGCACGCAGAGTCAGATGATTGTGACTGTACTCACCCCCTTGTGGCTGCTCTGATGCACTCAAGTGCCCATCCAACTCCGGATACGCCACCGCCAGGATCCGGAATATCAGGGGGGGTCATGGTGTGACGGGCACCCCTCCCATGTTGGGAGGCCGTCCCCAGCTGGGCCTCCGCCGTCTTCTTGCTCCAGCGGCAAATGTCCTCCCATCTTTTCCGGCAGTGGGTGCTCCATCTGTGGTGGACCCCCAGGGTCCAGACGTCCTTGGCGATGGCACACCAAATATCCTTCTTCTGGTGGGCGCTGACCTAGAGGAAAAGTACAGGGGAAAAGGATAATCTTTACCCGTCCGGACCATCATACTTATTGGCCCACATTCCCACCCTTGCCCTGACGCACATACACTCACCGTCCGCTCATGCAGGCCTCAGTCCCCCCCCCATGCAGCATGCTCACAGTGCACTCATCTGTTTGTCTGGAGGATGGTAGAGTAGCGTGTACTGGGGGAGGACCCCATCCACTAACTTCTCCAACTCCTCCGATGTGAAGGCAGGGGCCCTTTCCCCAGACACATGAGCTATCGTCGCTTCCAGACCCAGGTCACAGCAGCACTTGCACTGTAGGTCCTCTCCTGTCGAACGTCAGGTATCAAGTGAGTGAACAGACAGAAAATGGCGGTCACTTCCACGGCGGTGCGTACCGTCACCGCCGGCGTACATCGTCATTGGCTCCTGGGACCCATATGGTCCAATGTTAACCAATGCAGGATTGCACAGCGGTCTTCGACCGCCTACCGCAATGGTGTTGAACGCCAGCACAGTTACCTCATATCCCCTTGTCCCACCTTACAGGTCAGGCAGCCGCCATTTCAGGGTGCCACATGGCATTAATAATAAGTGTGTCACACCTATCTAGGCCTTGCATACACACAGTAACAGGCACATTGTGGATTAATAAATGTGTGCAAATGACATTTTGTAATACGTCAGTGTTGGCTGACTCTCTGCTCGCTATTCTCGTCCATAGGGCACGTCCCCTGGGGCAGGTGATGAGATGGCGGCATCCTCCGGTGTACAGACCACTGGTGGACCTATCGACAATGGAAGAGAGACACGTAATAGTCACCTACAGAATTGATCGTGCAACAATCCATGAACTGTGTGCCCAGTTGGAGCCAGACCTGATGTCAGCTATCCGCCACCCCACAGAGATCCCCCCTCTAGTGCAGGTCCTGTCAGTACTCCATTTCCCGGCAAGTAGTTATTTTTAAACAACATCAGGGATGTCCCAGCCAATGTTCTCTAACGTGTTGTCCAGAGTGTTGTCTGCCCTGCTGAAACACATGCGCAGCTACATCATTTTCCCTCAGGTGGAGGATTTGCCTACAGTGAAAGGTGACTTCTATGCCCTGGGACATATCCCCAACATCATAGGTGCCATTGATGGGACACATGTGGCCTTGGTACCCCCACCCCCGCAGGAGTGAACAGGTGTACAGAAACCGGAAGAGCTACCATTCGATGAATGTGAAGATGGTGTGTTTGGCCGACCAGTACATCTCCCATGTGAATGCCAAGTTTCCTGGCTCAGTGCATGACGCTTACATTCTGCGGAATAGCAGCATCTCTTATGTGATGGGGCAACTCCACAGGCACCGTGTGTGGCTAATAGGTGAGGACAAGGACCCTATACCCTGTGAATAGTTGTCTGGGTCTGGGGTTGGCCCTACGCGTTAGTGTGTGTCTAACAGTTGTCCCTCAATATTTTCAGGTGACTCTGGTTACCCAAACCTTTCATGGCTACTGACCCCAGTGAGAAATCCCAGGACAAGGGCTGAGGAACGCTACCATGAGGCACATGGGCGAACTGGGAGGATTATAGAATGAACACCCGGCCTCCCGAAGGCCAGGTTCCGGTGCCTCTATATGACAGGTGGTTCTCTCTACTACTCACCAAAGAAGGTGTGCCAGATCATCGTGGCCTGCTGTATGCGGCACAACCTGGCTTTGCGACAACAGGTGCCTTTTCTGCAGGAGGATGGTCCAGCTGGAGGTCTTGTGGCAGCTGTGGAGCCTGTTGACAGTGAAGAAGAGGAGGCAGAAGAAGAGGATATCGACAACAGAAACAATGTTATCCAGCAATACTTCCAGTGAGACACAGGTAAGAAGATATCACTGCCTCCCACATCTCATACTATTGTTTGACCTATCATTAGTCTGTCATTTTCACCCAGTGTATAGACCCTGACTTGTCACTTTGCCTTTCCATTTAACAGATGTGGGTCCCACTTTGTGACCTCTGCTATATTTCCTCATGGACTAGAGCTGTGTTACATCGGTATGTTGACATTTAAATTGACATTGCTATATTCCATAGTTATTGCAAAAACACATTTGTGAAAGCACAGACTGACTCCAGAATGTTTTGTGATTGATGTGTGTTTATTTTTGTGCAAATAAGTGGAGGGGGTTGTAAAATGGTCAGGGGTGATGGTGGAGGAACGTCAATGGCAGAGTCCAGTATATTTGTTTCACAGGTGCATTGTCCAAAGGGGCATAGGAAGTGGAGCTAGAGCAGTTGAAGGATGGACAGGGTGACAAAGTGGGACAGAAGAATGACATTCAGGGGGGTCTTGGCAATGTTCTCTGTCTTGTTCCTGGATCTCAGGGACCGTTTGAGGGGTTGCTCTCCATCTGCAGGGGGTAGGGTGCTGGTGTCGTGGTCCTGTGGCGGTGCCTCCTGTCCTCCTGTCCACTAGCGCCGGCGGAGGTGGTGGGCTGTTCATCATCCAGGCTAGTGTTAGGGGCCCCTTGTTGTGCCACAGTGTCACTCCTGGTGTTGACAAGGTCCTGCAGCACCCCTACAATGGTGACCAGGGTGGTGTTGATGGACTTGAGTTCCTCCCTGATCCCCAGATAGTGTTCCTCCTGCTGCCGCTGGGTCTCCTGAAAGTTGGCCAGTACCGTTGCCACCGTCTCCTGGGAATGATGGTATGCTCCCATGATGTTTGAGAGGGCCTCGTGGAGAGTGGGTTCCCTGGGCCTGTCCTCCCCCTGTCGCACAGCAGCCCTCCCAGTTCCCCTGTGTTCTTGTTCCTCTGTCCCCTGAACCGTGTGCCACTGCCACCGCCCCCAGGTCCCTGATTTTCTTGGGGTGGTGGGTTTGCCTGGGTTCCCTGCAGTGGTGGACACACTGCTGCTTGCCGTGTCCTGGGGACAGAGGGATGGGCCCGCTGGGTGGGTGCTGTGCTGGTGTTTCGGAGGGGGGAGGCTCTGTGGTGGCTTGTGCCAGTGTCAGGGGAACAGACTGTCCCGAGATCCCAGATGGGACGGGCTGGTCATCTTGATCCAGTTGTTGAGAGATGCTGTCATAACTGTGGGCCTCTTCTGTGGGGGGACTGGACATGTCTGGAACCTCCTGTCCGGTGACGTTGGGTAGGGGTCCTGCAGGGGTGTAAAGGCATGATTATTGCATCTGTGTGTGCCATTGTGTGAAATGGGTGAGTGCCCCTGTACTCCAGTGCTTGCATTCTTGTCTAGGTCCTTGTGTGATATTTGGTTTGGGGTCTGTTTGGGTATCTGTTGTGGACATGCTTTGGTGATGGTTGTCCATGCTTTGGTGTTGCATGCAGGGCTTGGTGTTGGGATGTGTGGGTTGTGATAGTGGGACATATGTGAGGTGTTGGAGTGATGGGGGTGAGGGTGGGGGTATGTGATGGCATGCAGGTAGGGTGGGGGATATTATAGTTAAGAGTTGCCTTACCAGAGTCCATTCCTCCTGCTTCTCCTGCGAGGCCCTCAGGATGCAGTATTGCCAAGACTTGCTCCTCCCATGTTGTTAGTTGTGGGGGAGGAGGTGGGGGGGTCCACCGCCAGTCCTCTGTTCTGCAATCTGGTGTCTTGAGACCACAGAACGCACCTTCCCCCGTAGGTCGTTCCACCTCTTCCTGATGTCATCCCTTGTTCAGGGGTGCTGTCCCACTGCATTGACCCTGTCGACAATTCTGCGCCATAGCTCCATCTTCCTAGCAATGGAGGTGTGCTGCACCTGTGATCCGAATAGCTGTGGCTCTACCCGGACGATTTCCTCCACCATGACCCTGAGCTCCTCCTCAGAGAACCTGGGGTGTCGTTGAGGTGCCATGATGTGGTGTGGGTGATGTGTGAGGTGGTGTCGGTTGTGATGTGTGAGGGGATGTGTTTGTGTGTGTTGTCTGAGGCGCGTGGATGTTGTGTGAGTGATGATGTCTTGTGCCTGTGGATGCTAGTGTTGTTTCTGGTGGTGTCTCTCTCTGGCCTTCTATCGCAATTCTGGTCGTAAGGGTTTGTAGGTGATGTGGGTGTGTTTTATATTGGATTGGTTGTGTGGGAGTGGTGTGTGTATGTGTACCAGGTGTGTGTATTTCGAATTGTCCAATGTGGTTGTGTTTTGTAAATGTGTGTGTATTTTGAGCACAGCGGTGAGTACCGCCAATGGAATACCGCGGTTGAAAGACTGCCGCGTGGATTCGTGTGTCGTGATAGTGTGGGCGTATTCCTAGTGGCGTGACGGTGGAGGTTTTGTTATCGCCAGTTTATCACTGACCTTTGGTGTGGCGGACTTGTGTGGGTGTCTGGATTTTGGCAGATTCCGAGCTGTGGGTCGTAATAGCTGTAGCGTTATACCGCCGCCGCACCGGTGTGTTGGCGGTCTTCTGCACGGCGGTAAGCAGGATTTACCGCCAGGGTTGTAATGAGGGCCATTGTTTTTTTTTTTTTTTAAACACAACCCCCCCTCCTGGGACAGGCTGAGAGCCGCGCGGACGCAGCCCTCTGAATGCCAAGTGGCGCTGTATCAAACTGCATAGAGCAGCTTCCTTCAGCTCCACATCTGTCACTTTCCTTTGAGACGGACGGCACGCAACGCAGGAGCTCAACTATGCCTTCCTTAAGCCTAAGTCCCTATCATTGGGATCTGTATCAGTGTTTTTAACATATTTTTGCTTGCCTGACGAGTCTGTACTGTATTTTACGACTTACCATACCCTGCAGGGTCTGTATTCACTACGGGAAGCTGGTCGGCGCCGTGGGATGTACTATAGTTTATCCATCCACCTTACCAGGTACCTCACCAGTCTGGGTCGGTATTCCATTTTACTATTATTCCCTGATCTCAGAATCATTACAACCACCCTGTGGGTCAGTATTTTCCTTCACTAGCCAGGCAGGTGCAAACGCGCCTGGTCCTTAATAAGTAAACTTACAAGGGGACCCGTATAGGCCGATTAACCTTTTGGATCACCTGGAGTATCCTAGTCATGTAATGATCAGTGACATTAGTAATCAATGTAATCAATCAATAACCACTAAGAAAATCATTAGTCAATAGACAATTATAACCAACATTTTATGAATAAACACAACTCAATAAAGCTTTTAACAAATTTTTTGTTCCCTAATAATTACAATTCTAATGCATTTGATCAATTCAAACTTTATTCAATCAGATCAGAATTAGTTGATTAGCGACCACCAATAACACAATCTAATCAGAACTTGAGAAAACATATGATCAAAAGCCTTAGCGTAAGCCAACAAAAATGAATATAACAACATTAATAGCAGAGTTCAGCAATCAGTTTATCAATCATTTGTCACTGTCAACGTCACCCAAAAAGAAACCTACCTAACCCAGATTAGCATCAGCATGTGGGATTTCATGCGAAAACAATTTAGAAAAAATGTGAATTTGGAAAACATCTAGCTAGAAGGGAAAACTATAAAACAGCGAAGTTGGTACCTAGAAGAAAAGGCACAAAGTTAGTCAGTCACATTGTCACAGCTACCTATCCACAGAATGGATCAGCAACAAAGTCAGTCTTCGTCTTCAAGACATCAAGAGATCAGCAACGCATCAGGCTCTCAAGAGTATTAGCCCAATGACCTGCAGTACTGGGAACTGTGTGTTTTGTGCTGTTCAAGAGGAGAAACCACTGCGACGCCGCCAACGATGCCGCTAGCCTGCACCGTGACCTGCTGATGCCACATGGAGTCGCATTGCCCCGCTTCGCACCGTGACCCTCGTCTCCCAGACACTGTCATCGGACAACTTCACTGAGCCGCTGCTCACACCGCGACCTGTGGGCCCTGCACTCCGGCATCGCCTGCTCACACCGCAGCCTGGGCATCCCCAACAACGCCGCTCCTGCTGACACCAGCGCCACTGCCTGCACCGTGGCCTGTGGTCACCGCTCGTGAGGTATACGAAGCACCATTCCATCCCGCACCGCAGCCCAGGTCCACCAACGCCAGCACCATCAACTCCTGTGTCATCACCAGGCATCCTGCCTGCACCGTGGCCTGTGGACACCGCTCGTGAGGGTCACGAAGCACCGTCCCGTCCCACACTGCTGGCTTAGGCCTACAGACAGCACTTCAGCCACGACGATGCCGCTGCCTGCGCTGTGACCTGTGGACACCGCACGTCGCACCGCCCCGCTTCACACCGCAGCCCTGGTCTCACCGACGCCGCTGGACGCCGTCGCCGAGCTGCTGCCTGCACCGTCACCCGTGGGCACCGCACGTCGCATCGTCCCGCTTCGCACCGCAGCCCTGACCCCATCCACGCCGGCGCACCTGACTTCATCAGCCTGGAGTTCGATCTGCAACGCGTGTGACCTCAAGGGCCCGACGACTCCTGCACCGACTCCGGAACCGACACTGTGACTTCAGTAACGCCGCTCTCCGGAGCTCACCGCGAGGATCACAATGGTACTGTTTGCGGGTCTAATCCAAGGTACTGTTTACGGGTCTTCCCGACACCGTAGCTGGCCCGCAACGCTGCAGCCGGCCTGAACTGTTGGTTTTGTTGATCATGATGCCGTGATAGCCCCAGGTGGAGCTATCGACTTCAAGGAACTGTAGTTTTGAGTAAATCTTTCAGAATTCATATTTTTCTTACTGTATGTTGGATTTTTATTGTATTTGGTCTTGTTTTATATAGATAAATATTGGCTATTTTTCTAAAACTGGGTGGTGTCCTTTTGTAGTGTTTTCACTTATTACTGTGTGTTATGTGCAAATGCTTTACACAATGCTTCTGAGATAAGCCTGACTGCTCATGCCAAGCTACCAAGGGGGTGAGCAGGGGATATCTGAGTGGGTATCTCCCTTATCCTGACTAGAGTGAGGGTCCCTACTTGGACAGGGTGCACACCGACTGCCAACTAGAGACTCCATTTCTAACAGTTGGTACATTGCAGAGAATTCTAGCTAAGCACACAGTTCATGAACAGTTTGCAGGCACCAGTAACTTCTGTATGTTTATTAATTCTGCTTCTGTATGAGACCTGGCAAGTAGGCCATGACTTCAGCTAAGTTAGCTTCATCGATATAATGCAAAACATAGGTTATACATCTCAATATGACATATTACTACATTATTCTTATACATTTTCATTATTTCACACATTTTTATTATTTTAGTACAACTTTTGTATAAGTGGCTGTCATTCTCCGTGGGCACATTTTCAAACGTGCACATTATTTTCTCTACAATTAATTTCTCAATGAGCTTTTGTTATCAAAACACATAAACATTCATTAATAATTTCTAATTCGCATATTTGCGTCAACACAAGCAATACAAGGGACACTGTCCCAGGTTCACCTTTGCCATATTGTGGATGTTGTGCCCATGGGATTTCCCCTTCATATATTGGAGGCTTCTGGTCTCCCCAGTACCCCCCCCCGGTACCATCTCTAGACAGCACCACTTTAACACTCTGACTGACACGGCGGTACAAACAACGCGGCGGTAACCACCAACAGACAGGCGGAAGACAATGTACCGCCCACCCTATCACAAGATGCACACACATGCAACACACAACACCCCCACCCTCACCCACAACACCATGCACACAAATACATGCTGCAACATTACCTATACACCCCCCCACCCCCACTTGAATAACGCAAGGACAAAAGGAATTGATTTGAATGATTGTAATCAATAAAAATCCAGTACTCAAAACTCTAAATACAGTATATACAATTATGTACACCAACTACACAAGTCCGGATAGTGCACCAATCATTGTCCGTGGACCACTGGGTCAAAAATGCATGGGCGAGGCCCACACTAGATACCGGACTCCAAACGGAGAGAACACTGGAGGGGCATCAGATGGAAAATAAACAGGCACCTCAGGGGGAGTGGAGGGGGGAACCTCAGCCTGATGAACGCACGACGCCACTGCTCCATGAGGGGCCTCCATGCCCACTACTTTATCCTGGGGAGTGCAAAGCTACAGTCTCTCAAGTCTTTTCAGTGGGTGGGTTGCCCACTGCTTTATCCTGGGGAGTGCAAAGCTACAGTCTCTCAAATCTCTAAAGTGGGTGGGTTGCCCACTGCTTTATCCTGGGGAGCGCGAAGCCACAGTCTCTCAAGTCTTTTCAGTGGGTGGGTTGCCCACTGCTTTATCCTGGAGAGTGCAAAGCCACAGTCTCTCAAGTCTCTCAAGTGGGTGGGTTGCCCACTGCTTTATCTTGGGGAGTGCAAAGCCACAGTCACTCAAGTCTTTTCAGTGGGTGGGTTGCCCACTGCTTTATCCTGGGGAGTGCAAAGCCACAGTATCACAAGTGGATGCCTTTCTCCACTGGTTCTGGAGGGGGCTTGATGCCCAGAGTACTTCATCCTGCCAAGGACAGAAGTAGTGGATCTATCTCTCCACTGGTTCTGGAGGAGGCTTGGCGCTCAGAGTGCTTCATCCTGCCAAGGACAGAGGTAGCGGATGTATCTCTCCACTGGTTCTGGAGGGGGCCTGGTGCCCAGAGTGCTTCATCCTGCCAAGGACAGAGGTAGTGGATGTATCCCTCCACTGGTTCTGGAGGGGGCTTTGTGCCCAGAGTGCTTCATCCTGCCAAGGACAGAAGTAGTGGATGTATCTCTCCACTGGTTCTGGAGGGGGCTTGGTACCCGAGTGCTTCATCAGACGAATGACAACTGAGGATGGCAGCCATGTCTGCGGTGGTGCCACTGGCTCAGGATGTCTCGGGGCTGCTGGCGGTGCTTGCGGCGGTGTCAGTCGCGGCGGTGCTGGCGGCGGGCTCTGTGATGGCGGTGCTGGCTGCGGGCTCTGTGGCTACGGTGCTGGCTGCGGGCTCTGTGGCTGCGGTGCTGGCTGCGGGCTCTGTGGCTGCGGTGCTGGCTGCGGGCTCTGTGGCTGCGGGCTCTGTGGCTGCGGTGCTGGCTGCGGGCTCTGTGGCTGCGGTGCTGGCTGCGGGCTCTGTGGCTGCGGTGCTGGCTGCGGGCTCTGTGGCTGCGGTGCTGGCTGTGGGCTCTGTGGCTGCGGTGCTGGCTGCGGGCTCTGTGGCGGCAGTGCTGGCTGCGGGCTCTGTGGCAGCGGTGCTGGCTGCGGGCTCTGTGGCAGCAGTGCTGGCTGTGGGCTCTGTGGCAGCAGTGCTGGCTGCGGGCTCTGTGGCGGCGGTGCAGGCGGCGGGCTCTGTGGCGGCGGTGCTGGTGGCGGGCTCAATGACAGTGGTGCTGGCTTCGAGCTCTGTGGCGGCGGTGCTGGTGGCGGGCTCAATGACAGTGGTGCTGGCGGCGGGCTCTGTGGCGGCGGTGCTGGTGGCGGGCTCTGTGGCGGTGCAAGTGGCGGTCTTCTCCGCTGTACAGGTTGGCATCGGCGTGGACAGAAGGTGTGACACTGGTCCCACAGTCGGTGCCACCATGCCCTCTCCTAACCTGCCCTTCAGTTTCTGGCCCTTCCCCACCCTGGATGGTGGCGCAGCTGTCTTGCCACTATCACCGTTCGTTTTCCCTGAGCCCTTGGTGGCAGTGGTTTTCTGCTTCTCCCTCCGGGATGTGGGCAACCTTTTTAGTTTTGCAGGTGGCGGAATGTCCTTGCCCTCGCTCTGTGGCACACTGGCAGCCCTGATGGTTGGCGCACTCCAATAGCCCGCAGTTGCTGGCACCACTGCGCCTGGGGATGTGGTGGCTGAGGTGCTGGGTTGGGACCTGGAAAGCCTGGCCCTAGGGGACGGACGGGGGGGGGGGAGTTGTAGGGAAGAGGTCCATATTAGCCAGGAAAAGTTTTTTAGACACACTGGGACGGGAAGATGGAGGGGGTTTGGGAGTGGAGGAAGAGGTAGTGGTTGTACCAGGTGTACGTCTGTTGAATTTGGGTGAAGGTGCATGGGCTGGAGGGTGTTGTGAGGTGGTTGGCTGTTGGGTGGGTGTGTGCCTGCGTTTGTGTAGTTTGGGAGGAGGGCTCACAGACACACTGGTAGAGGACACAGGGGATGTGTGAATGGTAGTGGGGGTGGTGAGTGCATGTGAGCGGTGTGTGGTGATGGGCGTGCTGGTGATGGAGGTAGTGGCTGAAGATGTAGTGCATGCAGGTGTGAGTGGAGACGAGACTGGGAGGGAGACGTGGAGGAAGGGGACACAATGGAGGCAGGGGATGTTGGTATGTCTGCATGGGTATGGTGCTTGTGTGAGTGCCTGTGGGGTGTGTGGGGTTATGTTTGCCTGAGCCACCCTTGTGTGTTGAGGTGTGTGCATGCTGGTCTGATGTTGTGCTTGGGATAGGCTGAGGTACAGGGGATTGGGTCTGGGTGGAGGAAGTTGGAGGGGGGAGGCTGGACACAGGGACAATGGCTGCCATCAGTGCTGAGGCCAGAGCCTGAAATGCTCTCTGTTGGGCTGCCTGGCCAGAATGAATGCCCTCCAGGTATGCATTTGTTTGTTGCAAATGCCTCTCAACACCCTGGATGGCATTCACAATGGTAGTCTGCCCAACAGTGAGGGATCTCAGGAGGTCAATAGCCTCCTCACGGAGGGCAGCAGGGCTGACTGGGGCAGGGCCTGACTTGCCTGGGGTGAAGAAGATGCCCATCCTTCTGGGTGAGCGGGCACAGGACACACACGGAGGGGCTGCTGGGAGGGCGGTGCTGGTAGGGTGGGTGGCGGCTGTACCTGTTGATGCGGGGGGCACAGAGGCGCCCGCCACCGCAAGGGAGCTCCCATCAGAGGAGTCGCCGCTGTCACTGCTATCACCTCCTGTCTCTGCCGTGGAGCTCCCCTCGGCCTCCGTCCCACTGGTGGCTTCAGACTCCGTTGCTTCGCCCTCCAGAGCCAAGTGGGATGCAGCTCCCTCCTGCTCCAGTGCCAGTGCTCCTCTGACTGATGATGCTATTGCACACAAGAACAGGGAGGCCACAAAAAGGGGGGGGGGAGACAGAAGAAAGACATGTTCAGTGCATGCAACACCACTACCGTTGGCAGACACTACAGACACAGCAGACCTTTGCACTACGACATGCACTTATAGTTCCTAGATTATTCACAGCGCCGTGGGGTACAAGGCCAATGCCCGATTGCTGCACACATGGAAGTCACAGGAGCCTGACTACGTGTAGATGGCACTAACCACTAGTGGGGTTGGGGTGCCACTGAGCCTGCCTCACAAGGGACCTTGCCTACCAAGCTCGCCCTGGCCTAGGGGAACCCACTGGCCACCTCCCCTACCCAGACACCTCGTAATGCACGCAGAGTCAGATGATTGTGACTGTACTCACCCCCTTGTGGCTGCTGCGATGCACTCAAGTGCCCATCCAACTCCAGATACGCCACCGCCAGGATCCGGAACATCAGGGGGGGGGTCATGGTGTGACGGGCACCCCTCCCATGTTGGGAGGCCGTCCCCAGCTGGGCCTCCGCCGTCTTCTTGCTCCAGCGGCAAATGTCCTCCCATCTTTTCCGGCAGTGGGTGCTCCATCTGTGGTGGACCCCCAGGGTCCAGACGTCCTTGGCGATGGCACACCAAATATCCTTCTTCTGGTGGGCACTGACCTAGAGGAATAGTACAGGGGAAAAGGATAATCTTTACCCGTCCGGACCATCATACTCATTGGCCCACGTTCCCACCCTTGCCCTGACGCACATACACTCACCGTCCGCTGATGCAGGCCTCAGTCCCCCTCCCCCATGCAGCATGCTCACAGTGCACTCACCTGTTTGTCTGGAGGATGGTAGAGTAGCGTGTACTGGGGGAGGACCCCATCCACTAACTTCTCCAACTCTTCCGAAGTGAAGGCAGGGGCCCTTTCCCCAGACACATGAGCCATCGTCGCTTCCAGACCCAGGTCACAGCAGCACTTGCAGTGTAGGTCCTCTCCTGTCGAAGGTCAGGTATAAAGTGAGTGAACAGACAGAAAATGGCGGTCACTTCCGCGGCGGTGCGTACCGTCACCGCCGGCGTACATCGTCATTGGCTCCTGGGACCCATAGGGTCCAATGTTAACCAATGCAGGATTGCACAGCGGTCTTCGACCGCCTACCGCAATGGTGTTGAACGCCAGCAGTTACCTCATATCCCCTTGTCCCACCTTACAGGTCAGGCAGCCGCCATTTCAGGGTGCCACATGGCATTAATAATAACTGTGTCACACCTATCTAGGCCTTGCATACACACAGTAACAGGCGCATTGCGGATTAATAAATGTGTGCAAATGACATTTTGTAATACCTCAGTGTTGGCTGACTCTCTGCTCGCTATTCTCGTCTTTAGGGCACGTCCTCTGGGGCAGGTGATGAGATGGCGGCATCCTCCGGTGTACAGACCACTGGTGGACCTGTCGACAATGGAAGAGAGACACGTAATAGTCACCTACAGACTTGATCGTGCAACAATCCATGAACTGTGTGCCCAGTTGGAGCCAGACCTGATGTCAGCTATCCGCCACCCCACAGAGATCCCCCCCTCTAGTGCAGGTCCTGTCAGTACTCCATTTCCTGGCAAATAGGTCTTTTTAAACAACATCAGGGATGTCCCAGCCAATGTTCTCTAACGTGTTGTCCAGAGTGTTGTCTGCCCTGCTGAAACACATGCGCAGCTACATCGTTTTCCCTCAGGTGGAGGATTTGCCTACAGTGAAAGGTGACTTCTATGCCCTGGGACATATCCCCAACATCATAGGTGCTATTGATGGGACCCATGTGGCCTTGGTACCCCCCCCCGCAGGAGTGAACAGGTGTACAGAAACCGGAAGAGCTACCATTCGATGAATGTGCAGATGGTGTGTTTGGCCGACCAGTACATCTCCCATGTGAATGCCAAGTTTCCTGGCTCAGTGCATGACGCTTACATTCTGCGGAATAGCAGCATCTCTTATGTGATGGGGCAACTCCACAGGCACCGTGTGTGGCTAATAGGTGAGGACTAGGACCCTATACCCTGTGAATAGTTGTCTGGGTTTGTCCCTACGCGTTAGTGTGTGTCTAACAGTTGTCCCTCAATATTTTCAGGTGACTCTGGTTACCCAAACCTTTCATGGCTACTGACCCCAGTGAGAAATCCCAGGACAAGGGCTGAGGAACGCTACCATGAGGCACATGGGCGAACTGGGAGGATTATAGAATGAACACCCGGCCTCCCGAAGGCCAGGTTCCGGTGCCTCCATATGACAGGTGGTTCTCTCTACTACTCACCAAAGAAGGTGTGCCAGATCATCGTGGCCTGCTGTATGCGGCACAACCTGGCTTTGCGACAACAGGTGCCTTTTCTGCAGGAGGATGGTCCAGCTGGAGGTCTTGTGGCAGCTGTGGAGCCTGTTGACAGTGAAGAAGAGGAGGCAGAAGAAGAGGATATCAACAACAGAAACAACGTTATTCAGCAATACTTCCAGTGAGACACAGGTAAGAAGATATCACTGCCTCCCACATCTCATACTATTGTTTGACCTATCATTAGTCTGTCATTTTCACCCAGTGTATGGACCCTGACTTGTCACTTTGCCTTTCCATTTAACAGATGTGGGTCTCACTTTGTGACCTCTGCTATATTTCCTCATGGACTAGAGCGGTGTTACATCGGTATGTTGACATTTAAATTGACATTGCTATATTCCATAGTTATTGCAAAAACACATTTGTGAAAGCACAGACTGACTCCAGAATGTTTTGTGATTGATGTGTGTTTATTTTTGTGCAAATAAGTGGAGGGGGTTGTAACATGGTCAGGGGTGATGGTGGAGGAATGTCAATGGCAGAGTCCAGTATATTTGTTTCACAGGTGCATTGTCCAAAGGGGCATAGGAAGTGGAGCTAGAGCAGTTGAAGGATAGACAGGGTGACAAAGTGGGACAGAAGGATGACATTCAGGGGGGTCTTGGCAATGTTCTCTGTCTTGTTCCTGGAACTCAGGGACCGTTTGCGGGTTGCTCTCCATCTGCAGGGGGTGGGCTGTTCATCATCCAGGCTAGTGTCAGAGGCCCCTTGTTGTGCCACAGTGTCCCTCCTGGTGTTGACAAGGTCCTGCAGCACCCCTACAATGGTGACCAGGGTGGTGTTGATGGACTTGAGTTCCTCCCTGATCCCCAGATAGTGTTCCTCCTGCTGCCGCTGGGTCTCCTGAAAGTTGGCCAGTACCGTTGCCATTGTCTCCTGGGAATGATGGTATGCTCCCATGATGTTTGAGAGGGCCTCGTGGAGAGTGGGTTCCCTGGGCCTGTCCTCCCCCTGTCGAACAGCAGCCCTCCCAGTTCCCCTGTGTTCCTGTTCCTCTGTCCCCTGAACCGTGTGCCCACTGCCACCGCCCCCAGGTCCCTGATTTTCTTGGGGTGGTGGGTTTGCCTGGGTTCCCTGCAGTGGTGGACACACTGCTGCTTGTCGTGTCCTGGGGACAGAGGGATGGGCCCGCTGGGTGGGTGCTGTGCTGGTGTTTCGGAGGGGGGAGGCTCTGTGGTGGCTTGTGCCAGTGTCAGGGGAACCGACTGTCCCGAGGTCCCAGATGGGACGGGCTGGTCATCTTGATCCAGTTGTTGAGAGATGCTGTCATAACTGTGGGCCTCTTCTGTGGGGGGACTGGACATGTCTGGAACCTCCTGTCCGGTGACGTTGGGTAGGGGTCCTGCAGGGGTGTAAAGGCATGATTATTGCATCTGTGTGCGCCATTGTGTGAAATGG
This sequence comes from Pleurodeles waltl, assembly GCF_031143425.1. Lineage (NCBI taxonomy): Eukaryota > Metazoa > Chordata > Amphibia > Caudata > Salamandridae > Pleurodeles > Pleurodeles waltl. Next base: position 967,519,276 of record NC_090444.1, read on the forward strand.
GTGAGTGACCCTGTGCTCCAGTGCTTGCATTCTTGTCTAGGTCCTTGTGTGATATTTGGTTTGGGGTCTGTTTGGGTATCTGTTGTGGACATGCTTTGGTGATGGTTGTCCATGCTTTGGTGTTGCATGCAGGGCTTGGTGTTGGGATGTGTGGGTTGTGATAGTGGGACATATGTGAGGTGTTGGAGTGATGGGGGTGAGGGTGGGGGTATGTGATGGCATGCAGGTAGGGTGGGGGATATTATAGTTAAGAGTTGCCTTACCAGAGTCCATTCCTCCTGCTACTCCTGCGAGGCCCTCAGGATGCAGTATTGCCAAGACTTGCTCCTCCCATGTTGTTAGTTGTGGGGGAGGAGGTGGGGGTCCACCGCCAGTCCTCTGTTCTGCAATCTGGTGTCTTGAGACCACAGAACGCACCTTCCCCCGTAGGTCGTTCCACCTCTTCCTGTCATCCCTTGTTCTGGGGTGCTGTCCCACTGCATTGATCCTGTCGACAATTCTGCGCCATAGCTCCATCTTCCTAGCAATGGAGGTGTGCTGCACCTGTGATCCGAATAGCTGTAGCTCTACCTGGACGATTTCCTCCACCATGACCCTGAGCTCCTCCTCAGAGAACCTGGGGTGTTGTTGAGGTGCCATGATGTGGTGTGGGTGATGTGTGAGGTGGTGTCGGTTGTGATGTGTGAGGTGATGTGTTTGTGTGTGTTGTCTGAGGTGCGTGGATGTTGTGTGAGTGATGATGTTGTGTGCCTGTGGATGCTAGTGTTGTTTCTGGTGGTGTCTCTCTCTGGCCTTCTATCGCAATTCTGGTCGTAAGGGTTTGTAGGTGATGTGGGTGTGTTTTATATTGGATTGGTTGTGTGGGAGTGGTGTGTGTATGTGTATCAGGTGTGTGTATTTCGAATTGTCCAATGTGGTTGTGTTTTGTAAATGTGTGTGTATTTTGAGCGCGGCGGTGTGTACCGCCAATGGAATACCGCGGTTGAAAGACTGCCGCATGGATTCGTGTGTCGTGATAGTGTGGGCGTATTCCTGTTGGCGTGACGGTGGAGGTTTTGTTATCGCCAGTTTAACACTGACCTTTGGTGTGGCGGACTTGTGTGGGTGTCTGGATTTTTGCAGATTCCGAGCTGTGGGTCGTAATAGCTGTAGCGTTATACCGCCGCCGCAGCGGTGTGTTGGCGGTCTTCTGCACGGCGGTAGGCGGGATTTACCGCCAGGGTTGTAATGAGGGCCATTGTTTTTTTTTTTTTAAAACACAACCCCCCCTCCTGGGACAGGCTGAGAGCTGCGCGGACACAGCCCTCTGAATGCCAAGTGGGGCTGTATCAAACTGAATAGAGCAGCTTCCTTCAGCTCCACATCTGTCACTTTCCTTTGAGACGGACGGCACGCAACGCAGGAGCTCAACTATGCCTTCCTTGAGCCTAAGTCCCTATCATTGGGATCTGTATCAGTGTTTTTAACTTATTTTTGCTTGCCTGACGAGTCTGTACTGTATTTTACGACTTACCATACCCTGCAGGGTCTGTATTCACTACGGGAAGCTGGTCGGCGCCGTGGGATGTACTATAGTTTATCCATCCACCTTACCAGGTACCTCACCAGTCGGGGTCGGTATTCCATTTTACTATTATTCCCTGATCCCAGAATCATTACAACCACCCTGTGGGTCAGTATTTTCCTTCACTAGCCATGCAGGTGCAAATGTGCCTGGTCCTTAATAAGTAAACTTACAAGGGGACCCGTATAGGCCGATTAACCTTTTGGATCACCTGGAGTATCCTAGTCATGTAATGATCAGTGACATTAGTAATCAATGTAATCAATCAATAACCACTAAGAAAATCATTAGTCAATAGACAATTATAACCAACATTTTATGACTAAACACAACTCAATAAAGCTTTTAACAAATTTTTTGTTCCCTATTAATTACAATTCTAATGCATTTGATCAATTCAAACTTTATTCAATCAGATCAGAATTAGTTGATTAGCGACCACCAATAACACAATCTAATCAGAACTTGAGAAAACATATGATCAAAAGCCTTAGCGCAAGCCAACAAAAATGAATATAACGACATTAATAGCAGAGTTCAGCAATCAGTTTGTCAATCATTTGTCACTGTCAACGTCACCCAAAAAGAAACCTACCTAACCCAGATTAGCATCAGCATGTGGGATTTCATGCGAAAACAATTTAGAAAAAATGTGAATTTGGAAAACATCTAGCTAGAAGGGAAAACTATAAAACAGCGAAGTTGGTACCTAGAAGAAAAGGCACAAAGTTAGTCAGTCACATTGTCATAGCTACCTATCCACAGAATGGATCAGCAACAAAGTCAGTCTTCGTCTTCAAGTCATCAAGAGATCAGCAACGCATCAGGCTCTCAAGAGTATGAGCCCAATGACCTGCAGTACTGGGAACTGTGTGTTTTGTGCTGTTCAAGAGGAGAAACCACTGCGATGCCGCCAACGATGCCGCTAGCCTGCACCGTGACCTGCTGATGCCACATGGAGTCGCATTGCCCCACTTCACACCGTGACCCTCGTCTCCCCGACACTGTCATCGGACAACTTCACTGAGCCGCTGCTCACACCGCGACCTGTGGGCCCTGCACTCCGGCATCGCCTGCTCACACAGCAGCCTGGGCATCCCCATCGACGCCGCTCCTGCTGACACCAGCGCCACTGCCTGCACTGTGGCCTGTCGTCACCGCTCGTGAGGTACACGAAGCACCATCCCATCCCGCACCGCAGCCCAGGTCCACCAACGCCAGCACCATCAACTCCTGTGTCGTCACCAGGCATCCTGCCTGCACCGTGGCCTGTGGACACCGCTCGTGAGGGTCACGAAGCACCGTCCCGTCCCACACTGCTGGCTTAGGCCTACCGACGACAGCGCTTCAGCAACGACGATGGCGCTGCCTGCGCTGTGACCTGTGGACACAGCACGTCGCACCGCCCCGCTTCACACAGCAGCCCGGGTCTCACCGACGCCGCTGGACGCCGTCGCCGAGCTGCTGCCTGCACAGTGACCCGTGGGCACCGCACGTCGCATCGTCCCGCTTCGCACCGCAGCCCTGACCCCATCCATCAGGCTGGAGTTCGATCTGCAACGCGTGTGACCTCAAGGGCCTGACGACTCCTGCACCAACTCCGGAACCGACACTGTGACTTCAGTAACACCGCTCTCTGGAGCTCACCGCGAGGATCACAATGGTACTGTTTGCGGGTCTAATCCAAGGTACTGTTTGCGGGTCTTCTCGACACCGTAGCTGGCCCGCAACGCTGCGGCCGGCCTGAACTGTTGGTTTTGTTGATCACGATGCCGTGATAGCCCCAGGTGGAGCTATCGACTTCAAGGAACTGTAGTTTTGAGTAAATCTTGCAGAATTCATATTTTTCTTACTGTATGTTGGATTTTTATTGTATTTGGTCTTGTTTTATATAGATAAATATTGGCTATTTTTCTAAAACTGGGTGGTGTCCTTTTGTAGTGTTTTCACTTATTACTGTGTGTTATGTGCAAATGCTTTACACAATGCTTCTGAGATAAGCCTGACTGCTCATGCCAAGCTACCAAGGGGATGAGCAGGGGATATCTGAGTGGGTATCTCCCTTATCCGGACTAGAGTGAGGGTCCCTACTTGGACAGGGTGCACACCGACTGCCAACTAGAGACCCCATTTCTAACAGTTGGTACATTGCAGAGAATTCTAGCTAAGCACGCAGTTCATGAACAGTTTGCAGGCACCAGTAACTTCTGTATGTTTATTAATTCTGCTTCTGTATGAGACATGGCAAGTAGGCCATGACTTCAGCTAAGTTAGCTTCATCGATATAATGCAAAACATAGGTTAACCATCTCAATATGACATATTACTACATTATTCTTATACATTTTCATTATTTCACACATTTTTATTATTTTAGTACAACTTTCGTATAAGTGGCTGCCATTCTCCGTGGGCACATTTTCAAACGTGCACATTATTTTCTCTACAATTAATTTCTCAATGAGCTTTTGTTATCAAAACACAAACATTCATTAATAATTTCTAATTCGCATATTTGCGTCAACACAAGCAATACAAGGGACACTGTCCCAGGTTCACCTTTGCCATATTGTGGATGTTGTGCCCATGGGATTTCCCCTTCATATATTGGAGGCTTCTGGTCTCCCCAGTACCCCCCCCCGGTACCATCTCTAGACAGCACCGCTGTCACCAAAATAAGCTCTTCCTCACCTGAAAGCCATGTAGTCATCCGAGCATATGTATGCGGAGGAAAAGGTTTTGTCCTCCTTCTCTTGGGATGTTGATTTCTATGAGGCAGTAGATGCCACTATACATAGCATAGTTGCAGAGGTGATTGCCCCTGTGAAGCAAAGCCTCACCAGACGAGTGCTTGAGGAATATGCAAGGTCACAGGCTACCCCAGAGCCGGAACCCCACGCCCAAAGCAAAAAGTTCCAGGGGTAGAAAAGGATGCCTTTAGGTGCCTCAAATGGGCCTTCCTAGCAAAGACCCAGCCCCCTACTGAGTCCTTGGGGTCCACAGATGGGACAAGGGGGAGGTGACAACTCTGATGAGGAAGCAGGCCCATTGAGGCCTTGACACCCCACACCTACTGATAACTCAGAAGCACAATCGGACATGCTAGACCCAGACAACATTATCCATCCGTCATCAGTGGAATGGAGTCCTGCTAACTAGGTGGCAAAATACGTTGCAGGCTGCCTGCGTAAGTCTCTAGAGAAAGAGGCATGCAGCCGCCTGTGTGTGGAATACCCCTGTCCCTCTTTGGAGGGAAGGGTTGTACATACTCTGGAAATCAATGCATGCATGACCTCGTTCCTGGCAAAATTCATCAGAGACCCTAAGAAGGGGATAGACCGTTCCTTTCTCTTAGGTCAGGACAAGCTCCTGGACCATGGACATAGTGGGTCTGTTGACAAAGATCCTGGACATGGAGGAGGAGACCAAAGTCTTGGGCTCATTGACCCGCCAGAAGTTCTTTCAAGCTCGGCTGAGAGAGCCATCATCTTTATTAGAGGGTTGGAGGTTCGCCGTAATCTGAAGGTCTAGAGCAGACAAGACCTGAGCCAGAGTGAGCATCTTGAATTTCTCCTTTTTGAGGAAGAGATTGACGTCCCGCAAGACAAGAATAGGGCGAAGACCCTTGTACTTTTTGGGAATCATAAATTAGCGGGCATACCAACCACTGCCTACTTCTGACATCAGGACTCTTTCTATGGCTCCCTTGGCCAAGAGAGCCATAACTCCCTCGCAGACCAAGACTAAATGATCCTCCATCAGCCGTTCTTTTAATGGAGGCATAGAGAGAGATAAAGTCTGGATGGGGAGGGAATAGCCCTTCTGTATTATCTGCAAGACCCATTTGTCCGATGTTATGGATTGGCAGTGAGGGAGATGAAATTGGATCCTCCCCTCCAACTGGACGTGTGTGGTCTTGCAGAATCACACTAGTAGGACTTGGGCACTGTGGAGGAGGGGGGCTGGGTGGTGGACAACTTCTGGCTAGACTGTCTGGGTCTGAAGGTTCCACAACTTCGGTCTTGCACAGGATGCTGACCTGACAGCGGACGGTGGCTGGTCTGTGGGTGGCATGGTTCACCACCCCTCCCGAAGCCTTGAAAGGGGTGAAAAGCAGATTGTTGGCGAAGGATCGCTGAGAGGCCTAAGGACCTGGCCTTAGCCCTAGAATCCTTGAAACGTTCACTGCCTAGTCTGGCTTTCTCACCATAAAGGCAGGACCTATCAAAGGGCATGTCCATAAGGTTTGCCTGGACATCCCCCGAAAAGCCAGACGTACGAAGCCAGGAGTGGTGACGAAGGGCCACAGTCGACAATATCGCTCTACCCAGCAAGTCAGTCATGTCCAAACATCGAATGCCAGGCCGCCATGAGCTTCAGGGACCACTCCCTCAAAGCTTTTGGAGCCATGGCCTGGCAGTCGGAACACGACTTTGAGTCGTGGTCTCAATCCAGACACCAAAGACATACATTAATGATGTCCGTCACCAACATGGTGCAATGGAAGGTGCTGCACGGCTTGAACCCAGTCTTCCTAGATGACATCCTACACAGACTAGCAAAAAATCTTTGACAAAAAGGCCAGTCAAAAAAGACGGAGGGTAGCTCGATTTCAGATTTGCGCTAACCGACACGGAAGGAAAGGAACGGACGACGTACGCGCATCTGGGTGGTGCCTTTATAGGCGACCGTGACATCACAAACTGCTCCAATGACGCAACGCAGATAGGAACCATGCCACCTGATGGTGCGTGCAGGGGTACTGCTCAGCAAAATTTTCTGATTCCAAGCTGACGCCGGGGAATTCTAAGGTAAGGAATCTGCAGCTAGAAGTCTCTATCAGATGGGCAATATTCAGCTCCATTTTCCAGATCTGCTCATCAAATCCAATGCCAGCTGATCCACGGGGGCGCACAATGTAGGGAATTCACAACAGGAGAAAGTTGGTCTCAATAAGAACAGAAGTTACACATCAATTGCCTGGAACTCCTAGCTGGGTCCTTCGAGGTTTGATCTTGGACCGAGGACAGGTGCAGTCTTGTATTCTTCTCAAGATGGACAGCGTAATGGTAGTACGGTATAAACCATCTTGGGGGGACCCAGTTAAAGCCTTGTCAGACTTCGCGAAAGACATCTGGTAACACTACCTGGACATCATGTATCAGTCAAGGATGAGTATCTCTCCGGTCAAGCAAATCAAGTAGCAGGCTGGTACCCCTGAAATCTCTACAATGCGAGTCTATGGAAGCTGGAGGTTTTCTCAAAGATCTTGGACAGGTGAGGCCCCTTCTCAGTGTATATACCGGGGCCTGGATCCCATGGCTGCAGATGTAGTCCAAATTCCTAATTTATTGTCAAATTTGTCATCTGAGGGTATGGCCTGTAGATCTAATACCTTTTGTTTCGTCATGTCAGTGAGGCATGCTCCCATCGATGGTTACTCCTTGGGAGAACATACCTTTGTGCAGAGATTGTTACGAGGCATTTGACATTCCTTGCCGGCAAAAAGTTGGTATTCATCTCTCTGGGACGTTAACTAAGTTCTTAATCTGTTTCTCTCCTGGCAACCCACTAAGTTCCTTTTAAGGAAAGAACTGTTAGCTAAATAAGGCATTTTGCTTTTCCTTGATCTCTGATGTTCAAGCCCTGGATGTTACAGGCAGAGTATTCCCCCCATATGGAGTTTCCTTCTTGGTCAGCAGATGAACTAAGTCTCATACCTGCATTAATTCATACCCAGCATTTCCAGATTCTCCTAAACTGTAGGTGGTGAGGTGCTTGAAAGCATACAAGGAGATGACCGAGGAGCTTTGCCTGCCGGGCAAGACACAACTCCTGATTGCCTTGCGGAAGCCACATAGGGTAGTATCATCACCCACGATCGCCTGTTGGGCCATGCATTAGGCAGATATAAATGTGGCAATGTTCAGGGCACACTTGGCGACAGCGGTGATGGCCAGTGATGGCTGGTTACCTTTAAAAGTGGTGGGGCATAGTCTTTGGCTCTAATTCCAATGAGCTTATTCTTGAGGGGTTCTCCCACAATTTCTTGCACTAAGGGCCTCATTTAAAAAGATTTGGCGTATGACAGTGCTGCAAGTCTTTTTGCTGCGCTGCCCTATGCCAAATCGAAAGGGCAGGAATGCATAGCATCTACAAGATAGGGTGCATTCTTGTCCATTCAGTCAGCACACATTTTGGGGCCTAGACGCCAATGCAAGCACCTTTGTTCTACATTGTTGGCAGGACTGTTTTTGTGCAGGAAGGAGTATCTTCCTGCACAAAAACAATCCATGGAGGCGTTGTCCTTGTATGTGTGCTGCAGATTGCAGCACCCATGGAAAGAGGAAAAAACAAGGAGAAATAAAAAAAAATCTCCTCGTTGTGCTTGCTCTGGGGAGGAGTACGATTTTGGAGCTGCCCCAGGTTTACGTGGCTTTGTAAATCTGGAGCTGCATTGAAATCCATGGGTGTTGCATGGGAACACCCACCTCAATGCCCATGTAATGCCTCCTTGACACAGAGTAAGGCAGCATGGAGTAAGGTATGCCTTACTCCACATCTTTGAGGCCATGCAAAGCCACGCAGGGTGGCTTTGCCCTCATGGATATGATTGAGAGGCATGCACCACCGGAGTGTAAAAAAAGTGATGCTCTGGCAGCGCAAGCCTCTCGTAAATAACCCTCTAAGCTTACAGTCTCATTTTGACTCACTCAGTCTCACTAATTCCTGCAGTCACGCTTATTCTACGTTGACCCACTCAGTCACACTCATTCTGAATTACTCACTCTTACTGTTTCTCACACACAGTAACGCTCAGTTACATCACTGTCATTCTCACACATGCTCATTCTTACTCTCACTCATTCTCACTCACCTCTCCACTGACACTCTTACTTTAACTCACACACAGTCACATACATGCTGACAGTTTTGGAATTTCGCCAGCTCTGAACAACATCTCTGCTGGCTGGTGCAGGCACCTTCATGCACCTGTGCCAGCAATTAGACAATGTAATTGTCTGTCTTATTTTATTTTCATTATACCAAGAGTGAATAATTATTCACTGTTGATACAATAAAAATGGACCACAAAACATGGAAGATGTAATGTAGCTCTGGAGCCCATAAAGGAGAGCCACCACTCCAGGGACACCCATCCATCAAAGCAATCCAACCACTCAGTCATCCATCCATCCTTTCACTTATTCACCCCTTTTATCCATCCATTCATCCTTTTACTCCTCCATCCATCTACCCTTTCACTCCACCCATCCATCTATCACCTTCCCTTTGGCTGATCCATCTATCCACCCTTTCACTCCGCCATCCACCCTTTTACCCATCCGCCCTTCATACCATCCACTCATACATCCCTCCATTTACCCATTCACTCAGCCATCCATCCTTTTACTCTCATCTTTTATTCATCCTTTCATTCAGACATCCATCTACCCTGCCTTTGACTCATCCATCCATTGTTTTACTCATCCATCTTTACATCCATCCTTTTGCTCATCCATACTTTCCCTTCATCCATCCACTCAACCATCCTTTCACTCATTCCTCCATCCATCCCTTCTCTCATCATTCATTAATGCACCCTTTCACTCCTCCGTCCACCCACCCTTTAACCTAGCCATCCACCCACCCTTTCACTCATACACCCTCCCTTTCACTCTTCCATCCATCCTTTCACTCATTCATCCATGCATCTATCCAGGCACCATTTTATCCAATTTTCTTTCCTTCCACTCACCCTCCCAAGTTCATTATGAGCCTTTGTCTGCTGAGCTGCAGACAGAAGAGGCCCATCAAGAATACACCCCCTCCCCCGAAGCTACTAAAGCAGGGAGTGGGGATTTGGAGGTTGATGATGCTTAACTGCATACATTAGTACAATTGTGGTCCGCAGCTGGTTCCTTCCTTCTCTAGGCCTCTACAGATTCAAGATAAGGAGCATTCTATGCTCAACTCCATAATGTTTTTTAAATGAAAGCAAATGTAGTACTAATGATGTGTTACTGCAAGCAGAGCAGACCTCTGCACACCTCCAACAACCTGCCCCTCTGTGATGACCAAACAGATTGTTGCTACCCACTGCCTCCTTGTCCTCATCAGCCTGCCCCAGCCACCAACATGAAAGGAGCATTGCGACCTCCTCGCAGGGCCACCATTTATGCTCCCTCAAAAGCAACCAGAACAGTTGCATTCTAATTCAGCACCACCTCTCACATGATGTCCCTGTTGATGCTTGTGCCTACAGGTAGAAGAAAACCTCTCCCGGCTGGCACTTGTGCAGCAGAATATCTGTAAAGTTCACTAGAGTTCAGGAGATTCAGCACGGTGCCTCGGAGCAGTGATTTATTTTCAGCTGCTGTCTTTATTTTCTCTGATCTTGCCACCCCATCCCCCCTCCCCTCCCCCTCCAAGGTTGCAGTGCAACACCCCCTTGTGCCCATGAGGGACATTATGAATGCAGAGGACTCCACTTTTAAGAGGCTCCATTTCAAGCCAGTGGTGGATGTAGCTCAACTGGTGTTAAGCACACTTTAACCTAACATAACCCGAGCCTCCGGTGCTGACATACAATGAATATTTTCCTAATTATTGTACGGAAAGTTGCAATTTTATTAAGAACACAGAGGCAAGGAGAACACAGAGGCAAGGATTCTCCGACCCAGCGAGAAGTCTATTCCCTTCCCGTTACCAGTAAGTAATGGCTTGATTCTAAACTTGTTTTATGATTGCACATTTCTGATATAGTGCTCATTATGCCTGATATAGGATGAATTATAGTTTGCAGTGTTATGATTTGTTTGCATTTCTTGGGAAAATCAGTTCAAATTTCCTCTTAGTTTCTTACCTTTATAGCAAATGACTGTTCCAAACAGGATTCGTGAGCAACAGATGGCAGTGTGATTCCTGCAAAGAAAAGTGGCAGTATGGATATAAAATATGTTGGGACTGCCTGGTTGTGATCGGATATTGTTGTTTGGTATGCCCCACAAACTCTTGGGAATGTCAGTCTACAATAAGTTATTTTAAAATGGCTGTTTATATTAAGCGAAGTAAATACTTAAAAGCATAATCCTCACCTACATGTCCTTAATAGAATTGAAACTTTCCATTACGATAGCTAGGAAATGTTGCATTCATGCTTGCGTCTTTATGTCGCACTAATTCAGCTACACTTTGTGACAAATAAGAATCATTGTCCGGTGAGATGCATTAAAACCAAAAACGGTTTATATACCTGATCTAAGAACACCTGCCTGCTATGAAGCACCAATGTGTTCTATTACAATAATATAGAAAGTTTATGTTTTATTTAATATATTTATTGCAAGCATATAGTTGCCATGTGATTGAACGCCTCAGGCTTGTCTGGCCTGAAGGATAACTTGTCCAAGTCCTGTGCGTTCCCGATCAGACCGTTGCAGGCCACGATAACCTCGCCTGCCTTGAATCATGCTCTGAAAGGAGAAGAAACTACTTACTTGCCTGGCACAACAGTTTTGAAGCGTGCCCCTTCTAGATTCCTATACTTTGCAAATTCCGCCATCTAATGGTTAGAGATGGAAAGTGCTACTTGTTTTTGTAAATGGGTGTGTGAAACCAGATCCTTCTGTTTTGCAAGATCTCGGATTATTTTTTCCGCAATGGACATCGGAGGTGCCCTGCAGACTGCAGAAAAAAATGCAGCAGCAGAGAGTTGCAATAAACGAAGCTTACCTGACACAACGAGATAGGAGGTATGAAGGATGGTTGCACGAGGGGGTAATCTTGAGCAAAGCAGCTTCTTTGGAGCTGTTCACATTAGTCATCATGCAACAATGCAAAAACACTTTCCTTGTCTTTTTAAATACTCTCTCTCTCTATTCAGAGATATTTGGGGAAGGTTACGCAGGGAGCTGAAGTTTTGTCAGAAAACCGTAAAAGATGAGGGAAGAAGTTGCTCTTTACTATATTATAGGAGCTGAAACACTGGCAAACATGAGCGCAAAACTTTTAAAAATGCATCACAGACGCATTCAACAAATTCAGTAAATATCAGCATGTCTAACGTGCCTTTGCTTACTACAATGTTCTGTTGCACACTTCATATGTTGTTTTATACTGCTTTGGAACACACAAAGGATTTTATGTGCATTTGAAATGCACCTATACATTTTTTTTAAAATGTGTTTTTCCATACACTACGGCAGTGGTTCCCAACCTGTGGTCCAGCGACCCCTGGGGATCTGCAACTGCTTAGAAAATTAAATAATATTAACAGATTAGGTCCTCAGCTTTCAGTAACCAACGGTTCCCGGATTCCAATAACGACTCAGTGGGGGCCCCCGGGTTTCAGAAATAATAAAATAGGGGTCCACACAACTTAAAAGTTTGGAAATCACTGCATGTCTGTGCTTACTGCCATGTTGTTACACACTTCGTATGCTGCTTAATATTGCTTTGGAACGCACTTAAATAGTTTTATAAGTGCATTTGAAACGCACCTATGGAAAAGAGAAATTTCCTTCTTACATACACTACGGTGTTTCTTGGGAATGTTTACTTATTTCCTAGTCTTGCCTCAGTTTCGACAATTTCGACATGGCGCCAGATGTAGCTCGGATATGGGACGCTTCTGGCAAGGGGCTGTGGAGATCGTAAAACTATTTTTCACATCGGACATACATGGGGGCTCCACACGTGGGAAACTTGGAGCAAGCGATTGTAAACATCGTAAAATGACCTTCATGTCGAGCACAAACACCTTATACATTAATTGCCTATCTCCTGGAAGTGCATTCCTTAGGTGTCCTCAAAGCGAGAACACTAAGGTAGAATTACAGTCCCAGTAAAGAAGAGAGCAGTTAATTGACTATTTTTTAGCTTTGGCTTCTCCAAAGCAAAGCAGGGACTAATTCTTCCCAATCGCACAAGTTTACTTCACATGCACACAAGTGTTTTTAGGGTCGAGCCTGCGTCCAATGCGCTTGCGCATGCGTTTCGCTTGCAAGACGCTTAAGTAGTTAGAAAAGGGCTCAGAGCCCCGTCCATGTCACGTCAGTGTCTTTCATTGGTTTGTGGGCTTGCCTGCTAAAATCAGCTTGCTTTCATTAGTGGAAGGCATGCATACGTCATGCCTTTTCCGGTGGTTAGCCCTCCTCGAACACAGCGATCAAGTACTGAAAACATGCGAGGCTCGCTGTTTTCCATCCGGTTTGTGAACTACTTTTTATCTTTTTTCACAGCGTGATCTCGCTTGGCAGAAGTTGAGCGCTTTCCATGACATCGATCCTGTTACATAGTTAATTGCACTTTTGCCGGTTACGTAGATAATTGCACTTTTGCCGATACGTTTCACTACGAGTGAACTATAGCAGCGTGATCGCGCTCTTTTTTCAATTTAATGTGGCAAGAAAAGTCCGGTTGGTAGTTTACAACTGCTAATAGCTCTAACTCGGAGAAATGCGAGACCCGTTGCATTGCAAATGCTTATTTGGATTTCCCATAGCGATACTATGTAGCAGTTAGCACTCACAGTAGCACCACATATGTACCTAAAGAACGCACTAATAGACATCCAATTGCAACATTTACCAGTTACTACTGCTACTCGGTAAAACAATTGGCTGCATAGCATTTACCACCTACAATGGGAGAACAGAAGCTCGTAAGGCGAGTACTAATGCACGCACAGTAGCAGCTTATTCAAGTTAGCCACAAAAACCCTGTTAAGTTGCAATTGTATGTTACTTCTGTATCATAACCTACTATACAATAAGTATTTCAAAAATTCACCCAACGACCTGTGAAAGCGGGTTCAAGGACAGGTCATGCAAGTAATGATACTTACTACTAACATTGTTTGCAACCCTCTTTGCACCTGGTGGGATTTCAACTTTTTCAGGAAAAAAAGCATGCACGGGGAATATGATACACTGTCCTCTACATACATACATACAGTCATCTTCTACTTAGGAGATAGGTCTCACAGAGGAACACTTACAAACCCCTACTAAGGGATCACGTACACAAAGGCAACACAGCATCTTTCTACCAAGAGAGCCTGCCCTCAACACAAAAGTAATGTGGCAAGCCCTACCACAGTTTATCACTAAACAAGGGGTTTATTACAAGGGGTTTATCACATAAAAAGTTCTGATAAAGAGCACAGATAGACCCACATGGTTGGGGCATGGCACCCCAACCATTATGATTGTTCACTGAACAAAGAAAAAAAAAAAAGGTGAGACAGCTTCAACAGGGAAAACTATTTTGACCACATTATGGGACTTGGTGACCCCAAAAAAACGTGTGAACTAGCTCCTACCAGAGAGACTGAGCTTGACACCCTCATGGGACTAGCGACTCATAAAAGGGGTTTGACTGCAACCTCCAAATGTGCCACATAGGGCAGGCAACTTGGTTTGGGCATGACCTTCACATTTACTACATAAGGTGGTGGGATCACACCCTCCAGCACATAAAGCACATGCACCCACCCAGACACACACACACACAGACAGTAAACGATCATCACCTCAAAGCATGCACATGCATACTACATAGCAAGGCAAATCTTACTGGGACCACACTGTAGCGTCCCTCACAACATCTGGCCCTCCAACCCGGGCCTTCTGCCCAACAAAATCTATTCCTGGCAAACCAGTTCAAACACAGTTCTTTACCAGGTTGCTTTTATGTTAAACCACATATAAATCAGCATAAAGGCAAAATAGAAAGATTACAAGGTACACCTTTCAAACTGTCCAGCAAAGTAATAAATGCATGCAGAGTCAGGACAGAATATATCACCCCTTCCCATTATTAGTGGGGTAATCAATGCAACTAAAGACGTACTTTCACCTGGTGCAAAAAAAGGCCTATCCCAAAATGTTTGGTCCAAAGCCCACTATGCACAGTACAAATTAAGGGTAACCATGACCCAGTTGCTGGTTGTTGCTATTTCTTAATCAACACTTCAGCACAAACCGTTCTTCCCATTCACTTATGCTGGCCCAGGAACCAGTCTAACATATATGCATACACTGTATATTTGTACTTGGCAAATAGTCTCACTAGGACCAATAATAATGGATGCATCCCACACAGGATGGGGAGCATACATCAACAATGAAAAACTTGGGGGCCTATGGAGTCTCACAAAAACAGTAAAGCACATGGATTTCCACACAAGGTGCAGGCTACTATCTCTCTTGTACTATAAAAAACTGGATTATGCCAATGGCCTCTACCATGGATCATCTCTATCTACTATGAAAAGACTACAACTTATTCATAACTCCACTGCCAGGCTGCTATTACATGTAAAGCCACAAACACACATCTCCCCTGCCTTGAGAGCACTACACTGGTTACCCATTGCCAGAAGATCCACCTTCAAGCTGCTTTGTATCACCCACAAAGCTATGCTATACATGGAACAGGACCTCTTTATATCAGAAACAAAATAACCAAATACATTCAACAAAGAAACCTCCGCTCAAGATTGGCACCCGGCCTTAGAACACCACCATACAAGAAAAAGACTATAGGTGGTACATCCTTCTCCGTTCACGCAGCCAAACTATGGAATTCATTACCCCCAAATATAAGATCCACGGATAACAATCTTGTCTTCAGAAGACTACTCAAGGGTTGGCTCTTTCCTTCATAACCACCATATTCAAACAGCAATGGACTATGCCTGTGCTGATAAATATTTTTAATCTAATTATGTGTATATTCCAGATATGTATAGTTCTTTAGGAAATATGCATCGTTAGTGTGTCAAAACAATAAATTACACACATATTCTTTAAGCCTGTTTAACAAATGTTTATTTACTCACGGTTAAATATGTATACGAATGTGTTTACTACCGTGATATCCCAAACAACCCTTCTAAATTCTCCCTCATTTATCTCACCTTCGACTCATCCAAAACCCCTCCTGCTACTTTGATCTCCCTAAACCTTTCCACAGACTCCTCTCTCCTTTACTCATCCCAAGTCCCATCCTATTACTATAAACTCCCAATCATCACTTCTGTATTCTTCCCTCCTCTATTCCTCCATTACTCTAGTGAATCCAACTAACAAACTCACATATCCTCTGCTCAACTTAACTCATAATAATACTAAAACTGGACTCATATTTCTCTATACGAATCTGCCACTAATTCCTCTTGGGTTCCGGAGTAGCGTGCTACTCGCCAAAAAGCACTTTGACGCCTCGTCAGTGGTAGTAAGCGCTATAAAAATACAATTACAATACAATACAATACATACATCTACTAAGACTCAAGACCATCTTCCTAGGATCAAACACCTTCCAAACCCACATAAGGGGAAGAACGGTGGTGACCCAGAAGAGGCATAGGGGTTTTTACTACACAATATGTTTGGCATATAAGTGAATTGTATATGTTGAGCAGGGGAATATAGATATAAATTTATATTTATGTGTACAAACTAAAGTTCCCCGATATAAACCAACACCGTCTTACTATACAAAAACATTGTCCATATAAAAAAAGTGAAGCACAGCTTCTCTTGGGAATTTATACACATATATATAAGTAACAATAATATCATACTTTCCAAGTTGCTGCAAGACCAAAAAATGACGAAAACATGTCAGCAGCATGCACATAGCTTATGGTCGCTACCAAAAGGAGGCATAAAAAAAAATACATATATACTTAAAACAATCAAGCACTCAGTAACCCTTAAGACATATATACACAAAGCATTAAGGCTTGGCCCATTACATCACCAAAACAACAAGCAGTGTCTGGTTAACTAAACTACAAGCTTGTGGTTGGGAACGGTTAAATCAGGGGCCTCTAAATACACACATAGGACTATAAAGCATTTCAAGACAGCACAGACAAAATAAAACAATCTGATGTCACTTCAACTTAAATAAATGTGGGCCTAGAGGGTATAAGAATTTCCACATACCTCCGGTTAACTGCTAGCGGTAACCACAAAATAAAGGGCTACATGGTCACACCTACAGACAATTACACACACTCACATATGCAGGTATATAGAGGGGTGTATATATGTATGTGCATTTCTGTACGTGTGGATATATGGATATATAGCGTGTGCACAGTGGAAAACGCATGTTTTCTCAAAGAGAACAAGTTGTAGACCACACAAAGTTTCTCTGTTGGTACTACAGGAACCTCACTCCCTCCTTCACAATGTGCAAATACCAGCATGTAATATATGCAAACTATATGAATGTAGAAGACTTCCATGCTGCAAAAGAAACTACTTACTTACCTCTAACATTAGTTCTGCAGCTTGACTCTTTTAGATTCACATACGACCGTCCCACCTCCGCAGTGAAGGAGAAAACTTAAAATGAATAAAGTAAGTAAGTGTGGTGGTTTAAAAAAAAAAAAATCAGGACAGTGTTCCTGAACCCAGGATGGTTCATAAGTACATTCTTTTTTTTTTTAACCTGTCCTCATTTGTATTTCTGTAGGCTAAGGGAGCCTAGAAATATGACAGGGAGAGCGGGGACCCCTCCTCCCCAGAACAGAGAGGGGGTGCCTCCACTCGCCAGGACGACTCACAAGCCACCCTCGACCAAGCCAAACCAACATAGGGGTGCTTCGTAGGTACCGTCCACTCGACCTTGCCCCTGACAAAACTGACCGTCTTGTTACTTAGTCATTGGACATATTTGATTATCCACTACGTGCCATACAATTGTTCCCATAACTCCCAAAATGTAATTCTCTTTGTCAGTGAGATTCTCATTTCAAGTTGGTTAACCCTTATAACTGACAAAACCCAATGCGCTGAAGTCGGTGGGGAGGGAACCACCCACTTCATATATATTTCCTGACGTGCTAGTAAGATCAATAAATTCAAATTAGACATTTTTTAGCCTTGTGCATTTTTAGGGGAGTCCCACCATCCTCCAGGGTACCAAAAGTTACTAAAGTTACACTTACCTTAACTTCAGGTGCCATCACTTCTAAGAGCACCTTACCAATATCCTGCCAATAAGGCTGGATTATAGGACACTACCAGAACATATGGACATCATCCTCTTTTTCTTCGCCGCACTTAGGGCGCTTCATCTCGCCTTGCCTGCTCAGTTTCGCCACCTTTTAGATGTCCAATACGCCCTATGTACTGTAAAACTGTGATTTCTCCTTAGAAGTGCAAACTTGCATACCTCCTGTAGGAAAGTCCTCCTTTTTTGCCTGATCACCCCCACTCTTTTTGGATAGGTACTGGTGGTTACTGACTCTTGGCTGTGCCCTGGGTACTGCTAACCAGTCCCAGGGCCTGTGCTCTGTGTAAAATGGATATGCAAATTAGGCTAATTATAATTGGCTAAGTTAACCTACCTATAAGTCCCTAGTATATGGTAGGGAATGTAGGTTTAGGGACCACAGCATAGGTGGTGCACACCTAGGTGCCCTGCTGAGGTGCCCAGTGTCATTTTAAAAGCAAGCCTGCCTTGCTGGCTGCTTTTAAATTAAAGTTATATGCAAATTCGACTTTGGAATTAAAGGTACTTCCAAAGTCTTAAACTACCTTATTTTTACATATAAGTCACCACTAAGGTGTGCCCTATGTGCCCCTAGGGCTGGGTGCCATGTAACTATAAGCAGGGACTTTATAAAAATAGATTTATAAGCCCTGGTGAGGTAAAAACAGCCAAATTCGTTTTTCCCTCATTGAAGTAAATGGCCTTCATAGGCTAGAATGGGCAGACTTTATTTTAAATTTTAAAGTCTCCTTAAATGTTACATACCAAGAATTTGGTATCAAATTAATTGTTGTAATAAATCCCACAACTTCCAGTTGTTGGATTTAATATAACTTGTTCAGGTATAAAGTTTAGACTTTACCTAAAAAGTTGCCAATTTCAGCTCTGCATTGTTTTTGCTGCTGTGCTCTGATTGGCCAGCCTGCAGCAGCTTCTGCCAGGCTACTTTGATGAGGTGTGAAGTGGCCTGGCTTCACACAAAGGAATGTGCTTGGGGGAGAGAATCTCCCCTCAGCAGATGGTGAGGCAGGAAGGGGGAGGGCTGCCAAACTGGTCTTCAAAGGCAGAGAAGGACATCTGGAGCACCCAGCAACACCCCCACATCCTGCAACCCCAGACAGCTAGGTGCCCCCTTGATTAGATTAGGAGAGGGCAGGAGAGGGGTGTGTTTATGATTTTTAGCCACACCAGTGGGTGGGCTCAGCCAGATGTAACCTCCAAAAATCAGATTCAGCCATGTTGGATTTTTAGAGACTGTTGCCTTTTGGGATGGATTTTTGCCACACTTCCCAGGAAGTGGTCATCACAGGGGGACGACCCTGTACCTGATTGGAGAACCAGGGCCCCCCCTGCTTTTCACCCAGGAGCAAGAATAAAACTGTCAGACCTGCCCCCACACCTCAGATCCCCGCCAACTTTCAAGAAGAAGGAACTTAAGGAGAAGAAGGACTGCGCTGCTGGACCCCTGGCCTGCACCTGGACCCTGCACTCAGAAGGACTGCACCAGCTGCACACTTGGGCTTCACCACAAGAAGGACTTTGCCTGGCTTCAACTGGTTCAAGGAGGGACTCCCTGTTTGCTACAGGTGAAAAATTGCTATCCAGAGTCCCCTGCACCAACTCCTAAAAAAGAGACCAGTTGACCACTGCCCAGTGGCCCAAAAGGAGTTTGCGCCAGGTGCATTCTGGGAGTTGAAGTCCGCACCTCCCCAAGGACCATCACAGAACTTCTGGACCCTTGGGGTGAGCTGTGGACCCCAAAAGAACCTTAAAAGAACATCTGGGTGAAGCCCCAGAAGTTTGGAGAAGATATGACAAATTTTGTAAAAAAGCTCCAGAGAGGGACCGACCCGCCGTGGAAATTCTAGCCGGCTTGGCTCAACCGCGACCCGGCCTGACTTCGTGGTTCGTCCCGGTAAAGAAAAACATCCGAAAAAGAGACTAAGTCCGAATGTAAAAAGTTGACCGGGACCTCCCAGCCATCGTATCCGAGAAGGGCTCCACGGACGTCGGATCAAGATCCAGGTTTACCCCGGTCGAAGGATTTTCATCTCGAAAAAACGACTAAGTCCGAAGGTAGAAATCACCACCGAGGAAACCCACATTGCGTATCCGGACAAGGGCTCCAGGAGGTCGGATTCAACTGGCAGGTTCGTCCCGGTGAAGAAAAACTTCAAAATAAAGACTAAGTCAGAAGGTAACTTTTCAACCGAGGCCTCCCGCGACTTGTAGCCGAGCAGGGCTCCATCGCGGTCGGCCTGAAACTTTGACTTTGTCCCGGTCCTGGTGCAACCAGATGACCCGATTGGCGCTTTTTGTTTCTAAGCGCTAGAAAAATAATAATACTTTAAAAATTCATATCTCCGGTTCCCCTGAACCGATTTTAATCGTTTTTGTGTCATTTTAAAGATAAAAATATAAACTATTTTTATAAATTGGTTTTGGATTTTTAAACTGTTTCCTGTGTTTTATTTAATTACTGTTTTGTGATATTTGAATGCTTTACACACTGTCTCCTAAATGAAGCCTTGACGCTCGTTGCCAAGCTACCAAGGGTTGAGCTGGGATTAATTTACTGAGACCTAACTGTACCTAATTGGAGGTTAGTGGCTTGTTGCTAGGTGTAGGTACCTACCTGCCCTTACCAATAACCCATTTTCCAACATTTTTGGTGGCAGCGGTGGGATCCTGTACTTGTGTTCAGTATCACGTTACAGTTTAAGTAAAACAAATTAAAAATCCTTTAAATTGTCTTAGTGCAAAACATTTTTTTTTTTTAAATTAATTTTAATTTTTTTTTATTAATTATTAATTTGGATTAATTTCAATTATTGAATTTTTGTAATTTTTCTAAATTCTTGTTTCCAATTTTTGCAAAAAGTTTTTGTTGACACAAAACTAGGGAACCATGGAGCTTGATCTGGCTAGCCTACCCACACTGACAGTAGTCCAGCTTAGGGGGTTGTGTATTGAGAGAGGGTTGCCTGCAACCACTGATCTCAGGAAGCAAATCCTGATTAAATCCCTGACAGCATGGGCTGAGGCCCAAGAGGTAGAGACAGAGGAAGCTCCAGAGGAGGAAGAAAAAGGGGAAGATGCTAACTCTAACCACTCAGGGGAGGGAAGGCATCCGAGCCTAAGTGAGGAAAGGAAGAACGGTCCTCAGTAGATACAGTCACTAGGGGCAGGCCCAAAGCTAGTGGTAGGAAGGGGGTCCCTTCAGGAGGAGAGAACCCATCCATCAGAGAAAGAGAGCTGGAGGCCCAGCTAGCATACATAGCTTTGGAAGCAGAGAAGCTGGCCCTAGAAAAGAAAAAGTGGGCAAGCAAAGAGAAAAGAGATGGTGGCAGCGATAAAGAGGCTGAGGTGTCCCTGGGTGGGGGTTTTGCCCCCAGATTACCCAAAGGGGTGGTTCCTGCCTATGTAGAGGGGGATGACATAGATAAGTGGCTGGGGGCCTTTGAGAGGGCCCTCCAGATGAGGAAAGTCAAGCCTCAGTACTGGGGTTCACTTCTTTGGGAGTTGGTTCCCAACTCTGGGAGGGATAGGCTCCTAACCATGAGTGGGGAGGATGCAGACTCATACCCCAGTATGAAGAGTTGCTTGACTAAAAAGTTTGGTCTGACCCCAGAGCAGTATAGGCTCAAGTTTAGGGACACCCAAAAGACAAGCACCCAGTCCTGGGTGGACTTTGTGGACATTTCAGTAAAGGCACTGGAGGGCTGGATACAGGGCAACAGGGTAAGTACCTTTGAGGGGCTGTACAATTTGATTATGAGGGAGCACCTTCTAACTAGTTGTGTCCAAGAGAGGCTCCGCCAGTATCTAGTAGACTCTAGGTTGACCAACTCCAGAGAGCTGGGGGAGGCAGCAGATGACTGGTTAAGAACTAGGGTTAACCAGAAACCCCCAGGGGGTGATCAGAAAAAGGGAGGACATGGTTCTTCTCAGGGGAAGAACCAGGGGAAAGATGATAAAAAAACCAAAGAGTCCTCACAAGAGTCCCCAAAAACTTCTCAGGGAGGGGGAGCCCCGAGCCAATTCACTTTTAAAGGGAAAGGGTATCAGGGAAAGAATTTTGATCCTGCTAAAGCAGGAAGGTTTCAGGAGCTTGCTAAGGCCGGCAAGTGTTTTGATTGTCATCAACCTGGACATAAAAGAGGAGATGCTATCTGCTCCAAGAAGCCCCCCACTGGTGGGCAATCCCAGGGGATTGCTAGTGTAGGGTTGGGGGTGGAAGTTGGCCCAGGGGAGGAATCAGGGTACACAGAGGTCACCTTAGTATCCGTGGGTGGGGTGGACATTGCAACTATGGCCACCTTACCTCCCATCATGGAGAGGTATAGGCAGAGGCCTAAAGTCAATGGGACTGAAGTGGAAGCTCTGAGAGATACAGGAGCCAGTGTGACAATGGTCACAGAAAAGCTGGTTTCTCCAGAGCAGGTCTTACCTGGTGTCTTCCACCAGGTGACTTATGCAGATAGCAGAACCAAACTCCATCCCATGGCTATGGTGAGTCTGGAATGGGGAGGTGTGACTGGCCCTAAAAAGGTAGCTGTAGCTCCTGCCCTCCCAGTAGAGTGTCTGCTGGGAAATGATCTTGAAGCATCTGAATGGTCAGAAGTGGAGAGAAGGGTCCATGCACAGATGCTGGACCTCCCTGAATGGGTGTGTGCTGTGACCAGGTCACAGGCAGCACAACAGGGAAATGCTGGACACTTGGACCCTGGAACAATGGGCCAAGCCTCCAAGAAAAAGAGAAAGGGCACTGGGTCTGGATTGCCAGCCCCAACAAGTACAGAGGGTCAGGAAGAATCCAACCCTGAGGGGGAGGATCTGAACTCTGAGGGAGGGACACTTTCCCTGCAAACTATGCCTGATTTGGCAGAACTGCAAGGGGCAGGTGGGCCCACCAGAGAAGATTTGTGCCAGGGACAAAGAGAGTGTCCCACTCTTGAGGGCCTGAGGCAGACTGCTGCCAGGCAAGAACAAGGGGATACCCACAAGGTTTACTGGGAGGATGGAGTTCTCTACACTGAGGCAAGGGCCCTCAAACCAGGGGCTACTAGGAGAGTAGTGGTCCCCCAGAAGTATAGAGAATTCCTCCTTACCTTAAGCCATGATATCCCCTTAGCTGGTCATTTGGGACAGACCAAGACCTGGAACAGGCTGGTCAACCATTTTTATTGGCCCCAAATGTCAGAAAAAGTCAGGGAGTTTTGCAGCTCCTGTGTCACCTGTCAAGCCAGTGGCAAGACAGGAGGCAAACCAAAGGCTCCCCTGATACCACTGCCAGTGGTTGGGACTCCCTTTGAGCGGGTGGGGATTGACATTGTTGGTCCCCTAGACCCACCAACTGCTTCAGGTAACAGGTACATTGTGGTGGTAGTGGACCATGCCACCAGGTACCCTGAGGCAATACCCCTCCGGACAGTCACTGCTCCCACAGTGGCTAGGGCCCTACTTGGTGTGTTCACCAGAGTGGGATTCCCAAAGGAGGTAGTCTCAGATAGGGGCACAAACTTTATGTCAGCCTATCTGAAAGCCAAGTGGGATGAGTGTGGTGTTACTTATAAGTTCACCACCCCCTACCACCCACAGACCAATGGTCTTGTGGAAAGATTTAATAAGACCCTGAAGGGCATGATCATGGGTTTGTCTGACAAACTCAGGAGGAGATGGGATGTCCTCCTCCCATGCCTGCTGTTTGCCTACAGAGAGGTGCCACAGAAGGGGGTTGGATTCAGCCCCTTTGAGTTACTGTTTGGGCACCCTGTAAGAGGCCCATTGTGCTTGGTGAGAGAGTCTTGGGAAAAGCCTCTCAAAGAATCCAAGGAGAATGTGCTGGATTATGTACTGGGCCTGCGGTCACGCATGGCTGAGTATATGAAGAAGGCAAGCAGAAACCTGGAGGCCAGCCAGGAGCTCATGAAGCTCTGGCATGATCAAAAGGCTACCCTGCCTGAGTAGCACCCAGGACAGCTGGTGTGGGTTTTGGAGCCCATGGCTCCTAGGGCACTACAGGCCAAGTGGACTGGGCCCTATCCAATTCTGGAGAAAAAAGGTGAGGTCACATACTTGGTGGACCTTGGCACCCCCAGGAATCCTCACAGGATCCTGCATGTTAACAGGATGAAACCCCACCAGGACAGGGCAGACATGACCATGCTAATGGTCACTGATGAAGGGAAGGAGGAGGAGGGTGAGCCTCTGCCAGACCTCCTGTCCTCAAAGGCAAAAGATGGGTCAGTGGAGGGAGTGGTACTCTCTCCCAAATTGACAGACCAGCAACAAAAAGACTGTAAGCAAGTTTTGGGACAGTTTGCTAGTCTGTTCTCCCTGACCCCAGGACTCACCAATTGGTGTGTCCATGTTGTTGACACTGGTGACAGCTTGCCTGTCAAGAACAAGCTGTACAGGCTGTCTGACCAGGTCAAGGCCAACATCAAAGCTGAAGTGGCTAAGATGTTGGACCTCAAGGTAATTGAGCCCTCTGATAGTCCTTGGTCCAGTCCAGTGGTACTGGTGCCCAAAGCTAATCCCCAAGGTGGGAAGAAAGAATTGAGATTCTGTGTGGACTACAGAGGTCTAAACGCAGTCACTAGGACTGATGCTCACCCCATACCTAGAGCTGATGAGCTCATTGACAGGCTGGGGGCTGCCAAATTCCTGAGCACATTTGATCTGACCTCAGGATATTGGCAGATTGCCTTAAGTCCAAGAGCTAAGGAGAGGTCAGCATTTTCCACACCAGAGGGCCACTTTCAGTTCAAGGTGATGCCCTTTGGCATGAAAAATGCTCCTGCCACCTTCCAACGGTTGGTGAACAGAGTCCTATCTGGGTTGCAATCTTTCAGTGCAGCTTATCTGGATGATATAGCTGTATTTAGTTCCACCTGGAAGGACCACCTGGTCCACCTGAAGGAAGTGCTTCAGGCCCTGCTTCAAGCAGGCCTGACTATCAAGGCAAGCAAGTGCCAGATAGGGCAAAGCTCTGTTGTGTACCTGGGCCACCTTGTTGGTGGAGGCCATGTACAACCTCTCCAGCCCAAGATCCAGACTATCCTGGATTGGGAGGCTCCAAAAACCCAGACTCAGGTCAGGGCCTTTCTTGGCCTGACTGGGTGCTACAGGAGGTTTGTTCAGAATTTTGGGACCATAGTGGCCCCTCTGACTGAGCTTACCTCCAAGAAACAGCCCAAGAAGGTCATTTGGACCCCAGAGTGTCAGAAAGCTTTTGACACCCTAAAGCAGGCTATGTGTTCAGCACCAGTGTTACTGGCCCCTGACTATAGCAAGGAGTTTGTAGTACAAACAGATGCTTCAGAGGAAGGGATTGGGGCAGTGTTAGCACAAGTTAATGAAGAGGGCCATGATCACCCAGTTGCCTTCATCAGCAGGCGACTACTCCCCAGAGAGAAAAAATGGAGTGCCATTGAGAGGGAGGCCTTGCTGTGGTCTGGTCCCTGAAGAAGTTGAGGCCTTACTTATTTGGCACTCACTTCCGTGTACAAACTGACCACAGACCTCTCAGATGGTTGATGCAGATGAGGGGGGAAAACCCAAAACTGTTAAGGTGGTCCATTTCCCTACAGGGGATGGACTTCACAGTGGAGCACAGACCTGGGACTGCCCATGCCAATGCAGATGGCCTTTCCAGGTTTTTCCACTTAGCTGATGAGGACTACCAGGGTGTAGGTTAGTACCCATCACCTCTCATCTGGGGGGGGCAGTGTAGGAAAGTCCTCCTTTTTTGCCTGATCACCCCCACTCTTTTTGGATAGGTACTGGTGGTTACTGACTCTTGGCTGTGCCCTGGGTACTGCTAACCAGTCCCAGGGCCTGTGCTCTGTGTAAAATGGATATGCAAATTAGGCTAATTATAATTGGCTAAGTTAACCTACCTATAAGTCCCTAGTATATGGTAGGGCATGTAGGTTTAGGGACCACAGCATAGGTGGTGCACACCTAGGTGCACTGCTGAGGTGCCCAGTGTCATTTTAAAAGCAAGCCTGCCTTGCTGGCTGCTTTTAAATTAAAGTTATATGCAAATTCGACTTTGGAATTAAAGGTACTTCCAAAGTCTTAAACTACCTTATTTTTACATATAAGTCACCCCTAAGGTGTGCCCTATGTGCCCCTAGGGCTGGGTGCCATGTAACTATAAGCAGGGACTTTATAAAAATAGATTTATAAGCCCTGGTGAGGTAAAAACAGCCAAATTTGTTTTTCCCTCATTGAAGTAAATGGCCTTCATAGGCTAGAATGGGCAGACTTTATTTTAAATTTTAAAGTCTCCTTAAATGTTACATACCAAGAATTTGGTATCAAATTAATTGTTGTAATAAATCCCACAACTTCCAGTTGTTGGATTTAATATAACTTGTTCAGGTATAAAGTTTAGACTTTACCTAAAAAGTTGCCAATTTCAGCTCTGCATTGTTTTTGCTGCTGTGCTCTGATTGGCCAGCCTGCAGCAGCTTCTGCCAGGCTACTTTGATGAGGTGTGAAGTGGCCTGGCTTCACACAAAGGAATGTGCTTGGGGGAGAGAATCTCCCCTCAGCAGATGGTGAGGCAGGAAGGGGGAGGGCTGCCAAACTGGTCTTCAAAGGCAGAGAAGGACATCTGGAGCACCCAGCAACACCCCCACATCCTGCAACCCCAGACAGCTAGGTGCCCCCTTGATTAGATTAGGAGAGGGCAGGAGAGGGGTGTGTTTATGATTTTTAGCCACACCAGTGGGTGGGCTCAGCCAGATGTAAACTCCAAAAATCAGATTCAGCCATGTTGGATTTTTAGAGACTGTTGCCTTTTGGGATGGATTTTTGCCACACTTCCCAGTAAGTGGTCATCACAGGGGGACGATCCTGTACCTGATTGGAGAACCAGGGCCCCCCTGCTTTTCACCCAGGAGCAAGAATAAAACTGGCAGACCTGCCCCCACACCTCAGATCCCCGCCAACTTTCAAGAAGAAGGAACTTAAGGAGAAGAAGGACTGCCCTGCTGGACCCCTGGCCTGAACCTGGACCCTGCACTCAGAAGGACTGGACCAGCTGCACACTTGGGCTTCACCATAAGAAGGACTTTGCCTGGCTTCAACTGGTTCAAGGAGGGACTCCCTGTTTGCTACAGGTGAAAAATTGCTATCCAGAGTCCCCTGCACCAACTCCTAAAAAAGAGACCAGTTGACCACTGCCCAGTGGCCCAAAAGGAGTTTGCGCCAGGTGCATTCTGGGAGTTGAAGTCCGCACCCCCCATGGACCATCACAGAACTTCTGGACCCTTGGGGTGAGCTGTGGACCCCAAAAGAACCTTAAAAGAACATCTGGGTGAAGCCCCAGAAGTTTGGAGAAGATTTGACAAATTTTGTAAAAAAGCTCCAGAGAGGGACCGACCCGCCGCGGAAATTCTAGCCGGCTTGCCTCAACCGCGACCCGGCCTGACTTCGTGGTTCGTCCCGGTAAAGAAAAACATCCGAAAAAGAGACTAAGTCCGAACGTAAAAAGTTGACCGGGACCTCCCAGCCATCGTATCCGAGAAGGGCTCCACGGACATCGGATCAAGATCCAGGTTTACCCCGGTCAAAGGATTTTCATCTCGAAAAAACGACTAAGTCCGAAGGTAGAAATCACCACCGAGGAAACCCACATCACGTATCCGGACAAGGGCTCCAGGAGGTCGGATTCAACTGGCAGGTTCGTCCCGGTGAAGAAAAACTTCAAAATAAAGACTAAGTCAGAAGGTAACTTTTCAACCGAGGCCTCCCGCGACTTGTAGCCGAGCAGGGCTCCATCGCGGTCGGCCTGAAACTTTGACTTTGTCCCGGTCCTGGTGCAACCAGATGACCCGATTGGTGCTTTTTGTTTCTAAGCGCTAGAAAAATAATAATACTTTAAAAATTCATATCTCCGGTTCCCCTGAACCGATTTTAATCGTTTTTGTGTCATTTTAAAGATAAAAATATAAACTATTTTTATAAATTGGTTTTGGATTTTTAAACTGTTTCCTGTGTTTTATTTAATTACTGTTTTGTGATATTTGAATGCTTTACACACTGTCTCCTAAGTTAAGCCTTGACGCTCGTTGCCAAGCTACCAAGGGTTGAGCTGGGATTCATTTACTGAGACCTAACTGTACCTAATTGGAGGTTAGTGGCTTGTTGCTAGGTGTAGGTACCTACCTGCCCTTACCAATAACCCATTTTCCAACACCTCCCAAAACATTGACATTGATACTTGCCAAAGGTTATGACGTGCCACGATGGCAGGTCCCTTCCCCAGACCTCTGTTGGCAAGCTGAACTCTTCCTCCCCTGGGTCCACCAACATCCAGTACCATTTTGAGACCTCCTTACCTTGGGGCAACCTTTCTTGTAGTTTCTCTTCCCAAGTACTAAATTCTTTCCCACCTTTGACTGAGACTGCTGCCCAACTCGCCAACTGATACTACTTGAATTTAGGATGCCCTCTGTACTTTCTACCAAGGAAGGCCAAGGAAGCAAGACATTACCTTGCATGATTTGACCCCATTTATTTATACCACTTTTCCTCAAGAGAATTGCTAATTTGTCCTGGAGACATTCAGGGGTTCCCTGTGAATCCCAGATTGGAGCAGAACTGCTAAAGTAAGATAATCTCAACACCAGCCTAACAAATTACCAAATCCTACATGCAGCCTCTAAGATCTTCACTCTAACCTTCTTGAAGTATTTTGAATGCCCAGACTTAAACAGAAAGTGATCCCCTCCCTAAGCAGATGACTTGTCAAGGCCTTGAAGAGAGGGGTAAAAGCAGAACTATCAAGCAGTAGGCCTCTCACCTTCTTTCACTGGAATGCCACACACTATTTATAAAAATCTGGGTTTGCTATACCTCCAGGCTCCTTTTTTTCTGCATAACTTCCTCCAAGCACTTCTTTCCTCTTTGGCGGACCATATAAAGCTGTTCAGCTCCCCTGTAGCTTCTTTATCCAGGCCGCCTTAATTTCCAGTGGTATTGCATTAAAGACAAAAGTAAATTTCGT
Source organism: Pleurodeles waltl (assembly GCF_031143425.1). Classification (NCBI taxonomy): domain Eukaryota; kingdom Metazoa; phylum Chordata; class Amphibia; order Caudata; family Salamandridae; genus Pleurodeles; species Pleurodeles waltl. The sequence continues at coordinate 967,547,880 of NC_090444.1, forward strand.
CAGAATTGACATTTTCACAATATTTGACCTCCCCAGAAAAGAGAGCAGAAGTCCATCCATTATCTTGAGAAGTTTCCCAGTAACATTTACTGCTTTATTGAAAATTACCAGTGCTGTTTTAACTAAATCTGTTGTCCCTTGGCCCACTTAATACAGAATCTCCTGTTTTACCAGAGGGCTATTGTAGGTGCTATTCCATAACAATTTCAGTTTTTTATTGATTAACAGTATAGCCAGATACCGTCCCGAAATCTTCCAAAGTGTTCAGGATGATTGGTAATGTGTAAATGTAGGAAGCCGGCCTGATTTGTGGTGCGTACCTATGGTATTATCACCTTATACTAGGTCCAGGTATCCCCTATTAGTGAAGTGTAGACAGTGTCTAAAAGCCAGGCTCTCTAGAGGTAGCTGTGGATGAGCAGCCAAGGCTTATCTAGGAGACATGCAAAGCTCATGCAATACGACTTATAGTCACACAGCACTTACACATATGAAAGAACCACACAGTGTCACAAAAATAAAGGTACTTTATTTTAGTGACACAAATACTAAAATACTATCTAGGCAATACTCTGTTAGCAGGTGAGTAAACACACTATTATATACACCTTAGTTGTCAGGAAAGAGAATAAAAAGCAATAGAAAACAGTTCAATAGACAATAGTGACCCTAGGGGGAGCCCAAACCACATACTAAAAAACATGGAATGCGAAAGCTGGACTCCCACCCAGGTAAGTGTAATACATAGAGGAGAGGTGGAGGAACTAGGAACCCCAAAATGTAAGTATCAGAGTGACCCCCAGAGACCAGGAGAGAAGAGGTAAGTACCTGTTTTTCCCGAACCCAGAGAGAAACTTTGGAAAAGGACTGTGAAAGACCCAAGCAAGACTGCTATAAACAGAAGATGGATCCAGATGGAATAGGACCTGCAAATGAAGGGGGCCAAGTCCAGTTCCAGTTGGAGTGTCTGGTTGGGGCAGGAGCCACTACCCATACTTCTGGAGATGCAGGACCAGGTCGACGATGAAGACCAGACTTCAGCTATGCAGCACAGGAGCAGAAGAGTTCCAGAAGTGATGCAGTCGATGCCCCATGTCAGAAGAAGAGTTGCAGTCTGTCAGTTGTGTGGAAAAACCATAAACAAGCCTTGGCAAAGGCAAAAGTCTCAAAAGAAGATTTGCAGAGCCACACAGGACCAGGAAGGTCTGAGGGGACTCAACCCAAAGAGGAAAATCCCAGGCATCCCCCAGCAGTCAGAAGAGCAAGAAGTTGTGGATGCAGCCACCACAGGCAACTCACAGGCAGCAGGCACGGTGTCCCAGTGAGGGCCACTCAGCACACCTGGAAAGGAATGTAGGAAAGTACCCTGTTTCTGGCATGGTTACCCCCACGTTTTGCCTGCTGTCAGTATGTTTTAACTGTGTTCACTGGGATCCTGCTAACCAGGACCCCAGTGACAGGGCTCTCTCCCTTTAAACTTGGTTGCTTGTACCACAAACACACCACATTTGGCATACTGGTGCCCCCTTATAAATCTCTAGGATGTGGTACAAGGGCATTGGGGCACCAGGGGTCCCCCTTGGGCTGCAGCATGTATTATGCCACCCATAGGGAGCCCATGCAAAGTATATCTACAGGCCTGCTGTTGGAGCTTGTGTGAAAGGGTGCATGCACCTTTTTCACTACATGTCACTGCACAGGTCGCTGAAAGTCACCCCTATGGTAGGCCCTCCTAACCCAGAGGGCAGGGTGCAGCTACCTATGTGTGAGGGCACCCCTGCAGGAGCAGAGGTGCCTGCATGAACTCCAGCTCCATTTTCATGGACTTTGTGAGTGCAGATATGCCATTTTACACATGTACTGGACACAGGCCACTACCTATGACCAGCTCCATAATGGTAACTCCGAACCTGGGCATGTTTGGTATCAAACATGTCGGAATCATACCCCAATACTGTTGCCAGTATTGGAATTATGATTCCATGCACTCTGGGGGCTCCTTAGAGGACCCCCAGCATTGCTCTGACCAGCTTTCTGGGGTTTCCCAGGCAGCCCAAGCTGCTGCCACCCCTCAGATGGGGTTCTGCCCTCCAGCTGCTTGAACAGCTCAAGCCCAGGAAGGCAGAATAAAAGATTTCCTTTTGGAGAGGGAGGCAACACTCTCCCCCTTTGGAAATAGGTGCTACATGCTTAGGAGGGGTAGCCTCCCCCTAAGCCACTGGTATGTCTTGAAGGGCACATTTGATGCCCTCTGTGCATAAACGAGACTACACCGGTTCAGGGACCTCCATTCCCTACTCTGGCACAAAACTGGACAAATGGAAAGAAGAGTGACCACTCCCCACTCCATCACCACCCCAGGGGTGGTGCCCAGAGTTCCTCCAAATGGCTCCTGGATTCTGCCATCTTGAATCCAAGGTAAGCAGACATGAGTCACTTCCCTGCATCTGCAGGCACCAACTGCAACAACAACCTGGTTAGCAGGATCCCAGTGAACACAGTCAAAAACATACATCAGGCAAAAAGTGGGGATACCCACGCCAAAAAGAGGGTACTTTCCTACAGTAAATCCCCAGCATACAACACAACCATTTTAACCCACCCATTACATTCAAAGGGGACAATAGCTTGATTTGAACAGATTTTCCTGGTCAAAGGCTTGATGTACAGGTTAAACAGCAAGGGGGAGAGCAGGCATCCCTGACAGGTCCCTCTTCCAACTTGATCTGCTCGGAGAGATTTCCATTCACCATAACCCTGGCTACCAGTTTTTATAAATGCCGCCAACCACTCTTGAAAAAATCCCTCCCAAGTTGCATTTCCGAATCACATTTTGAAAAAAAAAGGGCCAGCTGACTCTGTCAAATGCTTTAGCAGTGTTGAATGAGAGTCTCTCTAAAGAGAGGCTATACTTAACTGCCAAGTCAATAGTTCCCAGAACATCATGCGTCAACTCGTACAACTGCCTCCCTCTGCTAAAACCCTTTTGATCTTCGTGCACTAATAACCTGACTATTGTGTCCAAATATTTTACCAGGGTCTGGGTATAGATCTTATAGTTTGTGCTTAAGAGTGAGATTGGTCTATACAACTCACATTGCTAATGGACTTTGGTTTTAAAATCAGAGTAATGGTAGCCACATCCCAGAGGTTTGGGGCATCCAGCACTTTAAATAAATAATTAAAAAATACTTGCTTTATTACTTCTACATGGACTGGCACCAACTGTGTTTTGAGTAAGATGTGTAATTTGTTTGGTAAACTGGCAGCGCCTGCCACGGTCCCACTTTTCAATCTCTTGATTGCTTCTGACACCTCCTTGATTGTAATTTTAATGTCTAAATCTTGTCTTAGCTCATCTTAAAGGAAGGGGAAATCAATTTCTTCTACATAGTTCACTAACTTTTCGCTAGACGCCTGACAAACCTCCATGAACAATGCTTGGTAAAAGCCTGTTCTATTTCTTCTTCTCCAGTGCTAATGCTGCCGTTGTATCATTGAAAATGGGCAAAATTGTGTTTCTGGTTTGCTCCACCTTGGTTTTCCAGGCTAATAATTTGCCACAACCCTCACCGTACTCGTAATAAGCCAACTTACCTGCCTCACATTTTTTCTTTAGTTTAGACTCTGGGTAAATCCGAAGGTCAGCTCTTGCCCCCCAATCTGTTCTATTTCTGCAAGTCTATTGATGTTAGTAGACTGATCAGCCTGGTTTTGCAAGTGTAAAATGGTAGATTAAGAAGATCTTATGGTTTCCTTTTCTGCTTTGCTAGCGTGAGCAGATAAGCAGATTAGTCTACCTCTAAAAATGCATTGTAGGCATCCCACACAACATACATGGGGCTGTACTATAATTTAGTTGAAAGAACTCCTTATTTTATTGCTTCACAGCTTCTACAACCTGTTGATCTAGAAGCAGTACCCAAATTACTGTCATTCTGGGGGAGACACTGAGTTTATCTAGGCTAATTTCTGCAGTGTGATCATAAAGATATTCAGGAATGTGTTTCACTATCTCGACGTTCCCACTCTGCTTTGTGGCTATTGAAATAAAGTCAATTTGGGCGTGAAGACAGTATTTTGTATTCTGAAAGTAAAACCTCAGCCAACTCCTCCCTCCCCCTTTACCCTCCAAATATCAACCAAGCCATCACCTGTTTTACTAGAACTCTCATGTTAGGCGAATTTTCCGTGGGTCTATTAGTTGCTTTATCCAAAACTGGATCGATTAGTACATTGAAGTCTCCCCCTAAAATTATTGGGAGACTTATCTCCAGTAAATGGTTATAAAGATCTTGTAGTGGAGCTGGATCATCTAAGTTCAGGCCACAATAACCCGCAAATGCCAAACAATGCCCATAGATTTTGGCCTTCAAAATCAACCACCTCCCTTTCGGGTCAGCTACTAGCTCTTCCAATATAGCATTTGTAGTGCTTCTGAATAAAATTGCTATTCCCTTAGCACATGATTGATTAGTACAGGTGTATTGGTTGACCCACCTCTGTTTCCTTATAATGCCTTCCTATTCTTCGTTTAGCAAGTGGATTGCCTGAAGAATGACCACTTCTTTATCCACCACTCTCAAATATTCAAGTATTCTGTGTCGTCTACTTTGAACCCTCAGACCAATAACTCTCCAAGAGAGTATCTTTAAGAAGGTCGATACAGACATAGACATATTTGTTCCATAGGTGGAGCCCTAAAGTATGTGACTATAAACTTCCAACCAGGCTGATTGATTTAAGAATAACAAATGAGGGCCATTATGTTTTTCCTTTTTCTCCCATATGCTCCCACACTATGTGATTAACGAAAAAAATAGAAAACTTGCTGTACACACCCCCTAACCTGGGGAACCCTCCCTGTAGCCATTAGGTAAATCTAACCTGATTTAACCTAAATGAGCTCCTTTTCCCTGGATGACTTCAAGTAGCACTCTTACTTGCCTTGATCTGCTCCACTAAGCAGCCTACCTCACTTGGTTCTCCACGTTTTTGTTTCCCCCACATAATCTTCAGAGTGGCGGGAAAGCGCTTCTGTGCGGTGGCTCCCAATGATCCGAGTTCTTGAATATACTTTCCTAATTCCCACTGCCTATCTTCTGTAGTTCGGGAAATTGCCAAACTTAATTGGAAAAACCATTCCCCTTTGGAGAAACTATTAGCTGTTGGAGCCTACGACAGGATTTTTTATTTTATGGCATAGGTTTTTTAATTAATTAGTATTTTCCTGGGATTCTTCTTGTCTGGTCTCTTTTTAAATGGATCAAGATGAACTCTTTGAATGTCCTCCTCTAGGGCCATATGCTCTGTGGACAGGATGAATTCCTTTATTAAATCCATCACAAAGCTTTTGGTATTCTCTCCCTCTTGTCCCTCCGGTACATTCAGGACTCTTTTGTTATTCTCCTCATATTTTCTAATGTTTCTCAAGCAATTCTTTTTCATCAGATTTTAAACACTGCAGTTCCTTATGGTTTAGATAGATCAGCCATCCTGTTCAGCTCCTCTACTGCTCCCATTCTATCCGTTAGTGCGTTTTTTTTCCTCTCCATAGCCTCCTTAATCTTTTCCTGATTTTCCTCAGAGATCGCAAATTTCCCTCGTATTTCCTCTGTCAAAGTTACAAGCAGATTCTGCATACTTGGTTGTTCGTCCCTCTTTAGAGGCGTCGAAGAAGACTGCGAGGGTGGCTGGAAATCAACAGAACCCTGAGCTAGCACCTGAACTCAGTTTACAGACTCAAGGTCTCAGGGCAGTTCAAATTCGCAGCTTGCACTATATGATCTTCGTCTTCCCACTTAATAGTCTGCACTTTAAAAAGGGACCTTAGGGAGAGGGTAATTCTGACCCGTTCTGAATTTTCAACACTCTTGGAGTTATTGTCCACCCCTCCTTGTTTTGTATAGCGCGTGGCCCAAGTCAAAAAGGAAGATCTTCCTGGAGCATTTTGAAGTCATCTGATGACTTCACCTGGGCTATTCCTGTAATTATCCAGTCAAGTCATCCCAAATCATCCTGAAGTATGCCTATAGGGCGAAATATTTGAATGAGATGACTCCAGTCATCACTGTAACTACTTCAGGATGGCCTTCTGATTACTCCCTTGGAAAACGTGGGATTATCTTTAACAACTACAGGATGACTCCATAACAACCAGGGGCTGAGAGCAGATTACTTCATGATGAGTCCATGACAACTAGGGGATCAGTGCAGATTACTTCATGATGACTCCATAACAACAATAGGATGACAGCAGATTATTTCATGATGATTCCATGACAACTTGGGGATGGAGTTAGATTACTCCATGAGGATTCCATGATTATTTCCGGATTTGTTTATATTACTTCACAGTGACTTTATGACCACTTCTGGATGTCACTTTATTACTTTACTGTAGCACCGCAAGCACTTTTGAATAGGTTACTACTACGTGATTCCATGATGATTGCTTCACTGTCACTTTCTGTGATGGATAGGTCTCCTTCTCATAGTAGTTCCTGTAGATTTGAATAGCACTGAAGTGTACTATTAAGCAAAAAGAGGCCATCAATTAGTGTATATCAGACATCTGGCAGACACAATGTTGTGGTAATACTACAAAACTAGTAACGTTTTACAGCAACTACTAACTGTGATTACCGTAAATGTAGAAATAAATTGGGAATAACATAAAAATTACATTTTCATACATCATTCCCAATTTAAAGGGATTCACTGGAGCTTTCAGTGATGTATAGTATTATCTTTTGAAACTATCATGTTAATTTCACAGATGTGCAGAGCAGCACTGAGGAGCTATGGATGAGAGACTGTTGCTAAATATTGTGAGTGGACTTCATATGAGTTGCGCATTGGGTAAGAGGGCAATATACTCAATGCAGTAGGGTGACAGTAGAGAGTTTTACTGTGAATGGCTTTGGTATGTATGGGCTAGCATGTATATGGTGTTGTGTGGGTGAATGGTACACTGTGACCAGATGAGGAAATCCGTCTTTACAGTGGCTGTTTGGTGTGAATGGTGTTACATTGTTATGGTGAAAGAAAAGTGTGAATAAGTAATATCAATTGTAGTCTGAGAGTAGAGGGTGTTCCAAGTGGTATTCTAATTATTTCTTGGCAAGTTGTCATGAGAATGGTTTATTAAGTTGTGCTGTGCGTGCCACTGTATTGGGATAGCACAACTAGTAAGTATATGGCTTAAGTGGCTTCAGGTGATTGAGCACTAAGTGAGTGTGGGCGACGGCCCATGGGTTGTTATTAGTGCCAGTGTTACATGTGTGGCAGTTAGCAAGCCATAAAGTGAGAAGTGTTCTAAATCACAGTTGGCAAATGGTATAATTCTTGTTGTGACTGAGTAAGAATGGGTATTACGTGTAAGTGGATGTTTAACTATGCAGGTATACAGTGAAGGAAAATATTAATGTAGAAAGTGTATGTAGATAGCAGAGGATGACTACAGAGAGGCGATATTAACATATGTAGTGGGGGAAAAAGCATGGGGCTGTGGGTGTACGCGTGTCATGCTAAGTAAATATGTCAAGAGTTGAGTTCTGCTTGTAGATGAAAGAACAGTGCAGCACTGGACAGAAGAGTAAGGATATAGGGCTTCATTATTAGTTTGGCGGGTGGCCTCCTCCCACCATCAGGCTGCCTGTGCGGCCTGAACCCCACCAGCCCTATTAGGAGTTCACCGCAAGGCCGGTGGGCGGAAATAGATTTTCCGCCGGCCGGCCATGCGGTGAACAGCGCCTTAACATTACAGCCGGCTCCTAATGGACCCAGCTGCAATGTGGTGGGTGCAGCAGCACCCATCGCGCATTCCACTGCCTGTAATTCGGGCAGTGGAATGCGCAATTGGCTGTGCATGGGGGCCCAGGGACTGCCCATGCCAAGTGCATGGGCAGTGCAGGGCCCCCAGCACCCCCCTCCCCGAGTCCCCCAATCCGCAAGCCTTTCCATGGCAGTGTAAACCGCCATAGACAGGCTGGGGGATGGGGACTCTTAATCCACATGGCAGCGCTTCTTGCAGCACTGCCCTGACGGATGACAACCGCTAGGACTGCCAGGCTGCAGGCAACCTGGCGGTGTCAGCGGTTGGACCGTGGCGGCTCCTCCACTGTCATAATGTTACGGTCGACCGCCACTTTGGAGGTGGTCTGACTGTGACCATTGTGGTCTGGTGACCGCCAGGGTTAAGATGAGGCCCTAAATGTGTGAAATACCTTGTGCAGAGCAGATTTGGATAGGAGATGTGAACAGTGCATGTAAAGAGCCCAGGGCATAGTGGATGCTAAGAGTGGATATGGCGAGCTTCTAAGAAGAATATAACTGAAGATCAGATCTGAACTGGGGGCCAGCAGCTGTACAGCAGTTTCAAGAGATAAATAGAGAGGGACCTTGGAAGCTATGGATGAGCAGAAGTGGAGCGTCAATTGATGTTTAGTGTAAATGGAAAGCTCATATTGTGAAAAACGAGTGGATGTAGAGGATGAATTTAAAGGCTAGAAAGTTCACAAAGAGGGAACTTAAATGGTATTACTAGCATTTGTAATGGGGAGAGAGAATGAAAGGGGCTGGGAGTCGGTGAGTACAGTAGTTAGCAGATAAGGTGGTGCAGAGATGGATGTAGTGCAATAAGAGGAGAAGTGGTGTTTGGGGTGGCTCGTCAAGAACAGATTACAGGGTTCAGAGTGGATATGAAACTTGGAGTGTGGATGCAGAAGGCTTAGCTTGGATGTGTGAGCTGAACAACAGATATAGATGGTGGATCCAGTGGGTGAACAATATATATACACCAGAAGTGCAAGTGATGGGTAGAATACACATGTGGATAGTCGAGATCAAACATACAAACAAAAAGTGAATGTGGGGAGAGTATGTGCAGAGTGTAGAATGCATGTGGTAGAGAGATATATGGAGAAGCCTGATGGAGAGTGTATGGGCAGGTGTGAAAGCTGATGTACGGTGTGTAGTGAGGGAGTGTGATGTGCAGATATGAACAGTGGCAGTTGAACATGGAAAGAAGACGCGGTCTGTAGAGTGCAAATGGATTGCCTTAAAAATGAATGTAGAGTATGTACATCTGATATAGAGAGAAGGTTGTGACCCATGGACAGTAGATATAGAAGGAAGAGAGTACATGTGCAGAGCAGAGACAGCACGAGGAGGGTGATGTGGGGACTATTGGGTGGAGAGAATGTAAATGGTGAAGATAGGAAATAATGGGTGGAAAGAGAACAAGGAGGCTAGAAAACGTGTTTGAAAGGTAAAGAGTATGTACAGGGTGGCGAGCACAAATGGAGGTTGGAGAGAGCATGTGCAGAGTACTATACAAGAGCAGATGTAGCGGTTGAATGTGCTGGGTGAAGAGTGTATGTGGCAGGCAAAGCGTTTATGTATGACAAGGGTGGAGAGCCAATGTAGGACAAAGATAAAGTGTGGTTGTAGGAAGTAGAGGGCCAGTGGATGTGTAGAATGGAGAACACATTTAGAGGGTGGAAATAGAAAGTTATGATGGTGGAGAGCTGATATACAGTGTGGTAAGTGGGTTTGGAAAGTGAGGGGGACAGAGAGACAGGACTCGTATTGCAGGTGTACAGGGTGGAGAGAGATGGTAAGGCCTACATTGTATGGAAAATGGTTATGAAGAATGCATATGGTACATATTGATGTATAGGATGGAGCGTGCATCTTCTAAATGGAGAGCAAATGGACAGGATGGAAAGGGCATGTGCAGGTTGTAGAGTGCATGTACAGGGCAGAAAGTGGTTGTACAGAGCAGAGAACTAAAGTTGACAAGAGAGCAAATGTGAACTTGAGGAACTTGGTGAACATGTACACAGGCTGGCATGCAGATATTGGAGTGAAGCCTGCACTGCATTTGTTTTATGGGATGTGAAGAACACGAGTGTGGACAATAGAGAGTGGATATACAGCTTGTGCATGGATAGGGTAAAGAGTGCATATTGTGAATGGAGAGCAGACAAAAGGTGTATAATTCATGTGAAATTTATGGAGTTTATGTATATTTGAAGAGTGGACGTGGAGCACATATGTACAGGGTAGAGAGCAGATGTACTCTGTGGACAGCAATTGTGAACAGTGTAATGCACATGTATTGTAGATATGATTAGAGAGGAAATGACTGCCTGTAGACAGCAATTGTGAACAGTGTAATGCACATGTATTGTAGATATGATTAGAGAGGAAATGACTGCCTGGACTGTGCACTTGGAGGGAAACTGTGTGGGGTGGTGCACACATGGAGTGTAATAGTAGACTTAGTATACAGAGAACCTATATGGAGGATTGACAGCTTTTCCAGGAAGCAGATATAGAGGGTGGACAAAGGATGTAGAGGAAAAAGTGGATATAGTACACAGACAGGAGGATGTGATGTGCAGACAGTATAGAGAAAATGCAAAGAGTGGATGTGGAAATCAGAGGTATATGGTCTACAGGGCAGGTGAGACTTGGAAGGGAACAATGGATGTACACTGGGAGGAGCATATGGGAAATTCAGATCACACTTGGAAGGTGAAATCAGCAAACGGTGAAGTGGATGATCAATGCTAAAAGCAAGTATACAGGATGATGATGGAATGGAGAGTGGATGTGCAATGGAAACAGAATGCGAGACAGTAGAGTGTGGAATCGTGGATTACAGAGGCGAGAGAGGAGCTACAACATGCACAGATAATGTGTTGAGCTGGATTGATGAACTGATATTGATAGTGGGTGAGCACCATGAATATACAGGGTTGTGCAGGGAGGAGAACCCATTTGGCGAAGAAGTGAAGACATACAGGTTGTAAAGCACAAGTGGAGTTTGAAGAATCATATACTTTGGAAGGTGAATGTGTGGAATGTATGTGCGGGGTAGACAGCTGATTAGCAGGGTGGAGAGGGTGTGTGCAAGTTGACAGTGCATTAAGGCCAGGCAACATTTTGCTTACTCCAACTTAATCATGTGTAATTTCAAGCATTTCAAGTTGTTATGCAAAATGCCCTAGATTAAGTCATTGCTCGTCCTTCCATAGTTGAGATTTTGTTTGGGTAAAAATCCTATTGTGAGAGCATTGGAACAACATAAAGAGAAAGCGAGAGACTGTTGTTCACTTTGAATGCAATGACCCACTCATTTATTAGCACCAAATGTGTCCCCACATCAAACAAGTATTGACAAAGCCAATAGGTCCTGCCTATGCAAGAGCTATTGGCTCTGCTTATGTGGTGTGTTTTATCCATGTTATATTGCAGCATCGCTGCTGTACAACATGGCTAAATGTTAGTGGAATAAAGGAGAGTGCTGCAGAGTGGAGGGGCGTGTTGTAGAGAACAGTGTCGTGGAATGGCGAACAGTGTCATGGTATGGCATAGGGTGTTGTGAAGTGGCATAGAGGGAGAAGAGCAGAAGGGCGAAGATTGGAGCACCATAGGGTATCATACAGCAGTGTTTCCCAAACTGTGGGTTGCGAGCCGATTTTTGGTGGGTTGCCACAGTCTATGCAATAAAAAGGCTGTCTTCTGCTGCTTATTTTGTAATACAATGGCTGCTACTTAAAAACTGCTCTCAGAGTCAGAGAAAGAAAAATAAAGTAATTATATGACAATCTTCCTGGTCAGTAGCTTAACAAACTGGAGGGGCCGCCCTTGCAAAGAAAATGGAGGGCCCCGTCTGAGCTCACTCAGGAGCTCTCAGGCCAGGGTGCTGTGCTGAGGTGACCCCCTGGAGATCAGGGACAATCCGCCCCATAGGAACTTTGTTACACCACTGCTCTTGGGGTACATAAAGGGAAGCTGGAGGATGTCCTTTTTACCTAACACACAACAACAGGTAAATATCGGTCAATGAAATGTACACATTCACCAGTTAGGGAAACTGTAGCACTTTTTTGGTAATTCTGTAGTGTGATAGAAACAAAGATTTTAGTTGGATCAGAACAAATTAAGACACTACTTGGTGACGCACAAATAAATAATCCCCAAACTTGATTTCCACACATCATTTGTGTGCAATATAGTGTCATCTGTAAAACTGGATGCTTCTGTACATTTAGTGACCATTTCAATGTGCTGCTACATGATGCATTAGTTTTATTCATTAAAAAAATAAACAATAAATCAAAAAAATCACCCTCCTCATGTTCATTAAAGCTAGGTGGGTCACGGACGTTTGCTGTACAGTATTCAAAAGTGGGTTGTGGTTCTGAAAAGACTGGGAACCAGTGCTGTAGAGTGGTGTGGCATACAGTGGAGTGCCGTGGAGTGGCATAGAGGGAGTTGTGTAGAGCGGAGTACAGTGTTGAGGTGTAGAGTGAAGTAGATTGTCAGAGTGGAGTGAGAGTGTCGTAAAGGGGAGTAGAGTGCCGTGGAATGGCATAGCTTGTCTAAGAGTGGAGTGGCTTAGAGGGAGTTGAGTAGAGTGGCATACAGTAGAGTAGATCGTTGTAGAGCGCAGTGGCATATACTGGAGTAGTGTATCAGTAGAGTAGAGTAAAGAGTGGCACAGAGGTAGTTATGTAGTGTCAGAGTGGAGTGGCGTAGAACAGGGTGGAGTGACTGAGTGGAGGGCGTAGTGTATAGTGGAGTGAAGTGTCAGAGTAGAGGGCTGTAGCGAAGTGTAGAGGAGTGAAGACAAGGGGCATGTCATATAGTGTCAGATTGAAGCAGCATAGAGTGGTGTGGCTTGTCATGGTGCAGAAGGGATTGGAGTGGAGAGGCATCTAGTAGAGTGGGCTGTAGAGTGAAGTGGTGTAGAGTAGAGTATGTATGGTGTGGTGCACTGGGTTTACAGACACCACATGTTTTATTGAAATTACATTTGCTCTGGCCCACAATTGTAGTGATTAAAAGTATACACTGCAGTAACAATAATGTGTGGAAATGTCATCTCCTAGTGTACTGATTTGTTCAGATCATATTAAAATATGTTTCCATCACAATTCAGAATTACATTTGTGCTTTCGTAATTCTGATATGTTCTGAAATATCTGCACAATTCATTTACAGACAGAAAAGATATTCCAGGATGTAGTGATATGAAATAATGTGATGTGCAGACATAGGATAGAATAAGGAGATGCAGAAAGCAGATTTACATGGCAGAAAGTGAATGTGGGACTTGTAGAGTGGATGCAAAGGGCTTAGCAAAGGTGTGTAAGTTGGAGAACAGATGAAGAATGAGGATACACGGGCTGGAACAATGGGAGTGGGGAGTGGATACTGCACATGGATAGTGGCACATGTTCCATATGTCCCAAAGCATACAAAGGCTGCTTGGCCTCTCTTTAGTTAGTGGAATTTAGCCATATTCAGAGGGCATAGGTACCCTCAAACCCTGGTGCCATTGCACCTGCTGCACTAATAAAAGTTATGCCCTTTCACAAAGTGCACTAGAAAGGTGTATGAGCACCTAGGTATGGAGTGCTCAGTATGGATCACAAGTGGGAGGTGGGGGTCATATATTAATGGTGTAAAGGAATGGTGAACTGCTGCAAAAGGTGGAAAAGGTATGTGGAGGGAAAGATGTGAAGCTCTGGCAATTTACAAATAAGGTTGAAAGAGAAAGAACAAGATAGAGAGACAAAGTAAAAAATGGGGAGATTGGCGGATCAGCTCTAGAGAACAGATGTAGACAATGGAGTGCCAAGGTAAAAAGGGAAGGGCAGATGTTGAGTTTACACATATATGTGATGTGGGTGGAAATGGATGTAGAGTGGGTATGGACCATGGATAGTTGTAGTTTACTGTTCATTCTCAAAGTGGAGAGAGATTGTGACGAGTGGGTCTACTGGGTTAAGAGCCTTTGGAGGGGGTGGAAAGCATCTGGGAAGTAGAACACATCTAGATGGAGTGAACACGTGGAGGATGACAAGCAGATTTAAAGGGTGTTGTTGAGGGTGGAGAGTGGCTATATGCGGTGGACAGCACTTAAGTTATGTGCAATGGTAAGAGAGCAGACGAAGGGCTGAGAAGAAAATAAATGGTAAAGAGTGGGAGAAGAGGGTGGCAAGGATTTGTAGAAGGTGAAGGGCACATGTGCAATATAGAGAGGATGCCTGATGTGGAAAGCAATGTACATGGTATAGATCAGATTTGGAGAGTGGAGGCGGCGGATAAAAGGTTAGAAAGTGGAGTTACACGAAGTACAAGGGACATATAATGCAGGTGGTGAGTAGACAGAGCATGCAGATGGCAGACAGGTGCCCAGAGGATGTTCAGTTTGTAGAGCGGACGAAGGGTCAAACTGGAAAGAAAATAGGCCTCAGCACTAAAATGAAATTGGGGCGTCAGAGAATCACCTAGCTAAAAAACGGCAAAAGTTTCAAATCTGGGCAGTTCTGAACGTGTATAAATAAACATTTGTATAGATGCTTCGCAAGGTATGGGACGTGCATTTGTTTGTGCTTGCTGCAGGAAATATTTGTGGTACTAACAGGAAAAGCAACAGTAAAAAGTGGCCCTCGAAAACGAAAAAACGGTGTCCACAAACAACCCAAAAAACTGCAGCGCATACTGACCTATCAGACCAGCTGTTGTGGAATGCTGCGGCCAGTCCAACCGTGAGCAAAGCTGAAAGAAGAGAAAGCATGTAAAGGACGAAGACTAGCTGGAAAACAGAGCAGGGGGATAGGATGAAGAAAGCAAGCTGCACCGGGTCGAGAGTGAATGCTGAAGTGCTGAACTTGAGTGCAAAGGTGTAAAACGATGCATAAAAAGGGTAAAAAGAGTATTTACGTCTGGAGTCTGACAGCAAAAAGAAAAGAGAATGATTATTTCTCGGACAGAATGGAAGCACACAAAAAAGCTCACGACTGAGAGGTATCCTCGCCGTCACCTACTTTAAGTGTGAACCTGATCAATCTCTCACCTTGGGGGAGGGGGATGCCGTGCCTCACTTGCCTTTCTTTTTCCTGCAATATATACCCTCATTACCTTCCTGCCAGAGTGCTGCACTCGCTTTAAAACCATGCACCTTCCTTTGATGGTATCTACAAGTATTAAAGAAAAAGCAGTTTCTTTTGCTTGTGCTGCTCGGAAGGATCGGCATTTCCCTTTGTCTGAGCAACACAAAACGCACACGCACAAGCCATGGGCGAAGAACCGGATGCAGAGCTGGACCCAGCAATCCCCTTGCTGATTGGCCGAAATGGCCTGGAGGCGGGCAAAGGTCAGAAAGGTTTGTTGCAGGAAAGGCCTTTTAAAATTGTCAATAAACTTTATTGAAAACTCAAGACAAGCTAGAAGACAGCGCTGCAGTTCTAAATGGAGCAAGAATAATGCACATATTTAAACGAATATTCAATTATACTGTTAAAGTCTGTAAGTTAGATATTACTTTAATGACAGAGAAAGGGTTTTTGGTATAATAATGGTTAGAAGAAAGTTATAACCATTTGGAAGGTCTGTTAATTCACTGCTGGGAGGTAAAGTTTAATTAAAAGGTGACACATTTTGCTTTTCAAAAACTTTACGACTTTTGGTGCATTGTTATGTTATCGTATTAGAGGTGCCACAGATATGTGAGTATAAATATACATATAGGCAGGACCACTGGAATTACGAGAGGATGTGGCATAACTCCGTCAGCTGCAGCCTTTGGAGCTGGGGAATGAGATTCGAGTCTCATATTGGCTCATCATAATGTGATTCTTAGCAAATCACTTAATCTTCCTGTACGTACACAAAAAATGCATGTGTAGTGTAACTGGTGCTCATGTAAAGCACTCCAATACCTTTCAGTCCTGCTATGTCAAACTCCCCAAAAAATATGCAATTCTGCAGCTACTGCATTTTTGCGCCTAATTATGGATTTTCCGTACTTGCCAAGTAATCCATCATTGGCTGCATAATCTACAGATTTAAACAAAAAAATGTTTTTAGCTAAAACAGATAAAAAATTAGTTAAAGATGTGGCAACGTGTTTGTGCATTGTGTAAGGCTCTTTGCTAGGGTTAACTGGTCATGTTTGAGGTGCTTAGGTTTGTATTTGGTTTAAATTGGTACTAATGTAGTGAGATACTTGCCCCAACAGTATAGCCTTGTGTACAAGTTACAAACTAATAAAGTAATACTATACAAAAATGAACCTCATTGAGTTGCATAATTTACCTTTTATTGATGCATAATTTAGTCAACCCCACCAAATGTTTGGTGCTACCCTGTCACATAATTTCAGTAGCCATGCATATAGGTAGGATAGTCAATTGGGTTAATGTGCCTAATGCAGAAAAATGCATTTAACATGCAGACTGTGGGTTTGTATTCTGGAATAAACTGCCTCTATACTTCATCCTTCTTGCGTCGATAAATAACATTCTTTGATTTGTGTACTAATCACAACTGTGACTTATAGTGCCATAACATTGTCATACTATGATAAAAGGTACCACATTACATGCTTAGTTGAAATGCACCAAAAGACTTGTGTTTCTACATTGGATAGGAAAAGGAATATGTGGGCTGCAAGATACCCGGTGGTTTCTGCTCCAGACACTCAATCCACACAGGTATTGTAACAGGGTTAGATTGTGCCTATAACATCAAAATATATCTCTGCAGTGACTTTACTGACCCATAGATGGTGATTGGTAACTCACATTTGCAGATAACACATTTCTAAAGGCAACCCTCAAACCATTTATATATCTTGCTTAGGTTGGAGGGCGGCATGTTGGTTAAAACAGATATCTACAGCATATGTAATCAACCTTTGTGCAACTGAAGCATGTGAATGCAGGATATGCACAGATGAATATGGTAGCCACTCAACACACTGAGCTACTTGTTGAGATGAATTTATTCCAATTGTGCTAAATCACATGATCGGAACTTGTAATTTTAAACTGTGAGATCGCATAGACTTCAACAGAACATTTTATTTTGCAAAATTTCAAAACAGCTCTGATATTGTGGCATAGCCAGTGTGTCATTGGCTCGGGTGCAAGGATGGAAATGCCTCCAGACCCTGTTTAAACTGCAAAGTACATCAATAATGAGTGTTCTGTGGGCCCCTCTGGGTTCGGTGCTGCTGCACCCATTGCACCAATGGAAGCTATGCTCCTGCTGCGGTATCAGAATTATCTTATTTGAAAAGTATCTCCAGGCATTTCTAAAATAAGTAAGCAGAACTTTTATTTTTCTAACCAACATAATCAAAACGCAGTATTGATGGGAGGGTAGTTTAACTGTGTAGCCAATCCTGACATAGACAGATCGCATCCCCCACTTGGGAGTTCACAGGTCTGTAGAATTGATGATGCGCTTCGAGCATGGCAAGCCGAGTGGGGCTTGGTGGACTTGTCGCGTTCCCTCTACCCACACACCAGAGACTATTCCTTCTTTTCAAACATACATGACTTACATATCCGATTAGACACATTTCTCTGTACCCCAGAGACACTTGGCCAGGTTCGGGAAGTGGAATACCTATGGAGGATGATATCTGACCACAATCCTGTCCTTCTCCAGCTGACCTGGGTGAGAACCAAGCCACGTATACAGACTTGGCGGCTCAAGCCAGAATCATTAGAAGACCCAGTCTTCTGGGAACAGATAGGGGGGTCATATTAGACAAAACTACATACAGAGACTGAGGCCACTGCTTCTTGTCCCCAGATCCCATGGGATGCATTTAAAGTAGTGATACAAGGAAGTTGTATAGCAGAATCGGTAGGGATCCGGAGGACCCTACTAGGGGAAGTCATGGCTGCGGAGAGTGAGATACGAACACTTAAAAAACGGCAGCCAGGTCACCCTGAGCTGCAAAGGGAGGTGAGTGGGGCTAGGGAGAGAGTAGCAGAAAACTAAGGGCCAGATGTAGCAACCCTTTTGCGAGTCGCAAACGGCGAAAATCGCCGTTTGCGACTCGCAAACGTGGGTTTGCAATGCACAAATGCATATTGCGAGTCGTTACCGACTCGCAATATGCATTTGCGACTCGCAAATAGGAAGGGGTGTTCCCTTCCTATTTGCGAGTCGGAGCGGTATGCAACTCCATTTGCGACCGCGTACGCGGTCGCAAATGGAGTCGCAGTTACCATCCACTTGAAGTGGATGGTAACCCACTCGCAAACGGGAAGGGGTCCCCATGGGACCCCTTCCCCTTTGTGAATGGACCCCAAATTATTTTTTCAGGGCAGGGAGTGGTCCAAGGGACCACTCCCTGCCCTGAAAAAACCGAAACAAAAGGTTTCGGATGTTTTTGAAATGCAGCTCGTTTTCCTGTGAGGAAAACGGGCTGCACTTCAAAAACAAAAAAAAAACCTTTATTTAAAAGGCAGGTCGCTAACATGGAGGCCTGCTGACGTCAGCAGGCCCCCATGTTAGCGAGTGCCTATACTCGCAATGGGGTCGCAAACTGCGACCCACCTCATAAATATTTATGAGGTGGGTCTTTGCGACCCCATTGCGAGTTGCAGAAGGTGTCTGAGACACCTTTCTGCATGTCAAATTGCGACTTGCAATTTGCGAGTCGCACAGACTCGCAAATTGCAAGTCGCAATTTGATTTTTTCCTACATCTGGCCCTAAATGATAAGAGTGCATGCCGAAGGGGTCAAAACGGGCACACTTCTGGCTTAGCTGGCTAATCCTTTGAAGAGGGGGACGCCCATTATGGAAATTAATACCTTAACAGGGCAGAGGGTATTCCGGCAATTTGGCTTGCTATCAGGACTGCTGGTGAATTGGCAAAAATCACAACTATACCCACTGTCAGCAAACCATGACCCACCGGAGGACATATGATATTTTCCCTGGGAACCTAGGTGCATGACCTACCTGGGAGTCAAAATCTATCACAATAGGGCTGATCTTCTAGAGGGTAACGTAGGCAAAGCCACTAGAGCACTGAAAACTAGTCTGGACTTTTAGAAGACACCTCCTTTGACGGTGGCGGGGAGAATGGCACTCCTCAAGATGGTGGCCCTGCCGAGACTCCTATACTACTTTGCGGTCCTGCCTCTTTGGATACCTACTGCGGTTTCAGGGAGCTAGACTTCCTGATCACTGCGTTTATTTGGGGGCCTGGGAAGTGCTGAGTGGCCCTCGCCACCATGAAAAGACCAAGAACGGAGGGGGGGACTGGCAGTCCCAGACTATGAGGCGTACTATTTCGCGTCTCAGCTACAATGGCTGACCCAATAGATAGCGGGGCGTAGACTGGTGAATAGTAATTTGGCTTCAACGGTCCCACATCTTCATCAATTGGTGGAAACGCTATTAAAGTTAATCGGACCCACCCACATAGACACCCCCCGAGGTCCGAGTCATACACAAATGCTGGAAGAGATGTCTCCAAAAAACTGATACAGGTACACCTTACTCTCCTGACATGCCAATGGCTTGGCTCCTAGAGATGCCCTACCGTTTATATTGGGGGGGGGGTCACATCCTGGGTAGATGCAGGGGCAACACGGCTGGGGGACTTGTACAGAGATGGGGAGCTTCTCCCCTTTGAGGTGTTCCAGCAGGAATATGACCTCCCACAAGGCCACATCCTGCTACATCATTCTATTACCCTCACCATCCAGAAGCATTGGCACATGGGGCGAATGGAACCGCGGCCTCATAGCATCAGCAACTACATAGTAACGTCAGAAGGTACTTTCAGGGCAGTAACCTGTCCATTCAGGGCTATCCGAGTGTAAGCATTGAGCTCCCTGGAGTCTCTGCGAACAAAGTGGGAGACGGAGTTTGGGATCCTAATACCAGAGAAGTCCTGGGGACAGATATTAGAGAGCACCAAAGTTATCTAGAAACACCTGATTTAAACTAATACACTTCTACATACTACATAGGGCCTATCTCACCCCTAGGCGGCTCCGTGAACACTTTCAATTAGTAGATGCTAAGTGCCGACCAAGCTTTGGAGCGCTTGGTGGAGGACCTGAGGGATAAGGATCAGTTGACCTTAAGTGACCCCACAGGGACCTTGCCAGTTGTGGCCAGCCAGGGGTAGACCCCCCCCCACCCCCCCCAAAGCAAGAAATAAATAGCTTGCTAGAAAAGCTAAATCAGTAAGTCTGCCGACCTAGTACTCGCCTAGAACACCTGAAGATAAATACACACACACACTTACTGATCGCACTAGACAAAGATACAGGTCAGATAAGGGGCGGCAGCACAGGGTTGGAGGGGGAGGTGATAGGGGATTTTGTACAGGCTGCTTAGAAGCACTCTATATATGTATGTATGTATGTTGATATACTGAAAGTACCAATAAAATCTGTTTACAAACAAAAATGAGGACATGCAAGTGGTAGGCTCACTAACTGGGGGAAGCTGGCCCAGAAGCTGAGTTCACCAGTGAAGCTCATAATAGAAATCTTTTTTTTGTTATTCCTCAAAAGGACATTGTAGTTACCAGTTTTAAACTTTAAAATAAGAGGTGACATTGACAGCTAATAGGTGAAGGTTACTACATAGCACAAAACAAAAAGCATTATATGCCTTTTCATACTGTATGCCACCTAAATCTAATGACCCTCCATATAATGCTCAATGTACATCTTTATTGTTAACACATCTTGGTAATTTAACACAGGGTACTTACTTTTATCCATTATAGAATCAATTTAAAAGTAGAAAAGAAGTCAATAAAAATGTTAACTTGTGACTGGCCTTTCTTAGGTTCTCCAAGAACATTGTATGCTTATTTGCATATAAAGGAAAATTTATGACATTGCTAAATGGTGTTCATTGTTCACTAATCAACAAATAGTTGTGAAACTAAGAGTAAAGCTTAATGCTTCTAACAAATATAAAACCAAAACAGAGAAAGGCTATTGAAATAATGAGTAAGTCCTCCTCTAATCACTAGGGCCAGTTTAATCCTGTTAGTGCCTATGAAGTAATCTGATAGTTATCTTTAAATCATCTTCAAATCATCTGAAACAGCTCATCTTGAGAAGTAATCAAGTGCTCATCCTCTTATCACCAGGAACAATCACATCTTGTGGAGTCATCAGATATGCACTCTTAAATCATCCTAAAGTCATCAAGCAAAGTTACACCTTGTGAAGTCATCAGATACTCATTTGCAAGTCATCCACATGTCATCAGGCTCATGTTTTCAAACTCTGCTGATGACTTCAAGAGCTTGATGATGTCTGATGATGTGAAAATGACTTCTACAGTAGTTGGATGATCATCCAATGACTCTGGAATGGCTTCTAAAGTAATCCTGTTTGACCTGGGGGGGCAGCTAGTAGTTGTTCCTCTGGGGCCTCTGCAAGGCAGCGGTGCCCTTCAACTTTGCTTGGGGGAAATTATGCCCTCTGCCCCCACCTTGGCCTTTGCAAACTAATTCTTTAGATAATAGGTTTGGTTGAAGGGTTCAAGCACACTATGCTCCACTATTTCTGCACCTAGCCCAGGTCCAGTAACAGCGTGCCCCCTTACTTGAGGCCCTTTAAGTGTAGCCACTCGGGCCGAGAGAGCTGCGTAAGTTTCTTGTTCCCTGACCTCGATTCCTTGCCGGTGTTATATGCTGCCCAGGAAAGTGCACTCCAGAAAAAGATGCCATCTGCCCTGTCCGCTTCAAACTGCGTCTCCAGGGCTTCCCTGTAACCTCCGGGGCTGCCCGTGCTGTCGCTGGTGCAGATCCTGTCTGAAGTGCCCCGGAAACAAATACGGGCCGAGGCGCGTCTGTCTTGGGGGAGACTCGATGCGGCCTCCTCCCACAACCCGACGCCGCCACTCCAGCACCCCCTGCTCCGTCCACGCAGAGGCAGCTGAGGCTTACTGCTCTGACTCCACCATAAAGGGGAACGAGGAAGAGAATCACCAAATACAGGTACATTTAAGATCCTAACATTACAGAACCCTGTCCGCATTATGCTCCGTTTGAGGCTTCTACGAGGAGCATCGCATTTGTCATCCAGGGATCGTGATCTCCGACCGGCTCCTTCAGTCTGCCACCATATCCCACCCCCGCCGCTCTATAAGTACAATATAAGGGCAATATAAAAGCAGTGGGTAGTTTGTGACGACACTACTGATAGGCCACGGGTCCTGGTGGTGTTGGGAGTGGTAGAAGCCAATTAAACTACATGTGCAGGCTCATTCTCACCACTGACTGATGTTCAGAGCAGTTGCCCACACAGGCAGGCTACCTCCGACAGTGTTGTCAGGAAACTTGTATAACTGGCACACAGACTGTTTTTGGAACCATTACGGGAAACCTGGAAGCCACTTCTTGACTTAAGGCACACTCTTAAAGATGCTGAATTCAACCTGGGGTGGGAAGGCAGTAGCCAGGCCGGTCAACTACTCTCTCCTTCGAGTGCAGATGCTAGACTAATGACCCTTTCAAAATGTGACTTGTACAAGTCACCTGATGTGAACAGAGGCTGCCATGGCTTCATTTACTGCGCTAGGATGCTGAGGTACTAGAACTGCTGTAGTCTGTAGGAGAAACGAAGTCGAACCTCACTGAGAATTCACCTCCTACCACACCACTGAAGTTTTACTACCACTTAACAATAACCTAAAGGAGCAAGCCAGCTTCTGCTAACAATCTAAGTTGCTCACTGTTACGCTCCTAGATAGCCAAAGTTTGACCTCTCACCAGTCTTCTAGGAGCCTTGTGGTACATGCATTTTCAAAAGAAAATTCAAACATTTCCTAACTCTCCACCAGAGAAACGAAAAAGATGGGTAAGGAATATCTTCTCATGGAGGAGCCTTGATCTTTGCTAAGTAATACTTCCATGGTTTATTGGAATCTGGTCCGATAGTTATTCGTAATTTGCCTGGCGATTACTGTGATCATTTTGCAGATATTGTGCACAAGTGACAGGTTGTGGCAAAACAAATACCAAGCTCTGTTCTGGACAATGTAGACTATGTGGCTCGGTTATGGGCTCTTCAGTCAATCTGGAGCCATGACTGGCAGGCTTCCACTTGCTATTTAGGAGACCTCAAAGAGTCTTTAATGGGTATGCCCTTTGATGGATGCCACTGCTTTGGCAAATTCAACTTAGTACTGAAAGATGTAAACAAGACTGTTGTAGTTTGATGCTTGCTCTAGGCAAGGCCGCTGGTTTAAGGATGACAGTACTTATGTTTGTATTTGATTAAACCAGTCCTACAACAAGTCCCAACTGTCGCCCCAACCCTCCTGGCTCACAAGTAGTACCTCACTAAAAGCCCAAACAGTAAAAGGTGATTTGTGGCAGCCTTTACACATGGACTCAAGAGTGCGACATCTCAGGGAGTGTCGTGGTTAAACGAAGATTACCCCTTTCTCGCATGAACAACATGTCCCAGTCACGCACAGGCAATGAAGGAGATGCAGTAAAGTTTTCAATAGGTTTTATTAACAAGACTGCAATCTACAATAAATTGCATGGGCCGCAATGACTGGAATAATGAACAGTGCAAGAAGCAGAATTGTGAACACGAGAGTCATTAATACAAAGACCCCCACCATCTTGCAATAACATGAAATTATATGAAATATGTCCAGTATCCTAGCAGGATGAACCTAACTTAAAGAGAGCTAGGTGTGATAAACCTAATCTGCCAGTACCGTGTCCATGAGAAGAGCCCCCCAACCCTCATTACCTTGGAATGAGGTCTCTAGATCAGACTCCGTGGGGACACGAAAACTGGGTCAGCATCAAGGCAACGTGTAGCATAGATAGCGTCAATGGCATCTGGTAGGAATCCCTCTAACGGTCTGTGTAAGGTGCATTTATACCTATCTGTTAGGACCCCTGACATAGGTCTGTTCCCAAACAATAGATAACCAGACATGCTTGGGGCGGCAATTACATAAACTACTCCCTCGAAAGCACAAAGTGGGAAAGTACCTAATGTGAATACCTATGTGTTATTTATCTTTGGCGCGGATAGTGACGCCTTAGCAGAGTGGCACTGATAACATGAAACTAAAATATCGTCCTAACTAAAAATAATGCAGCCATCTTGGAAAGATATAATTAAATAATTGCGCTAAAACAGAGCAAGCCAAGTAGGGTAAAAGTCACTGGGTGACAGGGGCACAAGTCTGCAAGCCAGAAGGCTACGCTAACTCCTGCTTCCCATTAAAACAAGATAGATTCACTGCACCCTCCCCATTGCCGGAACAAGTATGACACCATAGGAGGACGCCACCGAAGGCAAAGGAATCCAAGCTAAAATGCTCTGGACTAAAGCTAAAATCATTAAAACAAATAGCTAAAAACTAAATAAAAAAAAACACGTTAAAAACTAGCTAAAACATATGAAGAGACACAAAGTCACCCATGACAAGCACAGCAGGCCAAAGTAAAAGGCAATAGATGAAAACTTTGAATTTGGTGAGATAAGGCAATCATCAAATCTATTTAACAGTAGTCATGATCTTGAAAAGCATCTTCAAAGCCATTAAATTGAAAGGCCCTCAGGAAAGGGGCCACATCGTCAGATGTTAGATTGATGACAGAATAGGCAGATGGGTCCATGGAGCAGTAGTGCATAGCAGTCTCTTGTGCAGGAGCGGCACTCTCCACAGCGCCGAAACGAGCCAGATCGTTCACCAAGGGCAGCTCATAAGTGGCCTCACAAATCAGCCTTAGTCTCATGACCATGAATGAACCCTCGCTGGGGACATCAGCAGTTCTTAGTCCACAGGAGGCACTGGCGGAACAGCAGGATGCACTGTAGGTAAATGTTCAAAGAGGCACAACATGCAGCGAAAGACTGGCTGCACACACCATAGGACTGGTCTGAATGACAGTGACCAGTCACGCTCCAACTCTGCCAGCATTTAGCATTAAAGAACTGAACCATGCATTCACGGCACAGCTGAGCTGGTGGCAGTGGCTCCATCACTCCGCTTAGCTGGAAAGGCACAACCACTGCGAATCAGAAGCAAAAGCAGTAGTATTCTGCCTCAACGCCTAAGTTATAGGAAAGCCGCCAAACACACTTGAAAAGAGTGAATGAATGGCTGAAGGAATGACTTCGAAGACAGTCTGTAAGATAGACACAAAACCAGACCAAACATCCATGAAGAAATGGACAATCCCCGTAGTGCTCGAAGCATTGAAAATTCTGGATACCAGCTCTCCAAAGTGCTTGAAGAAGTTGGTATTTAATAGGGATTGCATCTCGGCTGATGATCTTGCTATCTGGAGAGCATATGTCTCTCTAATTGATGTCACTGCAACTTGTTTTCGGAAAAGTAGCACCTTTAATCTGCTCAGCCTGTCATAACTTACATTTGCAGTATCAATGTGAGGCCACATTTCTGCTACTCATCTCTCGTGGAGTGGTCGCATACCGCAACAGCTTTGGTCACTCAGCACCACATAACTTCCATTCAAAAGTACATGAAATGCTGGTCGAATCAAAGGGAAGGGAGTACCCTTCAGAAAACAGGCCAAGTTTGCAGCCGCCGCATTGCAAAGGTCATGAAGGGAGAGCTGTTTGCAGATCATTGAATGACTCACAGTAGTCTCACATTCGCTTCTGCTAAATAAAAAAAAAAAAGAGTTCTGTTACGCTGTTCAAACATTTATATTCAACGAGCTACTCCCTCTCTTCTTTAATATTGCTATCGTCTAACCACTCGTATCTGCCCACGGCAAGATGTTTCAAACATTTCGAAAAACGAAACATGGAAATGGGCAGATTTATAATGCCATGTAGGAGCCATACTGCCGATGGACTCTGCAACTGTGAAAGGCAACTTCTCTAACTTTTCAATGTGAGGCATGGTGAAACTCGCTTCCCTTTTAGCCATTGTCTGTTCCCTGGATTAATTAAAAGCAGCAAACAAGTCACTACTGTTAATATACTTCCACGGAACGCGGCCTTTTTTCCAGAGTTTGTAATGTCCAACCTAACTGCATGATGGAACGCAGCTGACTTTGTCCATGGTATAAATGGGACATGTAATTCTGAATGATGTCAATTGCAAATGACACTATGTTATGATGGGAATAAATCCTGTTGGACAGTGTCCGTGCCGTTTTCGACAACAGCTAAAGCCTTTTCTAAATTTTCTTTGTGTATCTGCCTTAAACGCGCAGCAGCTTCTATCTGAGAAAGTTTCCAGAGCTCATTGTATATGTCATAGATGAATGTTTTACAGTGTGGCTTTCTTGGACCTAACAAGCAGTCCTGCAAGTCTATATCTTCAGAAAGTGTTTAGATGTTCCTTAACAGTTGCTAAGGTGTTAGTCTGTGGCCACTGTTTACCCATTCTGTATGTTGTGACTATACCCGAGACAAAGCGAGGGCCTGGCCTGCTAGTCTTGAAACTCCTTAAGGAATTCACAAAACGTGCCCGACACCCATTTGTGTCCATTGGCCATTTAACACCCACCAGGACTGGAAAGTGAAGAGTTATAGGTACCAGCCTGAACCTTTGCAACTAGCTCTTCCTCAGTGACATTCAGGAAAGATTGCCATTTATTAAATTTTGCCATTGTGGGGATTCTGGGCACATATTTTTCTTGTATTTTTGCTAACCCTAGACACTAAGTCTGCCGAATTGTATAATTTAAAAATATCATTTGCACAGGAATAGGGCACGCTCTAAATAAACCATCCCTACCCTGTATTTGCCAATCTTGTGTTCCCTATACACTCTTTACATCAACAGTGTTCTTCCAGTATTCGTAACCTTCAACTGAAAGGTGTGAAACAAAGGAATCTGAATAAATCAATTTTGTGTTAGTTAGCAAAGTTTTCCTAATTTTTGACAGTTGTAACTTGAAATAATAGGATTTTGGAGTTTTTGTGTCATGCCCAGAAAAATGTAATTTGTCCGAAATAATGTTTTGGGCTCCCCACAGGTGGAGTTGAACAGTGTTCCTACTGTGTGTAATTAAATACTGATCTTTGTCTAGATGGACGGTGCAGGTAGTAATGTCCTCAGTTGTCATTGCAGAACATTTCCCAATAATTATTTTGTGTTGGTATACACATCATCACTTTCAAATGCTGAATAGTCCTTCATTTCAGTCTACATAGAATCAACTGTCTGGACATCCCAATCATCAGATACAACACCAGGTGTAATTACATCAATCATTGAAATTTTGCAGACATATGGAATTTGAATGACCTCAGTAGGCCGGTATATATCAACTGGAACTTTATCCCACACAATCCCATCAGGAATCGGTACAGCTGAAATGTTCACAAGGGACAAGTCTCTTTGGACCTTATGTGAGGAAAGATATGGAGTTAAGACTTCATCCACAGGCTCAAGCGGGGAGCATTCAGGAAGGGAATGACCATTTATAAACAAGAAGAAAACAGACAAAACCAATCCATGGAAAAAATGCAAGCAATGTCAGAGATAACCACTGATAGTTCCATGGATAAATTAAATCGTTGTTTTTCAGCCATAGATACAGCTTACGTGTCTTTGAAATAGTTTCAATAGCAGGAGTGGATGAAGTTGAAGAAAAGTCATCAATATCGCTGAAGTAACCAGAAGCAGTCTCTGCAAACGCAGGTGCATTACTGATGGATGGATCCACTTCACGTGGAGGCTCATAGTAGACAGTGTCGTCAGTTTGTGTTGTAATAGAAAACGGCTAAATCTTGGACACGTGTTGAGTTGGTAACAAGAATCAGCAAGAGCTCATTTTCCACCCTCCACATGATCGAGGAGGCATTTATAGCATAGTTGGACATGCTTGTGTAGTCAGAAGCATTGTTAGTTTATGAGAGGGGACCGGGAACTACCCAAGGGACCACTAGGTCTACTGTGCAGGACCGGCCACATGGTGAAGTTTGACATTGTCAATGGAGACAAATCTGTTTGCTTTGATACCAGGCAGCAGTGGTAGGATGACAGTTCTGGTACCTTGTACTCCCAGGACTTGGACCTGTGCTCTGTATGATGGACCAAATTCCTTCTTCACAGCCATCTTTTCACAAACCTGATCCCCAACTTTAGGAATCCAGCCTGTAGAAGTTTTTGGCAAATCCATTATTCCTAAGGTGGCAGCACTGGCGGTTGATTTATCATCACAAAATTGCTGAAGCTCCTGTAAGACAGTGAGACATTAATTTATGTCAAAAGGTGTATCTGCTGCCACCAAACCAGGGCCATCTAGATCTGGGACATACACAGGTATTCCAAAGAGAACTTCATTGGGGGTGAGTCATCCAAGGACCTTCTTGGTAGATTATTCAGTGCTCTCTGGACCCCACATAGGTGATGAAGTCAGCTGCAGCCGGAACCTAATACTCTAGCTGTTAAGGACAATTCCTCCTCTCCACAACCGAATTTCCCTCGAGATGATAGGGTAAGGAGTAATGGAGTTCAACACCCATCGTCCCCATGGTATCCCTGAATGCCTTAGAGGCAAAAGCAGGGCCCTGGTCCGAATGGAATGCTGCAACTACATATGTACTGATTAAGATCAGCAAGTCTTTGATAACAGTTTGAGCGTCATCTGACTGCTGTGGCCATACCCACAGAAATCTAGAACAAGAATCTACAGCGACTAAGATGTATTTGTATGCACCAACAGGTTGAAAGGGACCGCACTGGTCCAGGTACACACATTGTAGAGGCCTGTTGGACACTAAGAGGGATGTCTTCGGAGGGTGTTTAATGTTAGAGCCCTTAATTTGCAGGCAAATGTCACAACAAGGGACGTATTGCTTTGTCTGTTTGCATAGACCTGGCCACCAGAAGTGTTTCTGTAAGGGTGATAGTGTGGCCGAGATACCAGCAGATGCGACACCCTCTTGCACTGCTTTGATGAGATCTAATCTCTTGTCTTGGTTGGGGATTGCTCAATCTCCAACCCCAGGAAGTGTTGCATAGGCAACATTCTGTGTACTGATGTGGTAAGAGTATTTTTAGGGTATGCTTTTGGGAGAGGTTTGCCTTCAGCCGAAGCTTTCAAGGCAGCCAAAAATGTCATTATCCTATCTTTTGCGAGGACGAGTCACTGCAGCCACAGAAGCCGTAGCTACTGCACATTTGGCTGCTTCATCAGCCAAATTATTGCCAGTAACGTGTACTCCTACATGTTGGTGGCCCAATGTATGTACTACAATGACACAAGGTAGCTTATTCTCAAGATCAGCCACCCTCCCCCACAGAGTTCTGTGTTTCATGGGGTTTCCTTTGGAATCTCTGAAACAATTCAATCACGAATGATTAAGATAATCATTGTAGGACTGGATGCAGTAGTATGCGTCACAGACAAAGTCAGTACTTCTGGCTTGGTTTGTTCCAGCGCTAAAAAAAGGGCCTTGAGTTCAGCCAGCTGAGCTGTGCAGTCCACTAGTAGGTATTGTGAGGGTGTGTAGGAAGTTGGCTCTGTATGCACTATTTCAAAGTAAGGAATAGTATGCACAGAGTCCAAGGGTTCCCCTTAGAGGTTAGATAGTGGCAAAAAGAGATAATACTAATGCTCTATTTTGTGGTAGTGTGGTCGAGCAGTAGGCTTATCAAAGGAGTAGTGTTAAGCATTTGTTGTACATACACACAGGCAATAAATGAGGAACACACACTCAGAGACAAATCCAGCCAATAGGTTTTGTTATAGAAAAATATATTTTCTTAGTTTATTTTAAGAACCACAGGTTCAAATTCTACATGTAATATCTCATTTGAAAGGTATTGCAGGTAAGTACTTTAGGAACTTTGAATCATTACATTAGCATGTATACTTTTTACATAAAACACAATAAGCTGTTTTAAAAGTGGACATTTAGTGCAATTTTCACAGTTCCTGGGGGAGGTAAAGTATTGTTAGTTTTGTCAGGTAAGTAAATCACTTACAAGTCTCAGGTTTGGGTCCAAGGTAGCCCACCGTTGGGGGTTCAGAGAAACCCCAAAGTTACCACACCAGCAGCTCAGGGCCGGTCAGGTGCAGAGGTCAAAGACACATAGGCTTCAATGGAGAGAAGGGGGTGCCCCGGTTCCAGTCTGCCAGCAGGTAAGTACCTGCGTCTTCGGAGGGCAGACCAGGGGGGTTTTGTAGGGCACCGGGGGGGACACAAGTCAGCACAAAAAGTACACCCTCAGCAGCGCGGGGGCGGCCGGGTGCAGTGTGCAAACACGCGTCGGGTTTCCTTCAGGTTTCAATGGGAGACCAAGGGGTCTCTTCAGCGATGCAGGCAGGCAAGGGGGGGGCTCCTCGGGGTAGCCACCACCTGGGCAAGGGAGAGGGCCTCCTGGGGGTCACTCCTGCACAGAAGTTCTGTTTCTTTAGGGGCTGGGGGCTGCGGGTGCAGGGTCTTTTCCAGCCGTCGGGAAATGGAGTTCAGACAGTCGCGGTCAGGGGGAGCCTGGGGATTCCCTCTGCAGGCGTCGCTGTGGGGGCTCAGGGGGGACAACTTTGGTTACTCACAGTCGTAGAGTCGCCGGAGGGTCCTCCCTGAGTTGGTTGTTCTCCACCAGTCGAGTCGGGGTCGCCGGGTGCAGTGTTGCAAGTCTCACGCTTCTTGCGGGGAGTTTCAGGGGTCTTTAAATCTGCTCCTTGTAACAAAGTTGCAGTTCTTTTGGAGCAGTGCCGCTGTCCTCGGGAGTTTCTTGTCTTTTTCGAAGCAGGGCAGTCCTCAGAGGATTCAGAGGTCGCTGGTCCCTTGGAAAGCGTCGCTGGAGCAGGTTTCTTTGGAAGGCAGGAGACAGGCCGGTAAGTCTGGGGCCAAGGCAGTTGGTGTCTTCTGTTCTTCTTCTGCAGGGGTTTGTCAGCTCGGCAGTCCTTCTTCTTGTAGTTGCAGGAAATCTAATTTCTAGGTTCAGGGAGAGCCCTTAAATACTAAATTTAAGGGCGTGTTTAGGTCTGGGGGGTTAGTAGCCAATGGCTACTAGCCCTGAGGGTGAGTACACCCTCTTTGTGCCTCCTCCCAAGGGGAGGGGGTCACATCCCTAATCCTATTGGGGGAATCCTCCATCTGCAAGATGGAGGATTTCTAAAAGTTAGAGTCACTTCAGCTCAGGACACCTTAGGGGCTGTCCTGACTGGCCAGTGACTCCTCCTTGTTGCTTTCTTTGTTTCCTCCAGCCTTGCCGCCAAAAGTGGGGGCCGTGGCCGGAGGGGGCGGGCAACTCCACTAAGCTGGAGTGTCCTGCGTGCTGTGACAAAGGGGTGAGCCTTTGAGGCTCACCGCCAGGTGTTACAGCTCCTGCCTGGGGGAGGTGTTAGCATCTCCACCCAGTGCAGGCTTTGTTACTGGCCTCAGAGTGACAAAGGCACTCTCCCCATGGGGCCAGCAACATGTCTCTAGTGTGGCAGGCTGCTGGAACCAGTCAGCCTACACAGATAGTCGGTTAAGTTTCAGGGGGCACCTCTAAGGTGCCCTCTGTGGTGTATTTTACAATAAAATGTACACTGGCATCAGTGTGCATTTATTGTGCTGAGAGGTTTGATACCAAACTTCCCAGTTTTCAGTGTAGCCATTATGGTGCTGTGGAGTTCGTGTAAAACAGACTCCTAGACCATATACTCTTATGGCTACCCTGCACTTACAATGTCTAAGGTTTTGCTTAGACACTGTAGGGGCACAGTGCTCATGCACTGGTACCCTCACCTATGGTATAGTGCACCCTGCCTTAGGGCTGTAAGGCCTGCTAGAGGGGTGTCTTACCTATACTGCATAGGCAGTGAGAGGCTGACAGGGCACCCTGAGGGGAGTGCCATGTCGACTTACTCATTTTGTTCTCACTAGCACACACAAGCTGGTAAGCAGTGTGTCTGTGCTGAGTGAGGGGTCTCTAGGGTGGCATAATACATGCTGCAGCCCTTAGAGACCTTCCCTGGCATCAGGGCCTTTGGTACCAGAGGTACCAGTTACAAGGGACTTATCTGGATGCCAGGGGGTGCCAATTGTGGAATCAAAAGTACAGGTTAGGGAAAGAACACTGGTGCTGGGGCCTGGTTAGCAGACCTCAGCACACTTTCAATTCAAAACATAGCATCAGCAAAGGCAAAAAGTCAGGGGGTAACCATGCCAAGGAGGCATTTCCTTACACAACCCCCCCCCAAACGAAAGAGGATGAGACTAACCTTTCCCAAGAGAGTCTTCATTTTCTAAGTGGAAGAACCTGGAAAGGCCATCTGCATTGGCATGGGCAGTCCCAGGTCTGTGTTCCACTATAAAGTCCATTCCCTGTAGGGAGATGGACCACCTCAACAGTTTTGGATTTTCACCTTTCATTTGCATCAGCCATCTGAGAGGTCTGTGGTCAGTCTGAACTAGGAAGTGAGTACCAAAGAGGTATGGTCTCAACTTCTTCAGGGACCAAACCACAGCAAAGGCCTCCCTCTCAATGGCACTCCAACGCTGCTCCCTGGGGAGTAACCTCCTGCTAATGAAAGCAACAGGCTGGTCAAGGCCATCATCATTTGTTTGGGACAAAACTGCCCCTATCCCATGTTCAGAGGCATCTGTTTGCACAATGAACTGCTTGGAGTAATCTGGAGCTTTTAGAACTGGTGCTGTGCACATAGCTTGCTTCAGGGTGTCAAAGGCCTGTTGGCATTCTACAGTCCAGTTTACTTTCTTGGGCATTTTCTTGGAGGTGAGTTCTGTGAGGGCTGTCACAATGGATCCATATCCCTTCACAAACCTCCTATAGTACCCAGTCAAGCCAAGGAATGCCCTGACTTGAGTCTGGGTTTTTGGAGCTACCCAGTCCAGAATAGTCTGGATCTTGGGTTGGAGTGGCTGAACTTGGCCTCCACCTACAAGGTGTCCCAAGTAAACCACAGTTCCCTGCCCTATCTGCCATTTGGATGCCTTGATAGAGAGGCCTGCAGATTGCAGAGCCTTCAAAACCTTCTTCAGGTGGACCAGGTGATCCTGCCAGGTGGAGCTGAAGACAGCAATATCATCAAGATAAGCTGCACTAAAGGATTCCAACCCAGCAAGGACTTGATTCACCAACCTTTGGAAGGTGGCAGGGGCATTCTTTAAACCAAAGGGCATAACAGTGAACTGATAATGCCCATCAGGTGTGGAGAATGCTGTCTTTTCTTTTGCTCCAGGGGCCATTTTGATTTTCCAGTACCCTGCTGTTAAGTCAAAGGTACTTAAGAATTTGGCAGCCCCTAATTTGTCTATGAGCTCATCAGCTCTAGGAATGGGATGAGCATATGTCTTGGTGACAGAGTTGAGACCTCTGTAGTCCACACAAAACCTCATCTCTCTCTTTCCTTCTTTGGTGTGAGGTTTGGGGACTAAGACCACTGGGCTAGCCCAGGGGCTGTCAGAGTGCTCTATTACTCCCAATTCCAGCATCTTGTGGACTTCCGCCTTGATGCTTTCCTTAACTTGATCAGACTGTCTAAATATTTTGTTTTTGACAGGAATGCTGTCTCCTGTGTCCACATCATGGGTACACAGGTGTGTCTGACCAGGGGTTAGGGAAAAGAGTTCAGCAAACTGTTGTAGGACCTTCCTACAGTCAGCTTGCTGTTGGCTAGAGAGGGTGTCTGAGTAGATCACTCCATCTACTGAGCCATCTTTAGGGTCTGATGAGAGGAGATCAGGGAGAGGCTCACTCTCAGCTTCCTGGTCCTCATCTGTTACCATCAACAGATTTACATCAGCCCTGTCATGGAAGAGCTTAAGGCGGTTTACATGGATCACCCTCTTGGGGCTCCTGCTTGTGCCCAGGTCTACCAGGTAGGTGACCTGACTCTTCCTTTCTAGTACTGGGTAAGGGCCACTCCATTTGTCCTGGAGTGCCCTGGGAGCCACAGGCTCCAGAACCCAGACTTTCTGCCCTGGTTGAAATTCAACCAATGCAGCCTTTTGGTCATACCACAACTTCTGGAGTTGTTGGCTGGCCTCAAGGTTTTTACTTGCCTTTTCCATGTACTCTGCCATTCTTGAGCGAAGGCCAAGTACATAGTCCACTATGTCTTGTTTAGGCTCATGAAGAGGTCTCTCCCAGCCTTCTTTAACAAGAGCAAGTGGTCCCCTTACAGGGTGGCCAAACAGAAGTTCAAAGGGTGAGAATCCTACTCCCTTCTGAGGCACCTCTCTGTAAGCAAAAAGCAGACATGGCAGGAGGACATCCCATCTCCTTTTGAGTTTTTCTGGGAGCCCCATGATCATGCCCTTTAATGTCTTGTTGAATCTCTCAACAAGGCCATTAGTTTGTGGATGATATGGTGTAGTGAATTTATAAGTCACTCCACACTCATTCCACATGTGTTTTAGGTAAGCTGACATGAAGTTGGTACCTCTGTCAGAAACCACCTCCTTAGGGAAACCCACTCTGGTAAAGATACCAATGAGGGCCTTGGCTACTGCAGGGGCAGTAGTCGACCTAAGGGGAATAGCTTCAGGATACCTAGTAGCATGATCCACTACCACTAGGATGTACATATTTCCTGAGGTTGTGGGAGGTTCTAGTGGACCAACTATGTCCACACCCACTCTTTCAAAGGGGACCCCCACCACTGGAAGTGGAATGAGGGGGGCCTTTGGATGCCCACCTGTCTTACCACTGGCTTGACAGGTGGGGCAGGAGAGGCAAAACTCCTTAACCTTCTGGGACATATTGGGCCAGTAGAAGTGGTTGACCAACCTCTCCCACGTCTTGGTTTGTCCCAAATGCCCAGCAAGGGGAATATCATGGGCTAAGGTCAGAATAAACTCTCTGAAACCCTGAGGCACTACCACTCTCCTAGTGGCACCAGGTTTGGGATCTCTTGTCTCAGTGTACAGGAGTCCATCTTCCCAATAGACCCTATGTGTTCCATTTTTCTTGCCTTTGGACTCTTCAGCAGCTTGCTGCCTAAGGCCTTCAAGAGAGGGACAGGTTTCTTGTCCCTTACACAACTCTTCCCTTGAGGGTCCCCCTGGGCCCAAGAGCTCAACCTGATAAGGTTCCAGCTCCATAGGCTCAGTTCCCTCAGAGGGCAGAACTTCTTCCTGAGAAGAGAGGTTCTCTTTTTGGTGTTGTGTTGCAGCTGGTTTCCCAGTTGACTTTCCTTTTCTCTTGGTAGGCTGGACCATTTTTCCAGACTCCAGCTCTACTTTTTCACCCTGTGCCTTGCACGGTGCCCTAGTCTTGACACACACCAGTTCAGGGATACCCAGCATGGCTGCATGGGTTTTCAGTTCTACCTCAGCCCATGCTGAGGACTCCAGGTCGTTTCCAAGCAAACAGTCTACTGGGATATTTGAGGAGACCACCACCTGTTTCAGGCCATTGACCCCTCCCCACTCTAAAGTTACCATTGCCATGGGATGTACTTTAGTCTGATTGTCAGCATTGGTGACTGGATAGGTTTGTCCAGTCAGGTATTGGCCAGGGGAAACCAGTTTCTCTGTCACCATGGTGACACTGGCACCTGTATCCCTCAGGCCCTCTACACTTGTCCCATTAATTAAGAGCTGCTGCCTGTATTTTTGCATGTTAGGGGGCCTGGCAGCCAGTGTGGCTAAATCCACCCCACCCTCAGAGACTAATGTAGCTTCAGTGTGACACCTGATTTGCTCTGGGCACACTGTTGATCCCACTTGGAGACTGGCCATTCCAGTTTTAGCTGGATGGGAGTTAGAAGTGGTATCTTTCTTGGGACAGGCCTTGTCTCCAGTTTGGTGTCCAGACTGACTACAGTTACAACACCAGGCCTTTTTGGGATCAAAGTTTTTACCCTTGTACCCAGAATTGTTTTGTGAAGAGGCTCTGGGCCCACCCTCCTGTGCAGGTTTTTGGGGGCCTGTAGAAGACTCTTTACTATCTTTGTTTTTGTCTGTCTCACCACCTTTCCCCTGGGGAGGTTTTGTGACCCCTTTCTTTTGGTCACCCCCTGTGGAGGTTTTGGACACCCTAGTCTTGACCCAATGGTCCGCCTTCTTTCCCAATTCTTGGGGAGAAATTGGTCCTAGGTCCACCAGATGCTGATGCAGTTTATCATTGAAACAATTACTTCATAGGTGTTCTTTCACAAATAAATTGTACAGCCCATCATAATCATTTACACCATTGCCTTGAATCCAACCATCTAGTGTTTTTACTGAGTAGTCTACAAAGTCAACTCAGGTCTGGCTCGAGGATTTTTGAGCCCCCCTGAATCTAATCCTATACTCCTCAGTGGAGAATCCAAAGCCCTCAATCAGGGTACCCTTCATGAGGTCATAAGATTCTGCATCTTTTTTAGAGAGTGTGAGGAGTCTATCCCTACACTTTCCTGTGAACATTTCCCAAAGGAGAGCACCCCAGTGAGATTTGTTCACTTTTCTGGTTTCACAAGCCCTCTCAAAAGCTGTGAACCATTTGGTGATGTCATCACCATCTTCATATTTTGTTACAATCCCTTTGGGGATTTTCAACATGTCAGGAGAATCTCTGACCCTATTTATGTTGCTGCCACCATTGATGGGTCCTAGGCCCATCTCTTGTCTTTCCCTTTCTATGGCTAGGATCTGTTTTTCCAAAGCCAATCTTTTGGCCATCCTGGCTAACTGGATGTCCTCTTCACTGGAGTTATCCTCAGTGATTTCAGAGAGGCTGGACCCTCCTGTGAGGGAGCCAGCATCTCTGACTATTATGTTTGGAGTCAGGGCTTGAGAAGCCCTGTTCTCCCTAGATAGGACTGGTGGAGGGGATTCTTCCTCCAGTTCACGATCATCCTCCTCTGTGTTATCCACAGAGGGGTTGGCTCTATCATACTCTGCCAACAGCTCCTGGAGCTGTACTTTGGTAGGTCTGGAGCCCATTGTTATTTTTCTTATGTTACAGAGTGACCTTAGCTCTTTCATCTGGAGATGGAGGTAAGGTGTGGTGTCGAGTTCCACCACATTCATCTCTGTACTAGACATTATTCTTCTAAAAGTTGGAATGCTTTTAAGAATCTAAAACTAGTTCTAGAATCTAATTCAAACTTTTACAAACTTTTAAACTCTAAAAGAAATGCTAACAGGGACTAACACAAGGCCCTAAGCAGGACTTTAAAGAATTTAGAAAACTTTTCAAATTGCAAAAATCAATTTCTAATGACAATTTTTGGAATTTGTCGTGTGATCAGGTATTGGCTGAGTAGTCCAGCAAATGCAAAGTCTTGTACCCCACCGCTGATCCACCAATGTAGGAAGTTGGCTCTGTATGTGCTATTTCAAAGTAAGGAATAGCATGCACAGAGTCCAAGGGTTCCCCTTAGAGGTAAAATAGTGGTAAAAAGAGATAATACTAATGCTCTATTTTGTGGTAGTGTGGTCGAGCAGTAGGCTTATCCAAGGAGTAGTGTTAAGCATTTGTTGTACATAGACAATAAATGAGGTACACACACTCAGAGACAAATCCAGCCAATAGGTTTTGTTATAGAAAAATATCTTTTCTTAGTTTATTTTAAGAACCACAGGTTCAAATTTTACATGTAATAGCTCTTTTGAAAGGTATTGCAGGTAAGTACTCTAGGAACTTTGAATCATTACTTTAGCATGTATACTTTTTACATAAAACACAATAAGCTGTTTTAAAAGTGGACACAGTGCAATTTTCACAGTTCCTGGGGGAGGTAAGTTATTGTTAGTTTTCACAGGTAAGTAAGTCACTTACAGGTTGGAGTTTTTGGTCCAAGG
Source organism: Pleurodeles waltl (assembly GCF_031143425.1). Lineage (NCBI taxonomy): Eukaryota > Metazoa > Chordata > Amphibia > Caudata > Salamandridae > Pleurodeles > Pleurodeles waltl. Next base: position 967,585,399 of record NC_090444.1, read on the forward strand.
TAGCCCACCGTTGGGGGTTCAGAGCAACCCCAAAGTTATCACACCAGCAGCTCAGGGCCGGTCAGGTGCAAAGGTCAAAGAGGTGCCCAAAACACATAGGCTATAATGGAGAGAAGGGGGTGCCCCGGTTCCAGTATGCCAGCAGGTAAGTACCCGCGTCTTCGGAGGGCAGACCAGGGGGGTTTTGTAGGGCACCGGGGGGGACACAAGTCAGCACAAAAAGTACACCCTCAGCAGCGCGGGGGCGGCCGGGTGCAGTGTGCAAACACGCGTCGGGTTTCCTTCAGGTTTCAATGGGAGACCAAGGGGTCTCTTCAGCGATGCAGGCAGGCAAGGGGGGGGCTCCTCGGGGTAGCCACCACCTGGGCAAGGGAGAGGGCCTCCTGGGGGTCACTCCTGCACAGAAGTTCAGTTTCTTTAGGGGCTGGGGGCTGGGGGCTGCGGGTGCAGGGTCTTTTCCAGCCGTCGGGAAATGGAGTTCAGACAGTCGCGGTCAGGGGGAGCCTGGGGATTCCCTCTGCAGGCGTCGCTGTGGGGGCTCAGGGGGGACAACTTTGGTTACTCACAGTCGTAGAGTCGCCGGAGGGTCCTCCCTGAGTTGGTTGTTCTCCACCAGTCGAGTCGGGGTCGCCGGGTGCAGTGTTGCAAGTCTCACGCTTCTTGCGGGGAGTTGCAGGGGTCTTTAAATCTGCTCCTTGTAACAAAGTTGCAGTTCTTTTGGAGCAGTGCCGCTGTCCTCGGGAGTTTCTTGTCTTTTTCGAAGCAGGGCAGTCCTCAGAGGATTCAGAGGTCGCTGGTCCCTTGGAAAGCGTCGCTGGAGCAGGTTTCTTTGGAAGGCAGGAGACAGGCCGGTAAGTCTGGGGCCAAGGCAGTTGGTGTCTTCTGTTCTTCTTCTGCAGGTGTTTGTCAGCTCGGCAGTCCTTCTTCTTGTAGTTGCAGGAAATCTAATTTCTAGGTTCAGGGAGAGCCCTTAAATACTAAATTTAAGGGCGTGTTTAGGTCTGGGGGGTTAGTAGCCAATGGCTACTAGCCCTGAGGGTGAGTACACCCTCTTTGTGCCTCCTCCCAAGGGGAGGGGGTCACATCCCTAATCCTATTGGGGGAATCCTCCATCTGCAAGATGGAGGATTTCTAAAAGTTAGAGTCACTTCAGCTCAGGACACCTTAGGGGCTGTCCTGACTGGCCAGTGACTCCTCCTTGTTGCTTTCTTTGTATCCTCCAGCCTTGCCGCCAAAAGTGGGGGCCGTGGCCGGAGGGGGCGGGCAACTCCACTAAGCTGGAGTGTCCTGCGGTGCTGTGACAAAGGGGTGAGCCTTTGAGGCTCACCGCCAGGTGTTCCAGCTCCTGCCTGGGGGAGGTGTTAGCATCTCCACCAAGTGCAGGCTTTGTTACTGGCCTCAGAGTGACAAAGGCACTCTCCCCATGGGGCCAGCAACATGTCTCTAGTGTGGCAGGCTGCTGGAACCAGTCAGCCTACACAGATAGTCGGTTAAGTTTCAGGGGGCACCTCTAAGGTGCCCTCTGTGGTGTATTTTACAATAAAATGTACACTGGCATCAGTGTGCATTTATTGTGCTGAGAGGTTTCATACCAAACTTCCCAGTTTTCAGTGTAGCCATTATTGTGCTGTGGAGTTCGTGTAAAACAGACTCCCAGACCATATACTCTTATGGCTACCCTGCACTTACAATGTCTAAGGTTTTGCTTAGACACTGTAGGGGCACAGTGCTCATGCACTGGTACCCTCACCTATGGTATAGTGCACCCTGCCTTAGGGCTGTAAGGCCTGCTAGAGGGGTGTCTTACCTATACTGCATAGGCAGTGAGGCTGGCAGGGCACCCTGAGGGGAGTGCCATGTCGACTTACTCATTTTGTTCTCACTAGCACACACAAGCTGGTAAGCAGTGTGTCTGTGCTGAGTGAGGGGTCTCTAGGGTGGCATAATACATGCTGCAGCCCTTAGAGACCTTCCCTGGCATAAGGCCCTTGGTACCAGAGGTACCAGTTACAAGGGACTTATCTGGATGCCAGGGGGTGCCAATTGTGGAATCAAAAGTACAGGTTAGGGAAAGAACACTGGTGCTGGGGGCCTGGTTAGCAGACCTCAGCACACTTTCAATTCAAAACATAGCATCAGCAAAGGCAAAAAGTCAGGGGGTAACCATGCCAAGGAGGCATTTCCTTACACAAACCCCCCCCCCCCCCCCCAAACGAAAGAGGATGAGACTAACCTTTCCCAAGAGAGTCTTCATTTTCTAAGTGGAAGAACCTGGAAAGGCCATCTGCATTGGCATGGGCAGTCCCAGGTCTGTGTTCCACTATAAAGTCCATTCCCTGTAGGGAGATGGACCACCTCAACAGTTTTGGATTTTCACCTTTCATTTGCATCAGCCATCTGAGAGGTCTGTGGTCAGTCTGAACTAGGAAGTGAGTACCAAAGAGGTATGGTCTCAACTTCTTCAGGGACCAAACCACAGCAAAGGCCTCCCTCTCAATGGCACTCCAACGCTGCTCCCTGGGGAGTAACCTCCTGCTAATGAAAGCAACAGGCTGGTCAAGGCCATCATCATTTGTTTGGGACAAAACTGCCCCTATCCCATGTTCAGAGGCATCTGTTTGCACAATGAATTGCTTGGAGTAATCTGGAGCTTTTAGAACTGGTGCTGTGCACATAGCTTGCTTCAGGGTGTCAAAGGCCTGTTGGCATTCTACAGTCCAGTTTACTTTCTTGGGCATTTTCTTGGAGGTGAGTTCTGTGAGGGCTGTCACAATGGATCCATATCCCTTCACAAACCTCCTATAGTACCCAGTCAAGCCAAGGAATGCCCTGACTTGAGTCTGGGTTTTTGGAGCTACCCAGTCCAGAATAGTCTGGATCTTGGGTTGGAGTGGCTGAACTTGGCCTCCACCTACAAGGTGTCCCAAGTAAACCACAGTTCCCTGCCCTATCTGGCATTTGGATGCCTTGATAGAGAGGCCTGCAGATTGCAGAGCCTTCAAAACCTTCTTCAGGTGGACCAGGTGATCCTGCCAGGTGGAGCTGAAGACAGCAATATCATCAAGATAAGCTGCACTAAAGGATTCCAACCCAGCAAGGACTTGATTCACCAACCTTTGGAAGGTGGCAGGGGCATTCTTTAAACCAAAGGGCATAACAGTGAACTGATAATGCCCATCAGGTGTGGAGAATGCTGTCTTTTCTTTTGCTCCAGGGGCCATTTTGATTTGCCAGTACCCTGCTGTTAAGTCAAAGGTACTTAAGAATTTGGCAGCCCCTAATTTGTCTATGAGCTCATCAGCTCTAGGAATGGGATGAGCATCTGTCTTGGTGACAGAGTTGAGACCTCTGTAGTCCACACAAAACCTCATCTCTCTCTTTCCTTCTTTGGTGTGAGGTTTGGGGACTAAGACCACTGGGCTAGCCCAGGGGCTGTCAGAGTGCTCTATTACTCCCAATTCCAGCATCTTGTGGACTTCCACCTTGATGCTTTCCTTAACTTGAGCAGACTGTCTAAATATTTTGTTTTTGACAGGCATGCTGTCTCCTGTGTCCACATCATGGGTACACAGGTGTGTCTGACCAGGGGTTAGGGAAAAGAGTTCAGCAAACTGTTGTAGGACCTTCCTACAGTCAGCTTGCTGTTGGCTAGAGAGGGTGTCTGAGTAGATCACTCCATCTACTGAGCCATCTTTAGGGTCTGATGAGAGGAGATCAGGGAGAGGCTCACTTTCAGCTTCCTGGTCCTCATCTGTTACCATCAACAGATTTACATCAGCCCTGTCATGGAAGAGCTTAAGGCGGTTTACATGGATCACCCTCTTGGGGCTCCTGCTTGTGCCCAGGTCTACCAGGTAGGTGACCTGACTCTTCCTTTCTAGTACTGGGTAAGGGCCACTCCATTTGTCCTGGAGTGCCCTGGGAGCCACAGGCTCCAGAACCCAGACTTTCTGCCCTGGTTGAAATTCAACCAGTGCAGCCTTTTGGTCATACCACAACTTCTGGAGTTGTTGGCTGGCCTCAAGGTTTTTACTTGCCTTTTCCATGTACTCTGCCATTCTTGAGCGAAGGCCAAGTACATAGTCCACTATGTCTTGTTTAGGCTCATGAAGAGGTCTCTCCCAGCCTTCTTTAACAAGAGCAAGTGGTCCCCTTACAGGGTGGCCAAACAGAAGTTCAAAGGGTGAGAATCCTACTCCCTTCTGAGGCACCTCTCTGTAAGCAAAAAGCAGACATGGCAGGAGGACATCCCATCTCCTTTTGAGTTTTTCTGGGAGCCCCATGATCATGCCCTTTAATGTCTTGTTGAATCTCTCAACAAGGCCATTAGTTTGTGGATGATATGGTGTAGTGAATTTATAAGTCACTCCACACTCATTCCACATGTGTTTTAGGTAAGCTGACATGAAGTTGGTACCTCTGTCAGAAACCACCTCCTTAGGGAAACCCACTCTGGTAAAGATACCAATGAGGGCCTTGGCTACTGCAGGGGCAGTAGTCGACCTAAGGGGAATAGCTTCAGGATACCTAGTAGCATGATCCACTACTACTAGGATGTACATATTTCCTGAGGCTGTGGGAGGTTCTAGTGGACCAACTATGTCCACACCCACTCTTTCAAAGGGGACCCCCACCACTGGAAGTGGAATGAGGGGGGCCTTTGGATGCCCACCTGTCTTACCACTGGCTTGACAGGTGGGGCAGGAGAGGCAAAACTCCTTAACCTTCTGGGACATATTGGGCCAGTAGAAGTGGTTGACCAACCTCTCCCACGTCTTGGTTTGTCCCAAATGCCCAGCAAGGGGAATATCATGGGCTAAGGTCAGAATAAACTCTCTGAAACCCTGAGGCACTACCACTCTCCTAGTGGCACCAGGTTTGGGATCTCTTGCCTCAGTGTACAGGAGTCCATCTTCCCAATAGACCCTATGTGTTCCATTTTTCTTGCCTTTGGACTCTTCAGCAGCTTGCTGCCTAAGGCCTTCAAGAGAGGGACAGGTTTCTTGTCCCTTACACAACTCTTCCCTTGAGGGTCCCCCTGGGCCCAAGAGCTCAACCTGATAAGGTTCCAGCTCCATAGGCTCAGTTCCCTCAGAGGGCAGAACTTATTCCTGAGAAGAGAGGTTCTCTTTTTGGTGTTGTGTTGCAGCTGGTTTCCCAGCTGACTTTCACTGCACTGGTGCCCTCATCTATGGTATAGTGCACCCTGCCTTAGGGCTGTAAGGCCTACTAGAGGGGTGATTTATCTACACCTGCATAGGCAGTGAGAGGCTGGCATGGCACCCTGAGGGGAGTGCCATGTCGACTTACTCGTTTTGTTCTCACCAGCACACACAAGCTGGCAAGCAGTGTGTCTGTGCTGAGTGAGGGGTCTCCAGGGTGGCATAAGACATGCTGCAGCCCTTAGAGACCTCCCTTGGCATCAGGGCCCTTGGTACCAGGGGTACCATTTACAAGGGACTTATCTGGATGCCAGGGTGTGCCAATTGTGGACACAAAAGTACAGGTTTAGGGAAAGAACACTGGTGCTGGGGCCTGGTTAGCAGGCCTCAGCACACTTTCAATTCAAAACATAGCATCAGCAAAGGCAAAAAGTCAGGGGGTAACCATGCCAAGGAGGCATTTCCTTACAGGGTGGAATACACCATCCTTCATCACTCTGCGCAAGCGGCTGAGTATTGAGGTTTGGTACCTACAGATGGTTGTGCTGAACCATCAGTGAAAATGACAGCATGGTATCTGTCAAGTGGCAAAATATCTAGAGGTGCGGGGTACTTCTGTTTGTATTGGAGGAATTCTTGTGTCTGAAGTTTTGGATCAAAGATGTAATCAACATCAGTGGCAGTCCACTGAATCCATCGTGGATGTAGTGCTTTAGCTTTAGGAATGCTTGCTTTGGTGACGGCCCTAAGGCTGGCACCGGGGTTAACAAGAATGGGTTTCCTTTGGGCAAGTGGTCTCTCCTTAACGACAACCATCTGAACTGCAGTTAGAATTTTTTCTGTGGGTGCAAAGCGTTGTTATGCATTAGAGTATAAATGTGATTTATATGCTATGGGCACCGTGTCGCCTTCATTAAAGAGGACATAAGTGAACCCAATGGCACCAGCAATTATTTGGATGCCCAAATTGGTTTTGTTGTCACAGATGTGTGTTTTGCTTCTAGCTTGTCCTGTTGTAGTCTAAAGGATGTGTGTGTGTGTGTGTGTTCTACTTTCCAGTGCCTGCTAGAGAAACCAGGGTGTATTAAGTCATACAGTGACTTGATACATTGTGCATAGTCAGGAATGTAAGTTCTGCCAAAGTTAAAGAAACCAAGTAGACTGTAGGCCCTTTATTGTATTTGGTGGTTAGAGTTGAGCACATTTCTGTAAAAAGTGTGGGGGGTAGGCTCTTGCCCTCGTTTGATAGATTGTATGTCAGGAATATGCAGAGAAAAGCTACTTTAGTTTTCCTGAAATTAAATTTATAGCCAAGGGCTGCGAATCCTAGAACGGTCCGATCGACCCTGGCAAGAGGACTGTTGAGCTCATCATCTTTGAGATACATGTCATCCACGTAGGAAAAGGCCTCAGCATCAATATCGTGTAATAATGATGTTACACAGCCCTGGGCTGTTCTTGTAACCTTGGGGAAACGGCAGAAACGTTTTTTGTGAGCCAAATGAGAATAAACTCAGGTCCCGACTTTTGTGTGCTAAGTTTTGGCAGAAAAAAAACCCAGAGATATCCAAGGTTATTTTTTTTTTTTTTTCCACACACTGTTAATTAGTGCTGTGCTATGTGAATTTTGTATAACATATGTGCGTGTATGGCTGTTTAAATGTCTAATCTAAGACTATTCTATAAGAATGGTCAGGTTTCGCAACAGGGAATAATGGGTTATTCATTGCAGAGACAGGGCTCAATTACTCCCTGGTACTCGAGCAGAGAGGCTCTCCCTCACTGGAGCTTTGGCTTCATGTTTAACAGGATATTATGGCTAAGGTGTAGACCTAATAAGTGTTACATGGCAAGGTGAATCCTTGTCCCAACCTACATGACTGCGGTATAGTGTAGGTGCCTGCGCTAAAGCCCAATTGACAGCGCAGGCTGGTTTTACCGCTTCTGGAACAAGATCAGAAAAAGAAGGCAAAATGACATCTTCCCTGTGTAGGCGCTTCCGGGCATGCTCGGGTGGCCAGTCCCTCTCAGCCATCCGGATATCACAACTAAGTTCATCCCAGAATATCACACTGATGGTGTGCTCCTTGTCTCCCTCAATTTGGATATTTAAATCATAAACCCTATCGGGTGGGAGAATGCACCCGTACGCAACTTTGACTGAAATAAAGTTGCTCGTTCCTGTTGCATCTAGATGATCTTTCAGACTCTGGCGACATAGCGTGACCTCTGCCGCAGTGTCACTACCCAGGTCTTGTTCTTCAGCAATGTTCTCAAGTGTACTGGCATTTTTAATTGACAGTGCTGCCACTTTATTTTTTAAACTATGGCTATTGTTGTGGGGACTTTTCTTTTTTGTCTGAGGACTGTGAGGAGTCTTTCTTCATTTTCACGTAGTCAAGACATCGCTCTGACCGGCCCACTCTCTTGCAACGTCTATCCGATGCATCCTGAAAGGAACAAGAGAGAAGTAAATCAGGAGCTTTTATATTTCCTCTGTTTCTGACAGCATGTCTCCTGTCGGAGTTCTCCGGGTGTGGAGAATCTGCTCTCCGATTTTGTCCGTCTTTAAATTGCTTTGTTTTATCCCAGTGCTTTTTAGAACCACCCTGTGCTCGTTTAATACCTTCCTTAGTGGTGGCGCTTTCTATTTCTAGTTTTTTCGGCTTGGCTTCCAAATTATCCCATCCTATAGTGGTAAAGACGTCAGAAATAATTTTCATTATCTGTTTCCCTTGGTCCAAATGTAGAATCTCTTGGAGGAGCTGGCGTATAGACAGTGCTTCCGCTTCCACTTTAATGTTGCGGAGTATGATTGAGGAGACCACGAAGTTACACATTCGTTTCATCCCCAAATCTAGGGCTGGTGCGCCCCCATGCTCATTCTGAAATTGTTTCAACACTTCCGGTAAATTGACAAGTGTCAGGGTACCATGTGTGGCAGCATAAATTGCAGCAAAGACTGTACCCCAATGTGGCACAGTCATCCACCAAATGAACCATCCCGAAGGGCAAGCACAATGTGAGAATTTGTTTTTTCTTGTGGTCCCATATGGGGAAAAACAGCTTTCAGCCGATTTGTTTTCTGGGCTATCCAGAACAGGATTTTATGTTGTTCTGTGGGTACTTTACCCATGATAGAATGTACTGTTTGTGGATTAATCCCAGTAGTAGCCAACTGGTATCCAGCAGGTGCTGGAAGCACTGGTGTAGTGTTCAGAGTTAGCATTAAAAACTGAACAAGTTGTCTATATAGTGTAATTAGCTCAAGGTATAAATTGCGCAGATCAGCTGTCTGCATATTTTGTATACCTGGGTGAGGTGTGTATTTGGCAAACATAAGCACGTGGGTCCTTCATTACCTAAGGGACCTAATCTCACTGGTTGTATTGTGTGGCAGGGCACAATTAAACCAGTTCTGATGTTCTTGTTAAGTAATCAGTATTTCAAGATACAGGTATGCTTGGTACCACTGAGGTATGTTTACAATTCTGTATGTGTGGAATGTGAATGATCTTTGGTCTTCCTCAGGAGAAAAAAAAATAAAAAAATAAAATAAAAAATTCATACTTATATAGCGCACTACTCACCCGTTAGGGTCTCAAGGCGCTGTACGCATACCGCTGTGGAACCCCTCCTGGCTTTTCCCTGTAAGGTGCCCACTCCTGGGCAACCTCCAAGGTGAAGCCAGGCATCCCAGCGCTGTTGGGGCCGTTGTGGAGATTAAGCAAACTATTGCCCAGAGTTACAGAGTGGGACCCATGAATTAGATTAGGCACCGATGCAAGAATTAACAGGTCTGAGGAAATTGAGCTCAAGACCCGCCGAGGCGGGAATTGAACCCTGGTCCCGGGCCAGATTTATGCATCAGGGTTTGCCGCTGTAACCATTGAGCCACGCTTCTCCACAAGGAAAGCTGACCCAAGAGTAGAATGTTTGTTTGGTAAGCTTCACTAGCTTCTACTATGAATGTGACATACCAGCCCTCGTCTGTTAAGCCATGCGCTATTGGGTGTAATGTTAATGCCCGTCTATTATTCTCAGGAACGTCTATGGCGTTAGCCATATTGTCAAATGGGTAAAGAAATGGAACACCAAGTGGGGAGAAAAGTCCTTTTAATAGTTCAAGCTCGAACAATCTACAGCCTAGTTAGGTGCTCCCTGTTCAGCTGAAGAGGATCTTCCCCAAGACCACGGACGTCTCCGTATAATGGTACTTAGGGTACCTGTTGTATGTGAGACAGTGAAAGTATCCGTAAATGAGTGCCTAAACACCATTGTTAGGTGCCACATTGTAGTTTGACTCTGGCTCTAGGCAATACTACTGGTTAAAGGATGACAGTACTTATATTTGTAGGCGACTGCCAGTCCTACAACAAGTCGCAACTGTTGTCCCAACCCTCCCAGCTCACAAGCAGTAAGTCACCAAAAACCCAAATAGTAAAAGGTGATTTGTGGCAGCCTTTACGCATGGACTCAAGAGTGCGATATCTCAGGGTGTGTTGTGGTTAAACTGAGATTACCCCTTTCTCACCGGCAATGAAGGAGAAAGAGTAAAGGTTAATAGGTTTTTATTAACAAGACTACAATCTACGATAAATTGCATGGGCTGCAATAATTAGGGTAATGGCAAGTGCAAGAGGCAGAATTGTGAAGAAGAGAGTCATTAATACTAAGACTCCCATCATCTTGCAATAACATAAAATGATATGAAATATGTCCTAATACCCTAACAGGATTAACCTAACCTAAAGAGCTAGGTGTGATAAACAATCTGCCACTACCATGTCCATCAGATGAGCCCTCCAACCCTCGTTAACTTTGAATGAGGTCTCTGGATCAGACTGCGAGGACAGACTGGGTCAGCATCAAGGCGACGTGTAGCATAGACAGAGTGATTCAGACCAGATGCTGTCTGTGTAAGGTGCATTTATACAGATCGGATCCGACCTCTGACACAGGTCTGTTCCCAAACAATAGATAACAAGACATGCTTGGGGCGGCAATTACATAAACAACTTCTTCCAAAGCACAAAGTGGGGAAAGCACCCAATGTGAATACCTACATCTTATTTATCTTTGGCACTGATATGGATGCCTTACAGTTGCACTGATAACACAAAACTAAAACATTGTCTTAACTAAAAACAAACAATGCAATCATCTTGGAAAGATATAATTAAATAATTTCATGCAAACAGAGCAATGTAAGTAGGGTAAAAGTCACTGGGTGACGGGGGGCACAAGCCGGCAAGCTAGAAGGCTAAGCTAACTCCTGCTTCCCATTAAAATAAGATATGATTCACTACAAGACAGGCCACAGGTAGGTCATTAGAGTCAAGGTTTCATCAAGCATACAATAAATTCTGGTGCTATTTCCAAGCATATCAGCCCTCTCCAACTGTGCAGCCACCATTTGTTTCAGCAGTAAAGGACACAGGGGTTTTAAGGGCTGTAGAGGTCATCAGCAATATCTTCCTCCTCAGCTATCCTAACTTTATTCCAGCCTCGAAAGGACACATGCAGCCTTTTTGGAGGGAAGATCTGGTGTGTTCTACCACTTCAAACAATGACAGTCCATCACTAAGGACTGCCCAAGAGGTTCCGACTTTGCAAAGACAAAGCCCTTTGCTTTAAAGACACCTCTTCCTTCATTTCTCTTCACCCAAAGCCTAGCCATTGCCACACGTCCTACAGTTGGAGGTTCTTTCTTTCAATGTTACTTGAAGCTACTGTGAAGCGGATGCCAGGAGTCTGTGTCCCATTATGGATCTTCGCATTCTGAGGTTCTTCCTCTTTGAACAGTTAAAGATGCTGCCATTAGACTGGGTGTTACTTATCCTGGAACATGGTGACTGGACAGTGTCTTTGCACCTGCAGGAAACATACTTCCACATTTCAATTCTGCAGTAACTCAATCCGAACTTACAGTTTGTGGGTGGGTACCACAAACCACCAATTTGCGGTGCGTACCACAAAACATAAATTTGCAGCCCTACTGTCTGGGTAGTGTTCTGCATTTAGTTTATTCAGGAAAGTGAAGTCTGTGGTAGCAGTACATATTTTGGGGTAGGGGAGGACGGAAATGGTTTGGGGGGGCCTCCATATGCCTGTACCTTGACAACTGCTTGCTGAAGGCACCTACCTTACCACAAACTATCAGACCACCTTCACTCCAAGGTCTCACTGTTGGACCTGAGATTTTCTATCATCAGTTTCTTTAGGTCACACATTGAGCCCTCTCAATGGGTACTCTTCATTGGGGCAGAGCGCCTATGGACATTCAGGCTACAATCACAATGTTTTACAAGGCAGCGAGGCTTTCTCTCTACCCAGACAGTCTTCAGTATCTACAGGTCTGTTTACATTCTGCATATCAATGGTGCCTAACACCTGGTAGCATATGCAGATACTACAATGATACCTTCAATTCCAGACGACCCAGCACAGTGGAATCCTTTCAAAGTGCAGATCTCAGAGGCAACATATGCCCTACTAAGGTAGCTGATAACAGAACATATCTTATGGGAAGTCCTTCTGTCCTCCCACGTCAATGGCAATGTTAGTGATCGATGATTCTTCCATCTGTTGGTTCATACATCTGGGTGTGCTGGAGATTAAAAGCCTATGGTCTACCTCTGAACACAAATATCACATCAACATGCTCAAATCTTTTGCCATGTGTCTCGCTCCCAAGATATTTCTGCCTTCCAGTCAGTCAATCCAAGTATTGACAGACAACACTACCAAGAGGTTTTACGCACAACAAGGGTAGAGTGGACTCCTGTTTCCTGCACCATGAGGTGCCAAGGCTATGGCCCTGGACTCAATTCTGGCTAGTAGTGAGCAATCAGGCAGGTTTCCCTAAGCCTGTGCGCAGGTGACCTCACATCAGTACCAACTTACAACCACAAGGGGTGACTTCACCCATTAGTTCAGTCTAGCTTCAACTTCTAGGGCATTCCTCAGGGAGATATTGCTGCACTAGAACAAGCAGTGCCTGCGTTTCTGCTCCCTGCAGTTCTTGCTAAAGAGATCCTTGGGTTAAGGATTCATTCTGAGGTGGTACTTTCCTTTCCACATCGGTTCGGGATTCCTCATGTTTTGAAGAAGCTGTGCCAGGAATGGGTGGAGATCTTTACCATGATGAACCGGCCACAGAGTGTGTGGTACTCTGATGTAATTTGCGCCTATCCATGCTCTCCCATTCCTCTTCACTAGGCAAGAGGGCTAGATCCTGCAACCCCAGACTCCAGAGCCTCCACCCTATTCTTGGATTGAGCAGGGAAATCTGAATGTCTTCAATCTGCCCTTAAATGTGGTCTGTCATCCTTCCGGGTTGGCGGCCAGCCACTAAATGTATTTATGCTAGGCAATAATTCTGTTGGGTTACCTAGTGCACTGGGTGGATTTTGACTGTCATAAGGCACACTTTAGTGTATTGCATGATCTCTTAAATGCCCACAGAAAAGCTGTGCCACACCAAAGTTATTTGTTTTCAGTTTCGGCCTTTACTACTGGCAGGAGTTTATTGAAGTGGTTCATATATTCTGTGATAGCTGCGATGCCAGCTAGGTGTACAGTACAGCTGTTAGTTTCCAGATCCATTCTAGTGCCTGGCAGAATTCAAAAGGTGATGGATTTGCAGGTAGTCTATCCACCAGAAAGACAACATACAATGAGTAATTAGCTTGCTCGCCTCAACCATCAGAGATTGCCTCTGCTGGAAAATTATAATGCAAGCCTCTTTTGACCTACCCATCCTCCCAGACACCAAAGGAGACATTCTCTTAACTTAAGGGTACCTGAGCTGCTACAGTATCTGTCAATCAATAAAATAGTTGCCAGCTCATTATAAGCATATGCGCCGACCACATGCGCAAAACGTCAAACCTCTCCCTGCATGTCTAGTGCTCTCTTGCTAGCTGGAGGTCATATGAGCTGCACAGACAAGTCTTGTTGCACTTAGGGAAAGATTACACTCACGAGGCTCATTTCCCTCATCTTATTTCTCGTACGTATTACAAACCCTACCTCCCACCCCCTGCAAACAAATAGAGCCAAACTTCTTGTGATCGAGATAGACAAATAACCAAGTGTCAAAACACCAAGTGTTGAACATGTTTATTTGCAGCATTATTTAAATACTGAAAATATCTAACATTTTACAATGATCAGTCTTACACTATTTTCCTACCAGGGAAGATTTCTCTGGTTCTTAAAATAAGAAAAACAAATATTTAAAGCAAACATCAGCATGGTAAAAAGGGCGAGTCTCTGTATGTTGTTCTACGATAAAATTCACAAAAGCACGTCGTAGCAATCCAACAAACTTGGGCTTGGAAAGGGAAATAAAAACGGTTTGCTTTTCTCAACACGTAGTTTAGTTAAAAAAAAAATCTGATCAATACTGTAAACCCCTACAGAATTAAGGGGAATTTATTGTTTTGCTTCTGTCTTTAGAGATGAGAGGATGTAGAAAAACACAGCTTCAAGGTGTAAGGGTTTGATCCATCTGTTGGAAACAAAAGAAATGTTATTATACAGCTTATATGTGTATATTTTCTAATGCATTTAACTTTTTATTTTATTTTAAGTGATTTTTAAGCCTGAAAATTGGCAATCTGAATTTACTTAAGCTCCTAAAACAAAGCTGAAAAGTTAAGTAAACTGTAACACCACAGTAGAAGGTGGTGGTGGTGTTTTTGACAGCTTTGGTTTAAGAGAAAGCTTAGTGATGTCACAACAAACTCAGAAGGGAGCATCTCTGTGGGAAGTAGGGGGTGGGTCCTTTACACAGAAGATTGGACTACAATCGCCATATAAACAACACAAAAGCCATCATGTGGCGATTACTAATTATTTTTCAGACAGTTCAAAGGAACATTCAAGTATGTTTTTAGTCAGTTTAAATAAATTTCTCATAAAATACCATATATGTATATACAGAAAACCATAAACTTCAACTTACTGCGTGTTGTGCACGTGAACGAATCTACAAAACAGCTATGATCAAATAAGAATGGGCCAGATACACTGTTCATGGGGGGGAAAAATAGCCTGGGCAGCGGTAACAGCAGGGGAATGAGGTTTCCATAGGAAGTCAGGGAAACCTTTCTAACTGCTCATACAAATTGACCGTATGACTCTGGAAGATGCAGGAATAGCAACAAAAATGTAAGCCCATTATTTGCCCTTCAGGTAAACGTTTTGGCCCTTAATATATGCAGGGGACTTCTCAGGATGTGAAACTGGAAACCTTCATGGGATGGAATACACAGGATGAAAAAACAATGTGTACGGTCTTGGAAGCTGCCGGTATAACTCAAGGGAACAAGCAGACTGACGAGTGTAGATACTTCTTCATAATAAGCTTACCAGGATGATGAAGTTGGAGAAATGTAAGTTTTCTAAAACAGGCGAAACAAACAGTGATGTAGACTCGCCTATTACAGCAGTAAATATTGCTTAGCAGGGCAAATCAGTGCTGGAGACATCCAACCAGAGTGTGGGTGCTGAGCATGTGGAGGAAGCATCAAGTCTGGACAATCTCAAATAAATGAGCAGATTTACTGTTCACTACAGTTTGGGGGTGGTCAATAAGGTTATACTATAAAGAATAGAGACTAAGACAGTAAGAAGAGTTATTAGGCGCAAGGAAAAGGTTACTCAATTATCCTACTTCTGCACTGTAGGAATCTTCATTGAAGTCATAACTGTTACAAAAATTCCATGTGGGCATGGAACAGATAATTTCAGAATTTTCTGACATTCTGGCAAGTTCAAATATCTGTACTATCTGACTTGGAGCCATGCTGGACATTTGAACCATGCCTGGATATCACCTTAGCCTCAGCCAGTCTCATGTTCTAATAAACCTCTTTGCCAGAGCCATTCATAATTTCTGCCCACTGTCATCGATTCTTCTTTTAGTGGCTATGCCACCCTCTAAAAGCGAGATTGTAAGGCTCATTAAGAGAATGATATTCTCAAAGGCCATGAGCCCAGATGAAAATTTAGATGACTCCTTAAAAAGTGGTTTAAGTTATGGGCTTCCTACTGGTCACTTTTTTCCTATTGCTATCAGTATAGGGTTACTGCCCCTTCTTGGTCTGGTAAGATATTACTCTCGCATTATACGAAGGGCTCCAGGCTCCGACTAATTGCGCCATTAGATGCGATGGGCAAAGTCTTTGCCAGGAATTTATTGGAGCATTTCACAGAATGGGTGGCAGAAGGAAATATTCTCCCTATGGAGCAACCCGTCTTTTGAGTAAAGCACTGTACTTCGGGTAACATCTGTATGCTGAAACTTATTGTGGAAAGGTATACTGTGATTTTGGGTGGGGGTGGAATCTCCCTTGCTGTCTGGCAGCCAGCAGTGGAGATGCTCCAAAGATATGTGGTCGCCCCAAGCCTTGTTTGATATACGCGGATGACATCGTAATTATGGATTGAACACAGAGGAGTGAAGAAAAAAAGACTGTTGTCCCTCCAACAGTATATATCGCCACATATCTTGCAACCAATGTTTCCGACAGAAAAAAAAAAAACATGAAAAGTAGATAGTTTGGGAAGCGCTATATTTTGGCTTGGGAACTAGGTGCGGAAAAATTGAAAATAGTTAAATCTTACCCCTACCTAGGGAAAGTGGATTCAGGTACCATAATGGATAAGGCCCATGTCCATAATTGTTCATATAAGGCCTCCTCCCATGCAAATGGTCTACTCGCCTTTTATAAAGCAATGGGACAACAGCATTCAATTAATTTGCTCTCTGTCCTTAAGGCAAAAATTCCCACCAGCCTTTTTGTATGCTATTGAATCTTAATTTTGATAAATGGGGCCCTATGGAGGGGCAAATTGTGCGTAAGATCTGTGGGTTTAATTCTATTGTTCCAATACCATCAATCAGGATGGAATGCAGAATGATTAGCTCCTATGTACAAGGGCTGGTCAGGGTGATTCAATGGGTATTTCAGCTGAAGAATTGTGAAAAGGAATCTATTCAAACCCTCAAGAATCATGAAATCTTTGAGCCACAGGTTGGAAACAATCTAATTTTCACAGGATTTTGCCCTGGCCTTGAGATAGTTAGGCCTACAGGAACAGTATTTGACCACCCAATCCCATTCAGAATTGAAGTAGTTATTATAAAAGTATTACAAGTTCTGTCAGTCAGCAGAGAGATCTTATGTACACTCGAGAGAGAAAGGAATTTACAGGTGATAACTAGGGGCAGAGGTCCGAAAGTTGCTCAGAAATATTTGGTTGGGAATTTGGACCATGGCCTTTGCCGCTTTATGGCCTTAACCAAAATGAGTTAATTACCTGAAACTGTAGTTCTCCACTATTGGAATCTTTCATAGATTCACATGATTGAATCATTCCCCGTAGTCGAGATGGGAGTCCCCCAGTGTATTATATAATAGCAATGCACTGCTAACTAAAGTGTATACAGGCCTAAGGCCTACCACATTAGTAGTCCATTTGAGAAAAAGACCCAAACCAGATTTCAGATTTGTTTTTAACGGTTTACATTTATCTGTGATAATCTGCATGAGACCTTGTGGGAGGGGGGGGGGGGGGGGGGGGGGGGGGGGGGAGAGTCGGGGAATAAGTTATGTTTGCATCCTTGGTGTGTTGCTTGTCTAGGGAAAGCTTGTTATCGGAGTGGGTAATCCTATAGCCAAACAAGGCATCGCCAGATGGATAGTTAAATGTATTCAAACTTGCTATATTAAAGCAAAAAGAGATATACCAAGAGCACATTCCACTAGGAAAAAAGGCGCCACAATGGCTTTTCTTGGGAATATACCTATGACTGAAATTTGTAAGGCAGCCACATGGTCTACGCCTCATACATTCACTAAGCATTACTGTGTAGATGTGTTAGCAACACAACAAGCCACAGTAGGACAGGCTGTATTAAGAACATTATTTCAGACAACTTCAACTCCTACAGGCTAAACCACCGCTTTTTGGGGAGATTACTGCTTGTTAGTCTATGCACAGCATGTGTATCTGCAGCTACACATGCCACCGAACGGAAAATGTCACTTACCCAGTGTACATCTGTTCGTGGCATGAGACGCTGCAGATTCACATGCGCCCTCCCACCTCCCCGGTAGCCGTTCTTAGTTGAATGAACGTTCTTAGTTGAATGAAAATTGTAAATAAATATTATTTTTAATACACATTAAGTACATACAAAACTACTCCATTGCAATGGCACCTCTAGTATACTCACAACTCCTACCTCACCCTCTGCGGGGAAAACAATCTAAGATGAGTCGATGCCCATGCGCAATGGAGCCGAAAGGGAGGAGTCACTCGGTCTTGTGACTTGAAAAGACTTCTTCTAAGGAAAAAAACTTGTAACACTCCGAGCCCAACACTAGATGGCAGGATAATGCACAGCATGTGTATCTGCAGCTACACATGCCACCAAAAATAAATATAAATAAAATTAGATGTTGCACTTTAATTGCCATTTGCCCCATTTAAGTAGTGGATATCCGTGGGATATTGGATAACTGATGGGTGGTTGATGTTATAAAAATGTATTCTGTTTATAACGGGTGTTACTGAATGTTATTATTATTTTTACTTTTAAGTATGGTTTTGCTATTGTGAATTATATTGTTTGGATCATGTGGCCCTCTGAGCTCCAAATCATGAATAAAGACTGAATGGACCATATCAGAACACTGGACAAAGTTGTTAGTTGTAATCTATAAAAGATTCCAATACAGGAGAACTACAGTTACAGGTAAGTAACTTATTCCTTACTCTAGTATTGGAACTTATATAGATTTGCACGCCTGAATCAGATGAGATGGCAGTATTCTGCACAACACAACATTTGTTCAGAAACAGCAAAATATGTATCATTTTGTCACTATATATTTATAAACATCTATCTTTCCAAATAGAGGAAAAATGCACGTAATAATGAAGTGGTTGGAAGAAAATGGTTCATCTTTACTGAAACAGGTGCGGGACAGATTGACCTACTGCTGTATCTTTGAGAAACTCTGCATCCAAGCACAAGCAGTAGTGTTGAGTGAACGTATGAGCACTCTTCCAAGCCGCAGCTCTGCAGGTATCTGGTAAATGAGACTCCAGCAAACTATGCCATTGATGTGGACATAGCCCTTGTGGAATGAGTCAGAACCTTTGCCTGCAGAGGTCTGCCAGCTATTTGGTGACAGAATAAAATGGCTTTAGAGATCCATTCAGAAATACTTTTGTTTAGTTAGAGGAAAGCCCTTTGTAGGTGCACTGTTCGCAATGAAGAGCTGGTTGGATATACAAACATTTTTGTTCTGTCCAGATAAAATTTTAAGCATCTTTTATTATCAAGAGGGTGTAATGCCCTTTCTGCTGATGCCGAAGGATTTTTTTGGGGGAAAGAAAAAAAAAAAAAAAAAAAACACACACACACACACCAGACTTACAGGCTCCCTGAATTGAAAGAAAGATTCCTGGGTAGTGACAGCCTGGAGTTACTTTCCAGGAAAGGAACTTTATATCATTTTTGTGGATAGGCTCAAAAGGATGGTTTCATTAGTTGTGAAAGAACTGTATTTAGCTGCAAGTGGGAATACACAGAATAATCCTTTAAGGAACTCCTTAATAGGCCTCATTGACCATAGAGATAGAGTTTGATGATCTCCTAAAACCAGAAGGGGCAGCAAGATGCACTTTAATAGAGTAATGCAATAAAACCAACCAAGCCAGGTGTAATAAGTAGGGTAAAATCGGCTCTGGTGACAGAGATAGGATGACTATTTGATGTTTGCCACCATATGCAAAACCTTTTCCATTTCAAACGGTATGTTTTGTTAGTACTGTCTGCTCCTGCCTTGACTAAAATCTCCCTACAGTCTGAGGAAATGTTTAAGTGTCCAAATTTGTAGGACTCAGGAGGTAGGCCGCTAACCGATGAGACTTGGGGTCTGGATGATTAACTCGTCCCTGGCTGATGGTTAGTAGTGATGGAACTGGTTTGAGAGAAATGTGCTGCTGCGTTGAAAGGGTAAGAAGCTCCGTAAACTAGTGCTGAAGGGGCCATACTGGGGCTAGGAGTATCATCTTGCAGGGCTCTGCCTTCATCTTCCTTGGGGGGGGGGGGGGGGTTTCAGCTTTTGCTTACCCCATCAAAGGAAGACTCGATTCATTGTGGGCTGGTCCAGTTCCAACAAGTTTTGAGCCTGCTCATGGTATATGCTAAGTCATTTTTTTTCCCCAGGTAGACATTCTGCTATCCGGTGCATTTTGTGACGAATGCACCATTTCCAGATTAGTTGAGCTTCCTGGAATAGTACGTGAGATCTGGTGCCACCATGTTTGTTTATATAGTGCATAGTCGTGTTGTCTGTTTTGAGGAGCACTGAGGTTTATCAAATCCTGGGAAGGAAAGCTTGTAAGGCAAGATGTACTGCTCGTAACTCGAGTAGGTTGATGTGAGGCCCTGATGAGAAAATGAGCACTTCCCATTGATTTAGAGGTCTTAAAGGAACGTTTGCCACCTGCCCAAGGAAACGTCTGGTTTTCACCAGAGGCGAGGGTGGAGCCAAATATAGTAGGCCTATTCACAGATTTACTGGTTGTGTCTACCAAGTTAGCAAACTGACAATTGTTGTAAAGAAATGGCTCCCTGTTGCAGTTACCCCCCACTTTTTGCCTGATACTGATGCTGACTTGACTGAGAAGTGTGCTGGGACCCTGCTAACCAGGCCCCAGCACCAGTGTTCCTTCACCTAAAATGTACCATTGTATCCACAATTGGCACACCCTGGCATTCAGATAAGTCCCTTGTAACTGGTACTTCTAGTACCAAGGGCCCTGATGCCAAGGAAGGTCTCTAAGGGCTGCAGCATGTCTTATGCCACCCTGGAGACCTCTCACTCAGCACAGACACACTGCTTGCCAGCTTGTGTGTGCTAGTGAGGACAAAACGAGTAAGTCGACATGGCACTCCCCTCAGGGTGCCATGCCCGCCTCTCACTGCCTATGCAGTATAGGTAAGACACCCCTCTAGCAGGCCTTACAGCCCTAAGGCAGGGTGCACTATACCATAGGTGAGGGTACCAGTGCATGAGCATGGTACCCCTACAGTGTCTAAACAAAACCTTAGACATTGTAAGTGCAGGGTAGCCATAAGAGTATATGGTCTGGGAGTCTGTCAAACACGAACTCCACAGCACCATAATGGCTACACTGAAAACTGGGAAGTTTGGTATCAAACTTCTCAGCACAATAAATGCACACTGATGCCAGTGTACATTTTATTGTAAAATACACCACAGAGGGCACCTTAGAGGTGCCCCCTGAAACTTAACCAACTAGCTGTGTAGGCTGACTGGTTCCAGCAGCCTGCCACACTAGAGACATGTTGCTGGCCCCATGGGGAGAGTGCCTTTGTCACTCTGAGGCCAGTAACAAAGCCTGCACTGGGTGGAGATGCTAACACCTCCCCCAGGCAGGAGCTGTGACACCTGGCGGTGAGCCTCAAAGGCTCACCCCTTTGTCACAGCCCAGCAGGGCACTCCAGCTTAGTGGAGTTGCCCGCCCCCTCCGGCCACGGCCCCCACTTTTGGCGGCAAGGCTGGAGGGAACAAAGAAAGCAACAAGGAGGAGTCACTGGCCAGTCAGGACAGCCCCTAAGGTGTCCTGAGCTGAGGTGACTCTGACTTTTAGAAATCCTCCATCTTGCAGATGGAGGATTCCCCCAATAGGGTTAGGATTGTGGCCTCCTCCCCTTGGGAGGAGGCACAAAGAGGGTGTACCCACCCTCAGGGCTAGTAGCCATTGGCTACTAACCCCCCAGACCTAAACACGCCCTTAAATTTAGTATTTAAGGGCTACCCTGAACCCTAGAAAATTAGATTCCTGCAACTACAAGAAGAAGGACTGCCTAGCTGAAAACCCCTGCAGAGGAAGACCAGAAGACGACAACTGCCTTGGCTCCAGAAACTCACCGGCCTGTCTCCTGCCTTCCAAAGATCCTGCTCCAGCGACGCCTTCCAAAGGGACTAGCGACCTCGACATCCTCTGAGGACTGCCCCTGCTTCGAAAAGACAAGAAACTCCCGAGGACAGCGGACCTGCTCCAAGAAAAGCTGCAACTTTGTTTCCAGCAGCTTTAAAGAACCCTGCAAGCTCCCCGCAAGAAGCGTGAGACTTGCAACACTGCACCCGGCGACCCCGACTCGGCTGGTGGCGATCCAACACCTCAGGAGGGACCCCAGGACTACTCTGATACTGTGAGTACCAAAACCTGTCCCCCCTGAGCCCCCACAGCGCCGCCTGCAGAGGGAATCCCGAGGCTTCCCCTGACCGCGACTCTTTGAACCTAAAGTCCCGACGCCTGGGAGAGACCCTGCACCCGCAGCCCCCAGGACCTGAAGGACCGGACTTTCACTGGAGAAGTGACCCCCAGGAGTCCCTCTCCCTTGCCCAAGTGGAGGTTTCACCGAGGAATCCCCCCCCTTGCCTGCCTGCAGCGCTGAAGAGATCCCGAGATCTCTCATAGACTAACATTGAAAACCCGACGCTTGTTTCTACACTGCACCCGGCCGCCCCCGCGCTGCTGAGGGTGAAATTTCTGTGTGGACTTGTGTCCCCCCCGGTGCCCTACAAAACCCCCCTGGTCCGCCCTCCGAAGACGCGGGTACTTACCTGCAAGCAGACCGGAACCGGGGCACCCCCTTCTCTCCATTCTAGCCTATGTGTTTTGGGCACCACTTTGAACTCTGCACCTGACCGGCCCTGAGCTGCTGGTGTGGTGACTTTGGGGTTGCTCTGAACCCCCAACGGTGGGCTACCTTGGACCAAGAACTAAGCCCTGTAAGTGTCTTACTTACCTGGTTAACCTAACAAATACTTACCTCCCCTAGGAACTGTGAAAATTGCACTAAGTGTCCACTTTTAAAACAGCTATTTGTGAATAACTTGAAAAGTATACATGCAATTTTGATGATTTAAAGTTCCTAAAGTACTTACCTGCAATACCTCTCGAATGAGATATTACATGTAGAATTTGAACCTGTGGTTCTTAAAATAAACTAAGAAAAGATATTTTTCTATACAAAAACCTATTGGCTGGATTTGTCTCTGAGTGTGTGTACCTCATTTATTGTCTATGTGTATGTACAACAAATGCTTAACACTACTCCTTGGATAAGCCTACTGCTCGACCACACTACCACAAAATAGAGCATTAGTATTATCTCTTTTTGCCACTATCTTACCTCTAAGGGGAACCCTTGGACTCTGTGCATACTATTCCTTACTTTGAAATAGTGCATACAGAGCCAACTTCCTACATTGGTGGATCAGCGGTGGGGTACAAGACTTTGCATTTGCTGGACTACTCAGCCAATACCTGATCACACGACAAATTCCAAAATTGTCATTAGAAATTCATTTTGGCAAATTTGAAATTTTTCTAAATTCTTAAAAGTCCTGCTAGGGCCTTGTGTGTTAAGTCCCTGTTTAGCATTGTCTTTTAGAGTTTAAAAGTTTGTTAAAGGTTTGAAATTAGATTCTAGAAACAGTTTTAGATTCTTTAAAAAGTCTTCCAACTTTTAGCAAAATAATGTCTGATACAGAGATGAATGTGGTGGAACTCGACACCACACCTTACCTCCATCTTAAGATGAGGGAGCTAAGGTCTCTCTGTAATATAAAGAAAATAACCATTGGCTCCAGACCTACCAAAATTCAGCTCCAGGAGCTGTTGGCAGAGTTTGAAAAAGCCAACCCCTCTGAGGATGACTTCACAGAGGAAGAAATTAGTGACTTGGAGGGCAATTCCCCCCTTCCAGTCCTAAATAGGGAGACCAGGGCCTCTCAAGCCCTGTCTCCAAAAATGATAGTCAGAAATGTTGCTTCCCTCACAGGAGGGTCCAGCATTTCTGAAATCACTGAGGATGCTCTCAGTGAAGATGACCCCCTGTTAGCCAGGATGGTCAAAAGATTGGCTTTGGAAAAGCAGCTCCTAGCCATAGAAAGGGAAAGAAAAGAGATGGGCCTAGGTCCCATCAATGGTGGCAGCAACTTAAATAGGGTCAGAGATTCTCCTGACATCCTAAAAATCCCCAAAGGGATTGTAACAAAATATGAAGATGGTGATGACATCACCAAATGGTTCACAGCTTTTGAGAGGGCTTGTGTAACCAGAAAAGTGAACAGATCTCACTGGGGTGCTCTCCTTTGGGAAATGTTCACTGGAAAGTGTAGGGATAGACTCCTCACACTCTCTGGAAAAGATGCAGAATCTTATGACCTCATGAAGGGTACCCTGATTGAGGGCTTTGGATTCTCCACTGAGGAGTATAGAATTAGATTCAGGGGGGCTCAAAAATCCTCGAGCCAGACCTGGGTTGATTTTGTAGACTACTCAGTAAAAACACTAGATGGTTGGTTAACTGGAAATGAAGTGTGTGACTATGTTGGGCTTTATAATTTGTTTATGAAAGAACACATTTTAAGTAACTGCTTCAATGAAAAGTTGCATCAGTATCTGGTAGACCTAGGTCCAATTTCTCCCCAAGAATTGGGAAAGAAGGCAGACCACTGGGTCAAGACTAGGGTAACCAAAACTTCCACTGGGGGTGACCAAAAGAAAGGGGTTACAAAAACCCCCCAGGAGAAAGTGGGCGACACTAGAAACAAAGAAAAAGAGTCCTCTGTAGGCCCCCAAAAACCAGAACAGGTGGGTGGGCCCCAAGACACAACCCAAAACAAAGGTGGGTACCAGGGTAAGAACTGGGATGCCACTAAGGCATGGTGCCACAACTGTAAACAGTCTGGGCACCACACCAAGGACACTTCTTGTCCCAAAAACAAACCCCAGAACAAAATTCCAGGGGTAACCAGTGTAGCCATGGGAGATGACTCCTCAGATGAGGAGGTCTTCATAGCCTTCCACTGGAAACAGGGCCCAACAGGTGAGTTGGAGATTCCAGAGGGAAGTAGACACTTCCACCACCTACTGGTGAATGGAATCCCAACCACTGCCCTGAGAGACACTTGTGCCAGTCACACTATTGTGCATGACAGGCTGGTGCTCTCAAACCAGTACATCCCAGGTGAGACTGCCAGAGTAAGAGTTAGCCTAGACAGGGTCACTAAGAGGCCTGTGGCTTTAGTGCCCATAGAAGTGGGTGGCACTCTTAGCTGGAGAAGGGTAGTAGTCAGTACAGACCTCCCCCTTGATTGTCTCCTTGGAAATGACTACCCAGAGGTTAGTCAGAGCCCAAGAGAGGAACTGGTCCAGTGCCAGTCCTCTCCCAAGGATTCTGGAAGTCCTGCCTCTGCAGTAAATGCAAGCAGGCCCCAGAAGAAGAAGAAAAGAAAACAGAGTAGGAAGGGTGGACAACCTTTAGCCAAGGTTACAGCAAGCCAAGGAGATTCTGCTCCAGTAGGGGAGAACTCCAAAAATGGCCCTGATAGAGTCCAACCTGACCCACAAGAAGTCCTGGCTAGTCAGGCAACTGTTAAACCTGAGTGGGTGGCTCCTCAGCTAACAGAAGAAAGAGTGGAAGAAGGGTGTTTACTACAAGATGTGGTAACCCCCCACTCTACTACAGCAGACAGGCAACCTGAACCCAAAGAAGCCTGTAACTTAGCCCCTTCCCTTTTTGGTGAAGAGCTAAAGGTGTGGTTCTGGGCACTGACAGCTGTCAGTGGCCTCTGCTGGGTGTTAGCCTTTATGGCTGCACTATCCTTAGCATGGTGGTCTGACCCCATGCCAAATAGCAAGTTAGGCCCCCTGACCCTATTGGTCATGGTGGGGTTACTCCAGCTCTGGGTAACCTCTTTGGGTAAGCTAGGGGTAACCCTGGCCAAGATAAGGTTAGCAGAGGTGGATACCTCTAAGACCAAAATAGAAAGAATGGGTGGAGACATTGAAGAGGCAGACAAGAGGCAATTCAGACTAGGTCCTATCACTGTGGAAGTGGGTCAGTTCCCCAAAGGGAATGACCTGAACAGAAGGATGTAAGGCAGAGTAGGCCCTGCAACTAACCAGCCTATTTCTCCTACTCTTCCTCGCCTGACAGACTAGGAAGACTCTCCCAGCTTGGGCTGAGTCTCCTGGCCTGTAGGCTGGGGGGGGCTTGTGTAAAGAAATGGCTCCCTGTTGCAGTTACCCCCCACTTTTTGCCTGATACTGATGCTGACTTGACTGAGAAGTGTGCTGGGACCCTGCTAACCAGGCCCCAGCACCAGTGTTCCTTCACCTAAAATGTACCATTGTATCCACAATTGGCACACCCTGGCATTCAGATAAGTCCCTTGTAACTGGTACTTCTAGTACCAAGGGCCCTGATGCCAAGGAAGGTCTCTAAGGGCTGCAGCATGTCTTATGCCACCCTGGAGACCTCTCACTCAGCACAGACACACTGCTTGCCAGCTTGTGTGTGCTAGTGAGGACAAAACGAGTAAGTCGACATGGCACTCCCCTCAGGGTGCCATGCCCGCCTCTCACTGCCTATGCAGTATAGGTAAGACACCCCTCTAGCAGGCCTTACAGCCCTAAGGCAGGGTGCACTATACCATAGGTGAGGGTACCAGTGCATGAGCATGGTACCCCTACAGTGTCTAAACAAAACCTTAGACATTGTAAGTGCAGGGTAGCCATAAGAGTATATGGTCTGGGAGTCTGTCAAACACGAACTCCACAGCACCATAATGGCTACACTGAAAACTGGGAAGTTTGGTATCAAACTTCTCAGCACAATAAATGCACACTGATGCCAGTGTACATTTTATTGTAAAATACACCACAGAGGGCACCTTAGAGGTGCCCCCTGAAACTTAACCAACTAGCTGTGTAGGCTGACTGGTTCCAGCAGCCTGCCACACTAGAGACATGTTGCTGGCCCCATGGGGAGAGTGCCTTTGTCACTCTGAGGCCAGTAACAAAGCCTGCACTGGGTGGAGATGCTAACACCTCCCCCAGGCAGGAGCTGTGACACCTGGCGGTGAGCCTCAAAGGCTCACCCCTTTGTCACAGCCCAGCAGGGCACTCCAGCTTAGTGGAGTTGCCCGCCCCCTCCGGCCACGGCCCCCACTTTTGGCGGCAAGGCTGGAGGGAACAAAGAAAGCAACAAGGAGGAGTCACTGGCCAGTCAGGACAGCCCCTAAGGTGTCCTGAGCTGAGGTGACTCTGACTTTTAGAAATCCTCCATCTTGCAGATGGAGGATTCCCCCAATAGGGTTAGGATTGTGGCCTCCTCCCCTTGGGAGGAGGCACAAAGAGGGTGTACCCACCCTCAGGGCTAGTAGCCATTGGCTACTAACCCCCCAGACCTAAACACGCCCTTAAATTTAGTATTTAAGGGCTACCCTGAACCCTAGAAAATTAGATTCCTGCAACTACAAGAAGAAGGACTGCCTAGCTGAAAACCCCTGCAGAGGAAGACCAGAAGACGACAACTGCCTTGGCTCCAGAAACTCACCGGCCTGTCTCCTGCCTTCCAAAGATCCTGCTCCAGCGACGCCTTCCAAAGGGACTAGCGACCTCGACATCCTCTGAGGACTGCCCCTGCTTCGAAAAGACAAGAAACTCCCGAGGACAGCGGACCTGCTCCAAGAAAAGCTGCAACTTTGTTTCCAGCAGCTTTAAAGAACCCTGCAAGCTCCCCGCAAGAAGCGTGAGACTTGTGTAAGGAAATGCCTCCTTGGCATGGTTGCCCCCTGACTTTTTGCCTTTGCTGATGCTATGTTTACAATTGAAAGTGTGCTGAGGCCTGCTAACCAGGCCCCAGCACCAGTGTTCTTTCCCTAACCTGTACTTTTGTATCCACAATTGGCAGACCCTGGCATCCAGATAAGTCCCTTGTAACTGGTACTTCTAGTACCAAGGGCCCTGATGCCAAGGAAGGTCTCTAAGGGCTGCAGCATGTCTTATGCCACCCTGGAGACCTCTCACTCAGCACAGACACACTGCTTACCAGCTTGTGTGTGCTAGTGGGGACAAAACGAGTAAGTCGACATGGCACTCCCCTCAGGGTGCCATGCCAGCCTCTCACTGCCTATGCAGTATAGGTAAGACACCCCTCTAGCAGGCCTTACAGCCCTAAGGCAGGGTGCACTATACCATAGGTGAGGGTACCAGTGCATGAGCATGGTACCCCTACAGTGTCTAAACAAAACCTTAGACATTGTAAGTGCAGGGTAGCCATAAGAGTATATGGTCTGGGAGTCTGTCAAACACGAACTCCACAGCACCATAATGGCTACACTGAAAACTGGGAAGTTTGGTATCAAACTTCTCAGCACAATAAATGCACTCTGATGCCAGTGTACATTTTATTGTAAAATACACCACAGAGGGCACCTTAGAGGTGCCCCCTGAAACTTAACCGACTATCTGTGTAGGCTGACTAGTTTTAGCAGCCTGCCACAAACCGAGACATGTTGCTGGCCCCATGGGGAGAGTGCCTTTGTCACTCTGAGGCCAGTAACAAAGCCTGCACTGGGTGGAGATGCTAACACCTCTCCCAGGCAGGAATTGTCACACCTGGCGGTGAGCCTCAAAGGCTCACCTCCTTTGTGCCAACCCAGCAGGACACTCCAGCTAGTGGAGTTGCCCGCCCCCTCCGGCCAGGCCCCACTTTTGGCGGCAAGGCCGGAGAAAATAATGAGAAAAACAAGGAGGAGTCACTGGCCAGTCAGGACAGCCCCTAAGGTGTCCTGAGCTGAGGTGACTCTAACTTTTAGAAATCCTCCATCTTGCAGATGGAGGATTCCCCCAATAGGGTTAGGATTGTGACCCCCTCCCCTTGGGAGGAGGCACAAAGAGGGTGTACCCACCCTCAGGGCTAGTAGCCATTGGCTACTAACCCCCCAGACCTAAACACGCCCTTAAATTTAGTCTTTAAGGGCTACCCTGAACCCTAGAAAATCAGATTCCTGCAACAAGAAGAAGGACTGCCCAGCTGAAAACCCCTGCAGCGGAAGACCAGAAGACGACAACTGCCTTGGCTCCAGAAACTCACCGGCCTGTCTCCTGCCTTCCAAAGATCCTGCTCCAGCGACGCCTTCCGAAGGGACCAGCGACCTCGACATCCTCTGAGGACTGCCCCTGCTTCGAAAAGACAAGAAACTCCCGAGGACAGCGGACCTGCTCCAAGAAAAGCTGCAACTTTGTTTCCAGCAACTTTAAAGATCCCTGCAAGCTCCCCGCAAGAAGCGTGAGACTTGCAACACTGCACCCGGCGACCCCGACTCGACTGGTGGCGATCCAACACCTCAGGAGGGACCCCAGGACTACTCTGATACTGTGAGTACCAAAACCTGTCCCCCCGGAGCCCCCACAGCGCCGCCTGCAGAGGGAATCCCGAGGCTTCCCCCTGACCGCGACTCTTTTGAACCTAAAGTCCCGACACCTGGGAGAGACCCTGCACCCGCAGCCCCCAGGACCTGAAGGACCGGACTTTCACTGGAGAAGTGACCCCCAGGAGTCCCTCTCCCTTGCCCAAGTGGAGGTTTCCCCGAGGAATCCCCCCCTTGCCTACCTGCAGCACGGAAGAGATCCCGAGATCTCTCATAGACTAACATTGCGAACCCGACGCTTGTTTCTACACTGCACCCGGCCGCCCCCGCGCCGCTGAGGGTGAAATTTCTGTGTGGACTTGTGTCCCCCCCGGTGCCCTACAAAACCCCCCTGGTCTGCCCTCCGAAGACGCGGGTACTTACCTGCAAGCAGACCGGAACCGGGGCACCCCCTTCTCTCCATTCTAGCCTATGTGTTTTGGGCACCACTTTGGACTCTGCACCTGACCGGCCCTGAGCTGCTGGTGTGGTGACTTTGGGGTTGCTCTGAACCCCCAACGGTGGGCTACCTTGGACCAAGAACTGAGCCCTGTAAGTGTCTTACTTACCTGGTTAATCTAACAAATACTTACCTCCCCTAGGAACTGTGAAAATTGCACTAAGTGTCCACTTTTAAAACAGCTATTTGTCAATAACTCGAAAAGTATACATGCAATTTTGATGATTTGAAGTTCCTAAAGTACTTACCTGCAATACCTTTCGAATGAGATATTACATGTAGAATTTGAACCTGTGGTTCTTAAAATAAACTAAGAAAAGATATTTGTCTATATAAAAACCTATTGGCTGGATTTGTCTCTGAGTGTGTGTACCTCATTTATTGTCTTGTGTATGTACAGCAAATGCTTAACACTACTCCTTGGATAAGCCTACTGCTCGACCACACTACCACAAAATAGAGCATTAGTATTATCTCTTTTTACCACTATTTTACCTCTAAGGGGAACCCTTGGACTCTGTGCATGCTATTCCTTACTTTGAAATAGCACATACAGAGCCAACTTCCTACATTGGTGGATCAGCGGTGGGGTACAAGACTTTGCATTTGCTGGACTACTCAGCCAATACCTGATCACACGACAAATTCAAAAATTGTCATTAGAAATTGATTTTTGCAATTTGAAAAGTTTTCTAAATTCTTAAAAGTCCTGCTAGGGCCTTGTGTGTTAAGTCCCTGTTTAGCATTGTCTTTTAGAGTTTAAAAGTTTGTTAAAAGTTTGAAATTAGATTCTAGAAACAGTTGTAGATTCTTAAAAGTATTCCAACTTTTAGAAACAAAATGTCTAGCACAGATGTGACTGTGGTGGAACTCGACACCACACCTTACCTCCATCTTAAGATGAGGGAGCTAAGGTCACTCTGTAAAATAAAGAAAATAACAATGGGCCCCAAACCTACCAAAATACAGCTCCAGGAGCTTTTGGCAGAGTTTGAAAAGGCCAACCCCTCTGAGGGTGGCAACTCAGAGGAAGAGGATAGTGACTTGGAGGACAATTCCCCCCTACCAATCCTATCTAGGGAGAACAGGGTCCCTCAAACCCTGACTCCAAAAATAATAGTCAGAGATGCTGGTTCCCTCACAGGAGAGACCAACACCTCTGAAATCACTGAGGATAGCCCCAGTGAAGAGGACATCCAGTTAGCCAGGATGGCCAAAAGATTGGCTTTGGAAAGACAGATCCTAGCCATAGAGAGGGAAAGACAAGAGATGGGCCTAGGACCCATCAATGGTGGCAGCAACATAAATAGGGTCAGAGATTCTCCTGACATGTTGAAAATCCCTAAAGGGATTGTAACTAAATATGAAGATGGTGATGACATCACCAAATGGTTCACAGCTTTTGAGAGGGCTTGTGTAACCAGAAAAGTGAACAGATCTCACTGGGGTGCTCTCCTTTGGGAAATGTTCACAGGAAAGTGTAGGGATAGACTCCTCACACTCTCTGGACAAGATGCAGAATCCTATGACCTCATGAAGGGTACCCTGATTGAGGGCTTTGGATTCTCCACTGAGGAGTACAGGATTAGGTTCAGGGGGGCTCAAAAATCCTCGAGCCAGACCTGGGTTGACTTTGTTGACTACTCAGTGAAAACACTAGATGGTTGGATTCAAGGCAGTGGTGTAAGTAATTATGATGGGCTGTATAATTTATTTGTGAAAGAACACCTGTTAAGTAATTGTTTCAATGATAAACTGCATCAGCATCTGGTAGACCTAGGACCAATTTCTCCCCAAGAATTGGGAAAGAAGGCGGACCATTGGGTCAAGACAAGGGTGTCCAAGACTTCAACAGGGGGTGACCAAAAGAAAGGGGTCACAAAGACTCCCCAGCAGAAGGGTGATGAGACAACCAAAACTAAAAATAGTAAAGAGTCTTCTACAGGCCCCCAAAAACCTGCACAGGAGGGTGGGCCCAGAGCCTCTTCACAAAACAATGGGTACAAGGGTAAAAACTTTGATCCCAAAAAGGCCTGGTGTCATAGCTGTAAACAGCATGGACACCAAACTGGAGACAAGGCCTGTCCCAAGAAAGGTTCCGCTCCAAACTCCCATCCAGGTAACACTGGTATGGCTAGTCTCCAAGTGGGATCAACAGTGTGCCCAGAGCAAATCAGGGTCCACACTGAAGCTACTCTAGTTTCCGAGGGTGGGGTGGATTTAGCCACACTAGCTGTCTGGCCGCCTAACATGCAAAAATACAGACAGCAACTCTTGATTAATGGGACTAGAATAGAGGGCCTGAGGGATACAGGTGCCAGTGTCACCATGGTGACAGAGAAACTGGTTTCCCCTGGCCAATACCTGACTGGAAAAACTTACACAGTCACCAACGCTGACAATCAGAGAAAAGTACATCCCATGGCAATGGTTACTTTAGAATGGGGAGGGGTCAATGGCCTGAAACAGGTGGTGGTCTCCTCAAATATCCCAGTGGACTGTCTGCTTGGAAATGACCTGGAGTCCTCAGCATGGGCTGAGGTAGAACTAAAAACCCATGCAGCAATGCTGGGTATCCCTGAACTGGTGTGTGTGAAAACCAGAGCACAGTGCAAGGCACAGGGTGAAAAAGTAGAGCTGGAGTCTGGAAAAATGGCCCAGCCTACCCAGAGAACAGGAAAGTCAGTTGGGAAACCAACTGCAACACAGCAAAAGAAAGGGAACCTCTCTTCTCAGGAAGAAGTTCTGCCCTCTGAGGGAACTGAGCCTTTGGAGCTTGAACCTTACCAGGTTGAGCTCTTAGGCCCAGGGGGACCCTCAAGGGAGGAGCTGTGTAAGGGACAAGAAACCTGTCCCTCTCTTGAAGGCCTTAGGCAGCAAGCTGCTGAAGAGTCCAAGGGCAAGAAAAATGGAACACATAGGGTCTATTGGGAAGATGGACTCCTGTACTCTGAGGCCAGAGACCCCAAACCTGGTGCCACTAGGAGAGTGGTAGTGCCTCAGCTGTTCAGGAAGTTCATCCTAACATTGGCCCATGACATTCCCCTTGCTGGACATTTGGGACAAACCAAGACGTGGGAGAGGTTAGTCAACCACTTCTACTGGCCCAATATGTCCAACATGGTTAAGGAGTTTTGCCTCTCCTGCCCCACCTGTCAAGCCAGTGGTAAGACAGGTGGGCATCCAAAGGCCCCCCTCATTCCACTTCCAGTGGTGGGGGTGCCCTTTGAAAGAGTGGGTGTGGACATAGTTGGTCCACTAGAACCTCCCACAGCCTCAGGAAATATGTATATCCTGGTAGTAGTGGATCATGCTACCAGGTATCCTGAAGCTATTCCCCTTAGGTCGACTACTGCCCCTGCAGTAGCCAAGGCCCTCATTGGTATCTTTACCAGAGTGGGTTTCCCTAAGGAGGTGGTGTCTGACAGAGGTACCAACTTCATGTCAGCATACCTAAAGCACATGTGGAATGAGTGTGGAGTGACTTATAAATTCACTACACCCTACCATCCACAAACTAATGGCTTAGTTGAGAGATTCAACAAGACATTAAAAGGCATGATCATGGGGCTCCCAGAAAAACTCAAAAGGAGATGGGATGTCCTCCTGCCATGTCTGCTTTTCGCTTACAGGGAGGTACCACAGAAGGGAGTAGGATTCTCACCCTTTGAACTTCTGTTTGGTCATCCTGTAAGGGGACCACTTGCCCTTGTTAAAGAAGGCTGGGAGAGACCTCTCCATGAGCCTAAACAGGACATAGTGGACTATGTACTTGGCCTTCGCTCTAGAATGGCAGAGTACATGGAAAAGGCAACCAAAAACCTTGAGGCCAGCCAACAGCTCCAGAAGTTTTGGTATGACCAAAAGGCTGCACTGGTTGAGTTCCAACCAGGGCAGAAAGTCTGGGTTCTGGAGCCTGTGGCTCCCAGGGCACTCCAGGACAAATGGAGTGGCCCTTACCCAGTGCTAGAGAGGAAGAGTCAGGTCACCTACCTGGTGGACCTGGGCACAAGCAGGAGCCCCAAGAGGGTGATCCATGTGAACCGCCTTAAGCTCTTCCATGACAGGGCTGATGTGAATCTGTTAATGGTAACAGATGAGGATCAGGAGGCAGAGAGTGAACCTCTCCCTGATCTTCTGTCATCAGACCCAAAAGATGGCACAGTAGATGGAGTGATCTACTCAGACACCCTCTCTGGCCAACAGCAGGCTGATTGTAGGAGAGTCCTACAACAGTTTCCTGAGCTTTTCTCCCTAACCCCTGGTCAGACCCACCTGTGTACCCATGATGTGGACACAGGGGACAGCATGCCTGTCAAGAACAAAATCTTCAGACAGTCTGACCATGTTAAGGAAAGCATCAAGGTGGAAGTCCACAAGATGCTGGAATTGGGAGTGATTGAGCGCTCTGACAGCCCCTGGGCTAGCCCAGTGGTCTTAGTCCCCAAACCTCACACCAAAGATGGAAAGAAAGAGATGAGGTTTTGTGTGGACTACAGAGGGCTCAATTCTGTCACCAAGACAGATGCCCATCCAATTCCAAGAGCTGATGAGCTCATTGATAAATTAGGTGCTGCCAAATTTCTAAGTACCTTTGACTTGACAGCAGGGTACTGGCAAATAAAAATGGCACCTGGAGCAAAAGAAAAGACAGCATTCTCCACACCTGATGGGCATTATCAGTTTACTGTTATGCCCTTTGGTTTAAAGAATGCCCCTGCCACCTTCCAAAGGTTGGTGAATCAAGTCCTTGCTGGCTTGGAGTCCTTTAGCACAGCTTATCTTGATGATATTGCTGTCTTTAGCTCCACCTGGCAGGATCACCTGGTCCACCTGAGGAAGGTTTTGAAGGCTCTGCAATCTGCAGGCCTCTCTATCAAGGCATCCAAATGCCAGATAGGGCAGGGAACTGTGGTTTACTTGGGACACCTTGTAGGTGGAGGCCAAGTTCAGCCACTCCAACCCAAGATCCAGACTATTCTGGACTGGGTAGCTCCAAAAACCCAGACTCAAGTCAGGGCATTCCTTGGCTTGACTGGGTACTACAGGAGGTTTGTGAAGGGATATGGATCCATTGTGACAGCCCTCACTGAACTCACCTCCAAGAAAATGCCCAAGAAAGTGAACTGGACTGTGGACTGCCAACAGGCCTTTGACACCCTGAAACAAGCCATGTGCTCAGCACCAGTTCTCAAAGCTCCAGATTATTCTAAGCAGTTCATTGTGCAGACTGATGCCTCTGAACATGGGATAGGGGCAGTTTTGTCCCAAACAAATGATGATGGCCTTGACCAGCCTGTTGCTTTCATTAGCAGGAGGTTACTCCCCAGGGAGCAGCGTTGGAGTGCCATTGAGAGGGAGGCCTTTGCTGTGGTTTGGTCCCTGAAGAAGCTGAGACCATACCTCTTTGGGACTCACTTCCTAGTTCAAACTGACCACAGACCTCTCAAATGGCTGATGCAAATGAAAGGTGAAAATCCTAAACTGTTGAGGTGGTCCATCTCCCTACAGGGAATGGACTTTATAGTGGAACACAGACCTGGGACTGCCCATGCCAATGCAGATGGCCTTTCCAGGTTCTTCCACTTAGAAAATGAAGACTCTCTTGGGAAAGGTTAGTCTCATCCTCTTTCGTTTGGGGGGGGGGGGTTGTGTAAGGAAATGCCTCCTTGGCATGGTTGCCCCCTGACTTTTTGCCTTTGCTGATGCTATGTTTACAATTGAAAGTGTGCTGAGGCCTGCTAACCAGGCCCCAGCACCAGTGTTCTTTCCCTAACCTGTACTTTTGTATCCACAATTGGCAGACCCTGGCATCCAGATAAGTCCCTTGTAACTGGTACTTCTAGTACCAAGGGCCCTGATGCCAAGGAAGGTCTCTAAGGGCTGCAGCATGTCTTATGCCACCCTGGAGACCTCTCACTCAGCACAGACACACTGCTTACCAGCTTGTGTGTGCTAGTGAGGACAAAACGAGTAAGTCGACATGGCACTCCCCTCAGGGTGCCATGCCAGCCTCTCACTGCCTATGCAGTATAGGTAAGACACCCCTCTAGCAGGCCTTACAGCCCTAAGGCAGGGTGCACTATACCATAGGTGAGGGTACCAGTGCATGAGCATGGTACCCCTACAGTGTCTAAACAAAACCTTAGACATTGTAAGTGCAGGGTAGCCATAAGAGTATATGGTCTGGGAGTCTGTCAAACACGAACTCCACAGCACCATAATGGCTACACTGAAAACTGGGAAGTTTGGTATCAAACTTCTCAGCACAATAAATGCACTCTGATGCCAGTGTACATTTTATTGTAAAATACACCACAGAGGGCACCTTAGAGGTGCCCCCTGAAACTTAACCGACTATCTGTGTAGGCTGACTAGTTTTAGCAGCCTGCCACAAACCGAGACATGTTGCTGGCCCCATGGGGAGAGTGCCTTTGTCACTCTGAGGCCAGTAACAAAGCCTGCACTGGGTGGAGATGCTAACACCTCTCCCAGGCAGGAATTGTCACACCTGGCGGTGAGCCTCAAAGGCTCACCTCCTTTGTGCCAACCCAGCAGGACACTCCAGCTAGTGGAGTTGCCCGCCCCCTCCGGCCAGGCCCCACTTTTGGCGGCAAGGCCGGAGAAAATAATGAGAAAAACAAGGAGGAGTCACTGGCCAGTCAGGACAGCCCCTAAGGTGTCCTGAGCTGAGGTGACTCTAACTTTTAGAAATCCTCCATCTTGCAGATGGAGGATTCCCCCAATAGGGTTAGGATTGTGACCCCCTCCCCTTGGGAGGAGGCACAAAGAGGGTGTACCCACCCTCAGGGCTAGTAGCCATTGGCTACTAACCCCCCAGACCTAAACACGCCCTTAAATTTAGTCTTTAAGGGCTACCCTGAACCCTAGAAAATCAGATTCCTGCAACAAGAAGAAGGACTGCCCAGCTGAAAACCCCTGCAGCGGAAGACCAGAAGACGACAACTGCCTTGGCTCCAGAAACTCACCGGCCTGTCTCCTGCCTTCCAAAGATCCTGCTCCAGCGACGCCTTCCGAAGGGACCAGCGACCTCGACATCCTCTGAGGACTGCCCCTGCTTCGAAAAGACAAGAAACTCCCGAGGACAGCGGACCTGCTCCAAGAAAAGCTGCAACTTTGTTTCCAGCAACTTTAAAGATCCCTGCAAGCTCCCCGCAAGAAGCGTGAGACTTGCAACACTGCACCCGGCGACCCCGACTCGACTGGTGGCGATCCAACACCTCAGGAGGGACCCCAGGACTACTCTGATACTGTGAGTACCAAAACCTGTCCCCCCGGAGCCCCCACAGCGCCGCCTGCAGAGGGAATCCCGAGGCTTCCCCCTGACCGCGACTCTTTTGAACCTAAAGTCCCGACACCTGGGAGAGACCCTGCACCCGCAGCCCCCAGGACCTGAAGGACCGGACTTTCACTGGAGAAGTGACCCCCAGGAGTCCCTCTCCCTTGCCCAAGTGGAGGTTTCCCCGAGGAATCCCCCCCTTGCCTACCTGCAGCACGGAAGAGATCCCGAGATCTCTCATAGACTAACATTGCGAACCCGACGCTTGTTTCTACACTGCACCCGGCCGCCCCCGCGCCGCTGAGGGTGAAATTTCTGTGTGGACTTGTGTCCCCCCCGGTGCCCTACAAAACCCCCCTGGTCTGCCCTCCGAAGACGCGGGTACTTACCTGCAAGCAGACCGGAACCGGGGCACCCCCTTCTCTCCATTCTAGCCTATGTGTTTTGGGCACCACTTTGGACTCTGCACCTGACCGGCCCTGAGCTGCTGGTGTGGTGACTTTGGGGTTGCTCTGAACCCCCAACGGTGGGCTACCTTGGACCAAGAACTGAGCCCTGTAAGTGTCTTACTTACCTGGTTAATCTAACAAATACTTACCTCCCCTAGGAACTGTGAAAATTGCACTAAGTGTCCACTTTTAAAACAGCTATTTGTCAATAACTCGAAAAGTATACATGCAATTTTGATGATTTGAAGTTCCTAAAGTACTTACCTGCAATACCTTTCGAATGAGATATTACATGTAGAATTTGAACCTGTGGTTCTTAAAATAAACTAAGAAAAGATATTTGTCTATATAAAAACCTATTGGCTGGATTTGTCTCTGAGTGTGTGTACCTCATTTATTGTCTTGTGTATGTACAGCAAATGCTTAACACTACTCCTTGGATAAGCCTACTGCTCGACCACACTACCACAAAATAGAGCATTAGTATTATCTCTTTTTACCACTATTTTACCTCTAAGGGGAACCCTTGGACTCTGTGCATGCTATTCCTTACTTTGAAATAGCACATACAGAGCCAACTTCCTACAACTTGCAACACTGCACCCGGCGACCCCGACTCGGCTGGTGGCGATCCAACACCTCAGGAGGGACCCCAGGACTACTCTGATACTGTGAGTACCAAAACCTGTCCCCCCTGAGCCCCCACAGCGCCGCCTGCAGAGGGAATCCCGAGGCTTCCCCTGACCGCGACTCTTTGAACCTAAAGTCCCGACGCCTGGGAGAGACCCTGCACCCGCAGCCCCCAGGACCTGAAGGACCGGACTTTCACTGGAGAAGTGACCCCCAGGAGTCCCTCTCCCTTGCCCAAGTGGAGGTTTCCCCGAGGAATCCCCCCCCTTGCCTGCCTGCAGCGCTGAAGAGATCCCGAGATCTCTCATAGACTAACATTGAAAACCCGACGCTTGTTTCTACACTGCACCCGGCCGCCCCCGCGCTGCTGAGGGTGAAATTTCTGTGTGGACTTGTGTCCCCCCCGGTGCCCTACAAAACCCCCCTGGTCCGCCCTCCGAAGACGCGGGTACTTACCTGCAAGCAGACCGGAACCGGGGCACCCCCTTCTCTCCATTCTAGCCTATGTGTTTTGGGCACCACTTTGAACTCTGCACCTGACCGGCCCTGAGCTGCTGGTGTGGTGACTTTGGGGTTGCTCTGAACCCCCAACGGTGGGCTACCTTGGACCAAGAACTAAGCCCTGTAAGTGTCTTACTTACCTGGTTAACCTAACAAATACTTACCTCCCCTAGGAACTGTGAAAATTGCACTAAGTGTCCACTTTTAAAACAGCTATTTGTGAATAACTTGAAAAGTATACATGCAATTTTGATGATTTAAAGTTCCTAAAGTACTTACCTGCAATACCTCTCGAATGAGATATTACATGTAGAATTTGAACCTGTGGTTCTTAAAATAAACTAAGAAAAGATATTTTTCTATACAAAAACCTATTGGCTGGATTTGTCTCTGAGTGTGTGTACCTCATTTATTGTCTATGTGTATGTACAACAAATGCTTAACACTACTCCTTGGATAAGCCTACTGCTCGACCACACTACCACAAAATAGAGCATTAGTATTATCTCTTTTTGCCACTATCTTACCTCTAAGGGGAACCCTTGGACTCTGTGCATACTATTCCTTACTTTGAAATAGTGCATACAGAGCCAACTTCCTACAATTGTCGTACCAACTGGAATGATGTAGAAGCTTCCTCGTCACCTGCCCCACTGGGTTTCAAGCTCTTCCAGAAGTGGACGCAAGTGTAGCCGCAGTGTGGTATTAGTTGAATGCAAGACATCATGCCCAGAAGAGATTTGTAAAGGCGAACTGAAAGGATCCTTTTTTCTGTATTGTCCTTGCCAATTTGATCTACTTTGCTGCTTCTTATTTGTGGGGTATGCTTTGCTTAACGTGTCTAGCACTGCTCCCAAAAACGTTACCCGCTATGATGGATTTAGAGATGATTTAGTTGGATTGAGCGCGACACCTACATCGCTGAACAAGCGCATGCAGGCCATGCTGGATATTCTTTCTGATTGGTCAGAAGGCGCCTTGACTAACCAGTCATCAAGATAGGGGAAGACTTGATGTTGTTGCTGTCTAAGGAAGGCTACTACAGGGGCGAGGCATTTCGTAAAGATTTGAGGCGCAGACTGGGGACCAAAGGGTAATACTCAAAACGGATAGTGATTGTCGGCTACTGTAAACCTGAAGAACCTTCTGTGCTTTGGATGAATGGAAATATGAAAATATGCATCTTGAAGGTCTAGCGACGCCATATGGTCTCTCCCTTTGAGGAGCTGTAGAATATCTTGCAATGTAACCATTCAAAAATATTTATTTAAAGGTATTTGTTGAGGTTTCCTAAATCCCAGATTGGTCTCCATTACATTAACTTTATTATCAAAAAGAAACTGGAGTAGAAACATTCCTCTCTCTGTAATATGGGTACTCTTTCCATCGCTCCTTTATCAATCATGTTGTTGACTTCACCTCAGAGAATGCGATGTTCTTGTAGAAAAAGTTGTGGTGGTGGTGGTGTATGAATTCTAGTGTGTCCCCGAGCTGGATGAGCTCCAAAACCCACTGATCTGATTTTATCTGCCTCCATCGATTCTGATGATGGGCTATTCTTCTGGTAGTAATAGTGCGGAAAGTAGCCGGCGCCTGGAATTGGTCATTGTAGAGAAGTGGTGTCCTTGTCTGGTTGTCCAGATTTTCCTCTGGGAGGAGGTCCGACATGTTGCAGATGGTGGTTATCCTCTTTGATACTGGCTTTAAAATTGTTGGGTTGAAGAGGAATACGTTGGAAAATGGTATTGCTGGTATCCCCCATCTACATGATACCTGTCCTCTTCCTCTGGCCCCACGAAAAGGCAATTTTCTATACTGCAAGGTGCCATGCGACTTCCTGT
Organism: Pleurodeles waltl; assembly: GCF_031143425.1. NCBI lineage: Eukaryota > Metazoa > Chordata > Amphibia > Caudata > Salamandridae > Pleurodeles > Pleurodeles waltl. The sequence continues at coordinate 967,625,072 of NC_090444.1, forward strand.
CCGTTTTAATTGCTTGGTGAGCATCAGCAACATGTTTTCCAAACAAAGTATGTCCATCCTAGGGCAGATCTAGTGTTTTGGCTTGAACCTAAGGCTGAAATGAGGTAGCTTTCAACCAACCTTGACAGCATAAAACTGCGGCTCCAGCCAGCGGTCTGAAACGAGTAGTAGCGCAATCCATCGTACAGTCAATTTCAGAAGAGGTTTCCCATCTTTTAGAATATTTTTTTCCTCTCCATTTTTGGCATCTGGATGTTTATCCAGATATGCGAATTATCAGACAATAACTGCCAGTCATATCTACCCAGCAGTGCCAGTGGATATGCAGCTCCGAATATGTGGGTGCTGCATAGCTGAGAAAAGCTTTCATTTGTTGTGGAGTCATCTGCCATCTTTATCTGGGGGTGCTGACCGAGGTGTTGAAGGATTCCTGGATTTCCTCTGTGTCGCTTGAGACAACTGATTCTGGTTTCAGATAACCCATGAGCCAGGCTGGGCCATCCGCTTAGGTTTGTACTATCAAGAAATTGTAACACTGCTGCGACAGAGGTTGGATTGCGCGTTACTTTCAGGCCCTCTCCCAAATATAATCTATAATCGGCATGGCTTCTTTCTGCATGGTTCTTTAAAATCATAAAGGAAACCGTCCTTTTGCTTTGCTGAGATAGGAAGCCCAAATCTAAGTACTGCTCTCTATAATATATTGTGGAAGCCTCCTTTATCTTCTGGCACAGTCAACTGGTGTTGGTGAAGGAGAGGAGGGTGCTTGTAGTACATAACCATCCCATTCATCATGGTAGTTTTGAAGCTCCCCTTCAGATGTGGGGTTATCCAACTGTGTCACCTGTGAAGATTATGGTAACTGGAGAGTAGAAGGCAAGTGTAATGCAGGTGCTGGGGCTGCAGGTGGAGGTGGAGGTGGAACAGGGCTCCTTGGAGCAGGAACTGTAGCTGGCAAAGTCTTCCTGATTTGTAGATCTGTCACTGGGAGACATACCATTTCCTTCTGATATTGCTGTGGCTGTTGATAATACACCGGAGGTTAATAAAAATGTTGCTCATATACTTCTCCCTCATCATCATCGTAGTACTACTACTACTACTGGAATTTAATGTTAAGTTGTGAAGGGTTAAGAGGAGCACCAACACTGTCCTCCTCCCCTGAATCTTCATCCAGGAGGTAGAGGGCAATGAAGAAGGCACTTTACTTGGTGATGTATGTGCCAGTGTGATTGGAAGGAGTCTCTCCCTTCACGATCCTTTAAGGTCTTGCTAGAAAAAAGTGTAACATACCTTGCAGTCCTTGGGTTTATGGTCAGGATAGATGCAGTAAAAGCAATCCTGGGGAGGGTCATCTATGTTAAACCTCTTTTTTCTCAAAGTGCCACAGGGTCTGAAGAGTCAGTTTTTAGGTGTATCGGACATGTTAAAAAGTCAGTTTAGAACACCAAAAGCAGAAAATGCTAATACCCAGGGGTAAACCTGTGAGATGTTAGTGAGAAAATCAACCGAATAATAAAAAAAAAAAAAATATAGTATTAATACCTGGGGAGGGGGGGGGGGGAGAGAAGGAAGAGTTGGGTGGGACCTGAGTAGAGCTTAGTGGAGACTCCCTAGCATGCCGTGCAGTAGAAAACCTGAGTGACTGTAGCGTCTCTCAGTCGGGTCCTACAGGACAGTGAGAACTGATTGGTTGACTTTAGTTTAGTCCTTTTTAAATAAATGACTTTGATAGAGTACTGAAAAGCCTATGGCCTCTAGGTTTAGGACTAGAATGATTTTTTTTTTTTTTAATTTAATTTACCGGGGCTCCCATCTCAACAACGGGGATAGATTCAAGCATAGATTCACATGCCTGAATCAGAATAGCAAGCAGCGACTGTGTATATCTTAGCGCAAATAGTGGATGGTGGGTAAAAAATATATACATAGCCTTCATATGCAATTTAATATATATAATACATCTAAATTTGCACCTGGAACCAAAAGATGCTTCCCTTATTGAAATAAGTGGTGCACTAAAACTTGTTAACCATCACAGCACTGTGCCGATTCCAGGTAATAATGCTACATAAATTATATGCACACTTTTCAAATTTGCAGCATGACATCTTCTCCAGAGGCACTTCCGCAAACAAAGTAGTTGTGGTGGAAACTGCCACTGTTGAGTGCACCCTGGTTTTCTCTGTGAGGGGCTTGCTAGTGTCTGAGTGGCAGTACTGGACTGCAGCTGTAATTCATTGAGCGATGGTTGCCATCATGACTGGAGCACCCTTTACAAGTGAGTCCAACAGTTGGTCAGTTCGCGTGAATGATGCAAGTAGAATTTTAGATATCATTTGGTACCTTGCATATAAATACACTGCTCAGCTGGTGAAGATGGATTTGGGTGAAAGTCAGAAATATTATAGGATCATTGTGGCAAAAAACCAAAGGAACCTAGAGAATACATTTTTGGATTGGTTGAGAGAAGTATTAAATTGCCTGTGAGGCTTAAGAAGGTTGAGTTGAGAAAGCTCAGATTGAGCACAAGTATCAAGGCACATTCCATGTGAGAAATAGGAGGTGTGCTATGTGAATGGGTTTGAATGAACTCTTTATGAGTTGAAGTAGATCTGTTCAGGTGTTATTCCGGGTAAGGAGCCCATACTGGAGGAAAATTGTGAATAATTATTTTATGAACTGTTTGATGATGGTGCAAGAGCAGAAAGAGAAAAATGTGATGAGCATCTATAACTTGATATTTCTGCAAGCTGTACCTTAGCGGAGGCACGTAGAAACCTTGACTAAGCTAGCGAGAGGAGATGGGGTAGTTATTTGCCAGCTTATGCTAGTTGAGGATGTACGTTTCATTCGTGGCACCATAGGTAAATGTTAATGGAAATGTTTCTGCCTATATCTTTGTGGCTTCTGCCTTGACCTGGAGAGAATACACCTACAGACCTGAGGAATACCAAGCTCTTTAATTTATTGGAATTTAGGAGCTGCACGCAGAGGAGAGGTCGGGTCAGGATGAAGAACCTGGCCTTTGTTCACTGACAAAAGTTCACAGGATCTTTGTAGGTGAATGCGGTTGTATTCCGATAGTAGGAGAAGCTCTGTGAACCAATGCTGCGTGGGTCGGGCTAACCGGAAGAGAACACCACTCCGCTTTCCTCTTGCTGAGAACCTTTCGTGTTGAAAGGTATCGGGGAAAAAGGTAGGTACAGATCCCTCATCATGTCGAGAGGCATTCCTCCACGATCCTAGATGTGGATGCCAACTTGCACAGAACTGACAATTGCGGTTTTCATTTGTTGCAAAGAGATCTAGAGCTGATTTGCCCCAGAATGAGAACATACTTAGTACTGACTGATCAAACTCCATTCATGGAGACTGTTTCCAGTTCTGCTTAACTTGTCTGCTGAGAGTTTTAGTGCCGGGAATATGTTCGGCCCAAGTTATTCTTTGTTGTTAGTCTGCTCCAGATTTCCTGATCTTCCTTGGATACCGCCAGTGATCTTGTGGCGATTTGTTAATTCACTTATTGCATGCTAGTGGTAATGTCCGAGTGAACTAACACCGAAGACTCTGCTACTATTGGGAAGGAAAGCTTTGAGACCATGAAGATGACTGAGCTCCAGGCAACTGATATGTATGTTCATCTGGAGCGGAGACTACTTTCCTTGAATTTGCAGGTTCTGTAGATGACCGCCCCAGCTCTCGGGGGGGGGTGGGGGGGGGGGGGGCATCTGTAGTCATTACGAAGGGAGTTGTTTGAGGTAAGAATGTGAGGTTCTGACAGGTGGGAGGCCTGGGACCACCATGCTAGAGCTTCCATCATACCTGTGTCAAAGTCACCTGGTCCTTGACCATTCTTTTGTTTGAATCTATTGTTTTTGTAACTGTTCCTGTAAGGCTCTCTTTTTTAGACGTGCAAGATAAATCACATTGATCGCCGAGGACATGATACACAAAAGCTAGTTAAACAGGTACACTGATGTTATTTTTTTTCTTCTCTTTCCAGAGCCAGTTCCTAGATCCTTCTTTGCTTGCATTGGGATAGAAAGTCCTAGTCCTGGACAGTATCTAATGTTGTGGCAAAGGAACAGAATCTTCTTGTATGAGGGGTTTGAGGATCCTTGATAATTCACAAGGAGAACTAGTTTGTGAACCAACTTTAGGCAAGCCTCTGTGGCACTGGATGCTTAAAATGCGGTTGGTGCTTTTATCAACCCGTTGTCGAAGTAGGAGAATACCGGATGTCTGTCCTCCTTGAAAAAAATCAGATTTGAAGCCAAATGGGAGAACTTTGATGTATGGGCGGGAATGCAGAACTATGAATCCTGTAAATTCAGAGCTCTCATGTGGTGTCGGAAAGGACATACTTTCCATACGTGGATCGCCGCACCTCAGTTATCGTGTATGAGGAAGAAAAAAAAGATAATAGTAGCCCCCGTTCCTTGCAGAGAATGTGGGCCTCTCTCTATGGAACCTTTTGTAAGGAAAGCTGGCACTCCCTTCCGAAGCAGATGAGATGTAGGCACCCTTGTATTGGTGGAATAATAAGCAGAATGTGGTTGAACTATAACATCTGACTATATGATGAGATCCAGGGCTTATTTGTGCGATGCTATATATGCGACAACATTTTGGAATTATTTCTCCCACAGGATGACTTAAATAAAAACAGCACCAAAACGTTGTCACAATAGGTAAGCTAGCCAAAGGGTTACTGAGAGGTGTAAGACGGATACCTCTGGTATACTACTTGATATGGATAGGTGTCTCTTTCGTAGGTCCCTCTAAAAGGTGTTTTTCGAAATTGTATTGTGCCAAAAGATCTTGTGGTTAGAGTCAGCCATGACTGATTGCATGGCATAGTCAAACTGCTTGTCAAACAGAGAATCATTGGCCTTGGATTCTAAATGTTGTAGCTTTGAACCTATCTGGGCATTTAAGGACCACTGACCCTGCCAGCTGTGGGAATCCTATTGAAGTTATATCTATAGCGCAATTAGTCATCCTTTGTCTTATGGCAGAAATATTATGTATGTGACCACACTACCCGTACTGCCTGTGAATTGGCACTCATAGCCCCAGACATAGTTGAAAACATTACCTTGCTAATTAGGCAGGGTTATGAGGGACAGGGTTTTTATTCCCAGGATTCTAATTCCTCCTGGATTTATCACCAATTGAAATTAGTCTCACAGCTTTTCTACTTAAAAATCATAAATAGATAAACAGATTGCTTGTTCGCTAGTGGAAATTGGAAGTTTTAAGCTGCTCGTTCCCAAAGGGTATGGAAACCACCAAAAATCATCTGGTGGGGGATCCACCAGTTGTGGGTGTAACATGCTCTGTAGGTCTAGTACTAGAGCAATGTGGACCTGACCCATGCTTTGATTTTGGAGGCGGAGCAAAGCGGTGAAATTGCTCCACATATTGCCTCTCCATATATTGCTGACATGCTCATATTAGCCCTCTTAGTTCCAGTCATTAAATTTTCTAGATGATGTGCTTTTGTAGCCGTTTGCGTGGTCTTTGACCTCATCACTGACTAAGCTGAGAGTCATCACTGACTGCGCTGAGGTTGACAATGTTTGTTGTCGACGAGGCCACTGTAGAGGATGCAGTCATAGGCCAGGCCCTTATAGATGAGGCAATAATAGTTGACATGGGTGTGGTCGTCAACGGCATCATCATTTTTGCTAATGATTTTGATGGCGGTTTTGCCATAGACTCCTCATTGCCAGGTTGAGGTTTTCCCATATGTCGTGCCAGGGTTAAAGGGGGAGTGGAGGGTCTGAGGAAGTTTTTCTGATTTTGTCTCTCTGTGAGAAGTGCCTATGAAGACTTTTTTTTTTATTGCTTTTCTGCGTGCCTTCTGGGGAGCCTTGGGGCAACACCTCTGTAAGGAAATGGCTCCCTGTTGCAGTTACCCCCCCACGTTTTGCCTGATACCGACTTGACTGAAGTGTGCTGGGACCCTGCTAACGAAGGCCCCAGCACCAGTGTTCTTTCACCTAAAAGTGTACCATTGTTTCCACAATTGGCACACAGATAAGTCCCTTGTAAAAGTACCAGTGGTACCAAGGGCCCTGTGACCAGGGAAGGTCCTTAAGGGCTGCAGCATATGTTGTGCCACACTAAGGGACCCCTCACCTAACACATGCACACTGCCATTGCAGATTGTGTGTGTGTTGGTGGGGAGAAAAAGGTAAAGTCGACATGGCATCCCCCTCAGGATGCCATGCACACAAAATGCTGCCTGTGGCATAGTTAATTCACCCCTCTAGCAGGCCTTACAGCCTTAAGGCAGGGTGCACTATACCACAGGTGAGGGCATAGCTGCATGAGCAATATGCCCCTACAGTGTCTAAGTCTATTCTTAGACATTGTAAGTACAGTTGTGGCCATATTAAGTATATGGTCTGGGAGTTTGTCAAAAACGAACTCCACAGCTCCATAATGGCTACACTGAATACTGGGAAGTTTGGTATCAAACTTCTCAGAATAAACCCACACTGATGCCAGTGTTGGGATTTATTAAAATATGCACACAGAGGGCATCTTAGAGATGCCCCCTGTATTTTACCCAATCCTTCAGTGCAGGGCCGACTGGTCTGTGCCAGCCTTCTGCCGAGAGACTAGTTTCTGACCCCCTGGGGTGAGGCCTTTGTGCCGTCTGAGGCCAGAAACAAAACCTGCTCTGGGTGGAGGTGCTTAACACCTCCCCCCTGCAGGAACTGTAACACCTAGCAGTGAGCCTCACGGGCTCAGGCTTCGTCTTACAATGCCCCAGCGCACTCCAGCTAGTGGACATGCCCACCCCCTGGACACAGCCCCCACTTTTGGCAGCAAGTCCAGGGGAGATACTGAGAAAAACAAGGAGGAGTCACCCACCAGCCCTGGCAGCCCCTAAGGTGTCCTGATCTGAGGTGACCCCTGCCTTGAGAAATCCTCCATCTTGAGTTTGGAGGATTCCCACAATATGATTAGGGATGTGCCCGCCTCCCCACAGGGAGGGGGCACAAAGAGGGTGTAGCCACCCTCAAGGACAGTAGCCATTGGCTACTGCCCTCCCAGACCTAAACACACCCCTAAATTCTGTATTTAGGGGCACCCCAGAACCTAGGAAATCAGATTCTTGCAACCTGAACCAAGAAGGACTGCTGAGCTGAAGCCCTGCAGAGACGACAGACGACAACTGCTTTGGCCCCAGCCCTACCGGCCTGTCTCCCGACAGGAAGAAAACTGCAACGGCGACACATCCAACAGGGACCAGCAACCTCTGAAGCCTCAGAGGACTGCCCTGGACTACAGGACCAAGAAACTCCTGTGAACAGCAGCCCTGTTCAAACCCAGCTACTTCTTTGCAACAAAGAAGCAACTTCCAAGGACTTCACATTTCCTGCCGGAAGCGCGAGACTACACTCTGCACCCGACTCGACCTGCAGAAAACCAACACCTCAGGGAGGACTCCCCAGGGACTGCGGGCCTGTGAGTAACCAGAGATGACCCCCCCCCCCCCCTGCCCCCCCTGAGCCGCCACAGCGACACCTGCAGAGAGAATCCAGAGGCTCCCCCTGACCGTGACTGCCTGTAACAAGGGACCCGATGCCTGGAACCAACACTGCACCCGCAGCCCCCAGGACCTGAAGGAACCGAACTTCAATGCAGGAGTGACCCCCAGGCGACCTTCTGCCTAGCCCAGGTGGTGGCTGTCCCGAGAAGCCCCCCCCCGTGCCTGCCTGCACTGATAGTGACCCCCCCCATTGATTCCTACCTGAAACCGACAACTGTTTGCACTCTGCACCCGGCCGCATGCACCCTTGGACTCTGTGCATGCTATTTCTTACTTTGAAATAGTACATACAGAGCCAACTTCCTACACTTACCTTCACAGACGCGTTGCTACTGCAGTCACTAGACAGAGCATGCATGAAGCAATTTAAGGGCCAGAGGAAGAAATCTGTGCTGAAAGTGCGAGTTATTGATCACAAATCTCAGGTTCTTCCTTTGATGCTTCGTTTGGGAGATGTGGAAATGTGTCTTTCAGCTTTATTGCATACAACATTTATTCTGCCTGCCCTATTGTTAGATTTGGTGCCGGGCCAGCATCTGAAACTTCTAAGAATGAGTCCGTATTTAAGATTCAAACCTTGCTTTTGAATTATTAGTGAACTAAGTCTTTATGCTGAGGTTCTATTGTCTTTATTACAAGTTTAATAAGCAGAGACATTTCATTCAAGGTATGAATACAGTGCTTGGTGTTTTTTTGTAAGAACTGGCAGTGGTTTGTACTTTAAACTGAGTATTCATGACTAACAACATTTAGCACAGGGCAGTCAGCCTTGACACACCATTCCATACATTGTAACAATCTTACTCCTTCCCGAACTGCAAATGGGCAGAGGTAGAGGAAGCGACGTGAGGGTTAGGATGTCACTGCTTGATGCCAGAGAAGTGCTGTCCTCCAAAGTTGAAGGGACACCTCTGGCCTTGCTGATGTTGGAACTGGTACTGCCAGCACGGAGTTGAACCCTCAATGGGTAGTACCATTTTCCCTTAGTTCTATACTGTTGCCATATTTTTTTGTCTCCTTTATGCCCACAGCTGTCAGTGTCTCTGGCCAGCATGCTGAGGAGGAGATGCTCTGAATGAAAAATGAAGCAAACAAGGTGGATCCAGAACATTTGAGATTCATTTTCAGCTGTCTGGTTTGGAGTGGCCAAGACCATTTTCTGGGGGGGGGGGGGGGGGGGGGGGGACACGCTGCAACAATAGCCTGTTGCAGCTAGCTCAACTGAGTTTACTACTCTGCTGATCTTGGCTCAAGGACAAAGGGCCTTTTTTAAACACATCTGGTGTTGGTGAATGAGTTAGCATTATAGTTGAACTCAAACATCGAGGAAGACAAAGTTGAAGTTGTCCTCCAGTTTACTATGGTGTGAATATACTGACATCTGTGCCTAGCCAACCTCTGATGATGACAACATTGGGTCGGTGCCTTAGACAGCGACATCACTGTAGTTAAGTGGGACGTTGACCTGGAATAAAGGGGAGCATGACTGGCGAGGTCTTGCTTTCCTATTAGACTTTTCTTTAGCTCTCCCTCTCTGGTAGTGTTTTCCATGTGCTGGGTCTTTCAGATGCTACCAGGCCAGAGAACTTTTCCATCTTTTTCTTATTGTTCCTCAACTCTCATGTCCCCTAACTTTGCCTCACAGCCTGATACGTCTTTGTCTTTTAATGTCCTTTCAGGCATTCAGCAGAATTCACAATCCTGCATAGCTGGAATGCGCCTTGTGGGGGGGTCTGAGGCAGACTACTTCTGGGGCCAATTTCTTCCTCCCAAAGGCATTTAACAGGAAGGGATGGCAGAAAGATGAAAAGAGGCGGTGAGTGAAAGAAAAAGGCCAAGTAGGAGTATAAAATTTATAAAAGTGCATGCAGCATCTCAAATGTTGTGACCTCATTCTCACAAACCAGAAAAATGAACGGACGCTGGGAGGCAACTGCATACAGTGCATTGTGGGTATGGGGAACCCATGAGTGTTAGCCAGGAGTCTCCTTTCACAGCTGCATTTTTTTCCTGCACTGTAGACAGCTTTTAGGCTTCTCACATATCAGATGCAGCAATGCAGTCTTGAAATCGCTCTTCTGGACTCTGGCAGTCTACATCTCTGAAAATATCTTGCTAGGGTCGAAAAGGGTGCTGCCTCGTACGGCCAACTGAATTGTGTATAACACAATGGACAAAAACAACAAAATGAAAGGTTCCAGTACATGCAGTGGTGAATCAGTAATGTTTATACCCATCAACGAAGATGCTACAATGCAGAACATCGGCTCTCCAGCACCAGAGTCCTTCAAGGACACCCGTTCTTAAATTATACCCAGTGAGACTGCGAAACAGTAGAAATCTTCAGTCAGAAGTGTCAAAAAGTAATAATTCAACATTTATTTGGTACAGGCCTCCCACACAACTTTTTTTCTTTTAACTGCCATAAACCTAATGATGTTAGCAGATTCTGAGGGTGAGCCCTTCCTGTACTGCAATCAGGGATATACAGTCAGAAAGCTCCTGGGCTTGACAACATCCCAAATGACCTATTTGGTCTTTGTGGAAGTGTGGGGCCCCTGGATCACCTCCCTGTCAAATGCAACTCTCCAGGGTATGGAGATGTACGCATGCCTTTCACAAATGAAATCAAGTGGATTTTAAAAGCCAAGCCCATGAACTAATGACAGTGACAGGCGTGACATTAGAGTGGTTGAAAGCCAAAGAGAGATTACAACATGGATGAAGTGCTTGTGTGCTCAACCCTAAAAAGGGACAATGAAACGTTTCAAGCAGTTACCAGCCAATTAGATTGAAAGGTTGCGAATGTGTAGTGGAAAGTTTCTTCTAGGACAAAATGAGTGGTTGTTGTGTGTTTGTTGGGCGTCTGAGTCCTCATGCCCGGGAGCGGGATGTGGAGAAATTCTTTAAGAGATATGGCCGCATCAGAGAGATTAATCTTAAAAACGGCTTTGGCTTTGTGGTAAGCAAATTGTTGGAAAAATCTAAATTTTGCATTGTTTGTTTTGTGATCTATCTTGGAATTCATTAAGAAAATACAGGAACTGTCCTTTTGTCACAGCCAGTGCATGACCCAAGTGGATAAAGCATATGCTGGAGTGTCACTACATGACCAGTCCACATTTAGAATGTGAGTTGTTTTTTAGAACCACCCGTCAAATGCTAAATCTGTTTGGAACCTCAGTCGTTTATAAAAGCCCATAAGCAGGTACTGAGCCCCTGTAGGTTCTTAAAAACATAATTACTAGCAGACAAATTTGTCTGAGATGCTTAATTGGGTTAACTCTAGACACTTCTGTTAGTTAATAGGCAAAGCAAAATCACTTCGGACTCTGGAATATGCTGTCCAAGAAGGTGCACGGGTTAATTTTATTTCCACCCTATATATGTGGTACATCCTTCTCTGTTCAAGCAGCCAAACTATGGAATTCATTACCCCCAACTATAAGAGCCACAGATAACTTTGTCTTCAGAAAACTACTGAAGAGTTGGCTCTTTCCTTCATAACCACCATATTCAAACAACTATGGAGTGCAAATGCCTATGTTGATAAATATTTTTTCCTGATTATGTGCATATTTCTAGTTATGTATAGTTCTTTAGAAAATATGTATCACTGCTATGTCATAACAATAAAATACACACACTTTAAACCTGTTTAACTATATTTACCCATGGTTCTAATTATGTATTGTATGTACATATGTGTATATATATATATATATATATATATATATATATATATATATATATATATATATTTCTGTGCTTGGCATGTTCGTGGGTCATTACATGGCTCCTGGGTGGGTTGTTATACTAGATATGTATGAACCCCCGCTCTCATCTTATCACTTATCTACCCATCATCATATGTCATGTCTCTATCAATCTATCCTCCATTCGCACTCTGACTCATCCCAAATCCATTCTAGTACTTTCATCTCCTAAATAACTCTGCGTAAGCTCTTCCCTCCCCTTCCACATCTAACTCGCCAAACCTCACTCTACTACCATGACCTCCCAAACAACCCTTTTAAATTCGCCATTATTTATCTCACCCTGCTACTAGGATCTCCCTAACCCTTCCACAGACTCTTCCCTCCTCCATCCCCCTTTACTCATCCCAAACCTTTGGGATGAGTAAATGAGGGATATACTCCCAATTAAATATTCTGGATTTCTTTCCTCCTCCACCCCTCCATTACTCCAGTCAGTCAATCTAACTAACAAACTCTTATATCCGCTGCTCAAATTAACTCATAATACTAAAACTGTACTCATATTTCCCAATACTAATCATCACTAATACTTGTTGGGTGCCGGAGTAGCGTGCTACTCGCCGAAAAGCGCTTCAACGCCTCGTCAGGGGTAGTAAGCGCTATATAATGAAAATGTCACTTACCCAGTGTACATCTGTTCGTGGCATCAGTCGCAGTAGATTCGCATGTTCTGCAATAGCTCGCCATCTGGTGTTGGGCCGGAGTGTTACAAGTTGTTTTTCTTCGAAGAAGTCTTTCGAGTCACGGGACCGAGTGACTCCTCCTTTTGTCTCCATTGCGCATGGGCGTCGACTCCATCTTCGATTGTTTTTCCCCGCAGATGGTGAGGTAGGAGTTGAATTGTAGTAATAGTGCCCATGCAATGGAGTGACTAAGTATGCACCTATTTAAGGTTGAGATGACACATATATAAATAATTGAAGGTAACTTCCAAACTGCTACAGGCTCCCGGGGAGGCGGGTGGGCACATGCGAATCTACTGCGACTGATGCCACGAACAGATGTACACTGGGTAAGTGACATTTTCAGTTCGATGGCATCTGTCGCTGTAGATACGCATGTTCTGCATAGACTAGTAAGCAGTTATTTCCCCAAAAGCGGTGGATCAGCCTGTAGGAGTGGAAGTAGTCTGAAATAATGTTCTTAATACAGCTTGACCTACTGTGGCTTGTTGTGCGGATAACACGTCTACACAGTAGTGCTTGGTGAATGTGTGAGGCGTAGACCATGTGGCTGCCTTACATATTTCTTGCATTGGGATGTTTCCTAGAAAGGCCATGGTAGCACCTTTCTTTCTGGTTGAGTGTGCCCTTGGTGTAATGGGCAGCTGTCGTTTAGCTTTAAGGTAGCAGATTTGGATGCATTTAACTATCCATCTGGCTATACCTTGTTTTGAAATTGGGTTTCCTGAATGAGGTTTTTGAAATGCAATAAAGAGTTGTTTAGTCTTTCTGATGTTTTTTGTTCTGTCAATGTAATACATCAATGCTCTTTTGACATCTAATGTATGTAGTGCCCTTTCAGCTACGGTATCTGGCTGTGGAAAGAAAACTGGAAGTTCCACTGTTTGATTTAGATGGAACGGTGAAATAACCTTTGGCAAAAATTTAGGATTGGTCCTTAGGACGACTTTATTTTTGTGTAGTTGTATAAAAGGTTCCTGTATTGTAAACGCCTGAATCTCGCTTACTCTTCTTAGGGAAGTAATGGTGATGAGAAATGCCACCTTCCAGGTTAGGAACTGTATGTCGCAGGAGTGCATGGGTTCAAAAGGTGGACCCATAAGTCTAGTTAGGACAACATTTAGGTTCCATGAAGGAACAGGTAGTGTTCTTGGAGGTATAATTCTCCTAAGGCCCTCCATGAATGCTTTAATGACTGGTATCTTATATAGGGAAGTTGAATAGGTAGTCTGCAGGTATGCAGATATTGCTGCAAGGTGTATTTTAATGGAAGAGAAAGCTAGGTTAGATTTTTGTAAGTGAAGCAAGTAACCCACTACATGTTCTGGAGTTGTGTGTAATGGTTGTATTTGATTAATATGGCAGTAGCAAACAAACCTCTTCCATTTACTTGCATAGCAGTGCCTGGTGGATGGCCTTCTGGCTTGTTTTATGACTTCCATACATTCTTGGGTAAGTTGTAAGTGCCCGAATTCTAGGATTTCAGGAGCCAGATTGCTAGATTCAGCGATGCTGGATCTGGGTGTCTGATCTTTTGGTTGTGCTGTGTCAACAGATCTGGCCTGTTGGGCAATTTGATGCAGGGTACCACGAATAGGTCTAGCAGCGTTGTGTACCAGGGTTGCCTTGCCCAAGTTGGTGCTATCAATATGAGTTTGAGTTTGCTTTGACTGAGTTTGTTTACCAGGTAAGGAAGGAGAGGGAGAGGAGGAAAAGCGTAAGCAAATATCCCTGACCAGTTCATCCATAGGGCATTGCCTTGGGATTGTTTGTGTGGGTATCTGGATGCGAAGTTTTGGCATTTTGCGTTCTCCCTTGTCGCAAACAAGTCTATCTGAGGTGTTCCCCAGAGTTTGAAATAAGTGTTCAGAATTTGGGGGTGAATTTCCCATTCGTGGACCTGTTGATGATCGAGAGAGATTGTCTGCGAGTTGATTTTGGATCCCTGGTATAAACTGTGCTATTAGGCGAATTTGGTTGTGAATTGCCCAATGCCAAATTTTTTGTGCTAGCAGGCTTAACTGCGTGGAGTGCGTCCCCCCCTGCTTGTTTAGATAATACATTGTTGTCATGTTGTCTGTTTTGACGAGAATGTATTTGTGAACTATTATTGGTTGGAAAGCTTTTAGTGCTTGAAAAACTGCTAGAAGTTCTAGGTGATTGATATGCAGTTTTGTTTGATGTACGTTCCATTGTCCTTGTATGCTGTGTTGATCGAGGTGTGCTCCCCACCCTGTCATGGAAGCATCTGTTATTACGTATTGTGGCACTGGGTCTTGGAAAGGCCGCCCCTTGTTTAAATTTATGTTGTTCCACCACAGAAGCGAGAGGTAAGTTTGGCGGTCTATTAACACCAGATCTAGAAGGTGACCCTGTGCTTGAGACCACTGTGATGCTAGGCATTGTTGTAAGGGCCTCATGTGCAGTCTTGCGTTTGGGACAATGGCTATGCATGAAGACATCATGCCTAGGAGTTGTAATACCATCTTTGCCTGTATCTTTTGTGTTGGATACATGCGTTGTATGATGGTGTTGAAATTTAGAATTCTTTGTGGACTTGGAGTGGCTACTCCCTTTGATGTGTCTATTATGGCTCCTAGGTATTGTTGTACCTTGCGCGGCAGAATGTTGGATTTTGCAAAGTTGACGGTGAACCCGAGTTTGAAGAGGGTTTGTATGATCTGATTTGTGTGATTTGAGCACTGTATGAACGAATGGGCCTTGATTAGCCAGTCGTCCAAATATGGGAACACATGTATTTGCTGCCTTCTTATGTGTGCAGCGACTACCGCTAGACATTTGGTAAAGACTCTTGGTGCGGTTGTTAATCCGAAAGGCAGTACCTTGAATTGGTAATGTATTCCTTTGAATACAAACCTTAGGTATTTCCTGTGCGATGGGTGTATTGGTATATGGAAATAAGCATCCTTGAGGTCTAAAGTTGCCATGTAGTCGTGTAGTTTTAGCAATGGCAATACTTCTTGTAGTGTGACCATGTGGAAGTGGTCTGATTTGATGAAAGTGTTCACTACTCTGAGGTCTAGGATTGGTCTCAGTGTTTTGTCCTTCTTTGGTATCAGAAAGTACAGTGAGTAAACTCCTGTGTTTATTTGTGTGTTTGGCACTAATTCGATTGCATTCTTTTGCAATAGTGCCTGCACTTCTATCTCCAGGAGATTGGAATGGTGTGTTGTTAAATTTTGTGCTTTTGGTGGTATGTTTGGAGGGAATTGTAGAAATTCTATGCAATAACCATGTTGGATAATTGCTAGAACCCAAGTGTCTGTAGTGATTTTCTCCCATGCTTTGTAATAATGACCTATTCTTCCCCCCACTGGTGTTGTGTGGAGGGGGTGAGTGACATGTGAGTCACTGTTTAGTAGTAGGGGTTTTGGGGCTTTGAAATCTTCCTCTATTTCTAGGGAATTGCCCTCCTCTATATTGTCCCCGAAAACCTCCTCTATACTGTCCCTGGTAACTGGACGGTGTGGCTTGTGAGGTGCTGGCTTGTGTGCTTTGACCCCGAAACCCTCCTCGAAAGGGCGTTTTACGGAATGTGCTGTAATTCCCTCTGCTCTGCGGGGAGTAGAGTGCGCCCATGGCTTTGGCAGTGTCCGTATCTTTTTTGAGTTTCTCAATCGCTGTGTCCACTTCTGGACCGAACAGTTCTTTTTCATTAAAAGGCATATTGAGAACTGCTTGTTGAATCTCTGGTTTAAATCCAGACGTTCGGAGCCATGCATGCCTTCTGATAGTTACAGATGTATTAATTGTCCGTGCAGCTGTATCTGCAGCGTCCATGGAGGAGCGTATCTGGTTGTTGGATGGTCTGTCCCTCCTCAACCACTTGTTTTGCCCTATTTTGTAAGTCCTTGGGCAGATGTTCAATGAGATGTTGCATCTCGTCCCAGTGGGCTCTGTCATAGCGCGCAAGTAGTGCCTGGGACTTCGCGATGCGCCACTGGTTTGCAGCTTGTGCTGCGACTCTTTTACCAGCTGCATCGAACTTGCGGCTTTCTTTATCTGGGGGTGGTGCATCTCCAGATGTGTGAGAGCTGGCCCTTTTCCTAGCTGCTCCTACAACGACAGAGTCTGGTGGCAGCTGTGTAGTGATGAAAACCGGGTCCGTAGGAGGCGCCTTATACTTTTTTTCCACCCTTGGTGTGATTGCCCTACTTTTGACCGGCTTCTTAAAGATGTCTTTTGCGTGCCGGAGCATACCAGGGAGCATAGGCAGGCTTTGGTATGAGCTGTGGGTGGAGGAGAGTGTGTTGAATAAGAAATCATCCTCGACCTGTTCTGAGTGGAGGCTTACGTTGTGAAATTGTGCTGCTCTAGACACCACTTGAGAGTACGCGGTGCTGTCTTCTGGTGGAGATGGCTTTGTAGGGTATGCCTCCGGACTGTTATCTGACACTGGGGCGTCGTATAGGTCCCATGCGTCCTGATCTTGGTCACCCTGGCTCATGGTGGTGTGAGCTGGGGAGTGTGATGGAGTTTGTGCTGGTGAAACGTTAATCACGGGCGGAGGAGAGGGTGGTGGGGTAACTCTTTTCACCACTTTTGGTTGTGGTGTTTGTTCCGTCTGGAACTCCAACCTTCTCTTTCTCCTAATGGGGGGAAGGGTGCTTATTTTTCCTGTCCCCTGCTGAAAGAAGATACGCTTTTGCGTATGGTCCACATCAGTTGCTTGTAGCTCTTCCTCAAACCTATGCTTCTGCATTTGGGAGGTTAGCGAGTGCTCTTCTGTATAAGAGCCTGAAGCTGGGTCGCTTGCAGTTTGTTTCGGCATCGAAACTTTGTGTGCGTGTTTTTTCGGCTCCGAGGTGACTTTTTTCCTTTTCGGGGCCGAAACCTCTCGGCGTCGATCTGTTTCGGTGCCGCTGTCTCGGCGTCGAGCCGTGTCCACACCGGCATCTCGGTGTCGAGGCTTGTCTCCAGCACTTTCTCGGTCCCGAGAAGGCTGCGTGCCGGTGTCTCGACCGGAGTCGGACGATCTCGGCACTGTTTGGGCCTTTTTCGGTGCCGACGGTCGGTCACCGAATTTATGGGTCGAGCCATGGCCTGGTGGCAGTGGCGTCCCCTGGGCCTTGTAAATGTTCCTCTGAGTGGATTTCGACGTCTTACTCACGGTTTGTGTATCGTCGAATCCTTCGGAGTCCGAGTCTTGGATCGAGAAGGTACCTTCCTCTTCCTGTTCCTCGAACTCCCGTTGGGCTGTCGGTGCGGACGCCATCTGAAGTCTTCTGGCTCGACGGTCTCGGAGTGTTTTTCGGGACCGGAACGCACGACAGGCCTCGCAGGTGTCTTCGCTGTGCTCAGGTGACAGGCACAGGTTGCAGACCAAATGTTGGTCTGTGTAGGGGTATTTATTGTGGCATTTGGGGCAGAAACGGAACGGGGTCCGTTCCATCGGCGTTCTTCAGCACGCGGTCGGGCCGACCAGGCCCCGACGGAGGATCGAAAAACTACCCCGAAGGGCACCGGAGCTCTTCGATCTTCGATGCGGTGTGGAATCTAAGTACGCCGATCCCGAACGCAACAATACCGACGAAAATCTTCTGAAATTAGCTAATTTTCCGTTCCGAAACTCGGAGCGACAGGAACACGTCCGAACCCGATGGCGGAAAAAAAAACAATCGAAGATGGAGTCGACGCCCATGCGCAATGGAGACAAAAGGAGGAGTCACTCGGTCCCGTGACTCGAAAGACTTCTTCGAAGAAAAACAACTTGCAACACTCCGGCCCAACACCAGATGGCGAGCTATTGCAGAACATGCGTATCTACAGCGACAGATGCCATCGAACATACTATTACAATACAATGATTTTTTTGTAAACGTGTTGGCTCATCCCAAGAGTGGTTTCAGGATGACGACGTATGTAGGAAGTTGGCTCTGTATGCACTATTTCAAAGTAAGGAATAGTATGCACAGAGTCCAAGGGTTCCCCTTAGAGGTAAGATAGTGGCAAAAAGAGATAATACTAATGCTCTATTTTGTGGTAGTGTGGTCGAGCAGTAGGCTTATCAAAGGAGTAGTGTTAAGCATTTGTTGTACACACACAAGCAATAAATGAGGAACACACACTCAGACAATTCCAGGCCAATAGGTTTTTGTATAGAAAAATATATTTTCTTAGTTTATTTTAAGAACCACAGGTTCAAGATTTACATGTAATACTTTAAATGAAAGGTATTGCAGGTAGGTACTTTAGGAACTTTGAATTAGCAAAATAGCATATACAGTTTTCACATATATCACATATAGCTATTTTAAGACTAGATAGTGCAATTTTCACAGTTCCTAGGGGGAGTAAGAGTTTGTTAGTTCTTGCAGGTAAGTAAACCGCCTACGAGGTTCAAGTTTGGGTCCAAGGTAGCCCACCGTTGGGGGTTCAGAGCAACCCCAAAGTTACCACACCAGCAGCTCAGGGCCGGTCAGGTGCAGAGGTCAAAGTGGTGCCCAAAACGCATAGGCTTCAATGGAAAAGGGGGTGCCCCGGTTCCAGTCTGCCAGCAGGTAAGTACCCGCGTTTTCGGAGGGCAGACCAGGGGGGTTTTGTAGGGCACAGGGGGGGGGGGGGGGGGGGGGGGCAACAAGTTAGCACAGAAAGTACACCCTCAGCAGCACGCGTCAGGTTTGTAATTGAAATCAATGGGAGACCAAGGGGTCTCTTCAGCGATGCAGGCAGGCAAGAGGGGGGTGGGGGGGGCTCCTCTGGGTAGCCACCACCTGGGCAAGGGAGAGGGCCTCCTGGGGGTCACTCCTGCACTGGAGTTGCGATCTTTCATGTCCTGGGGGCTGCGGGTGCAGAGTCTTTTCCAGGAGTCGGGATCTGGGAGTCAGGCAGTTGCGGACAGGGGGAGCCTCGGGATTCCCTCTGCAGGCGTCGCTGTGGGGGTTTAGGGGGGGGGGGGGGAGGGACAACTCTGGCTACTCACGGTCTCGCAGTCGCCGGGGAGTCCTCCCTGAAGTGTTGTTTCTCCACAAGTCGAGCCAGGGGCGTCGGGTGCAGAGTAGCAAGTCTCACGCTTCCAGCGGGAAACGCAGTTGTTTTAAAGTTGCTCATTTGAAACAAAGTTGCAGTCTTGGGTGAACAGAGCCGCTGTCCTCTGGAGTTTCTTGGTCCTTCTAGAGCAGGGCAGTCCTCTGAGGATTCAGAGGTCGCTGGCCCCTGGGGAGCGCGTCGCTGGAGCAGGGTCTTTAGAAGTGGGGAGACAGGCCGGTAGAGCTGGGGCCAAAGCAGTTGGTGT
This sequence comes from Pleurodeles waltl, assembly GCF_031143425.1. Taxonomy (NCBI): domain Eukaryota; kingdom Metazoa; phylum Chordata; class Amphibia; order Caudata; family Salamandridae; genus Pleurodeles; species Pleurodeles waltl. Next base: position 967,644,359 of record NC_090444.1, read on the forward strand.
CTCCGTCTTCTCTGCAGGGTTTTTCAGCTTAGCAGTCCTCTTCTGCTTAGGTTGCAGGAATCTCAGTTCCTAGGTTCTGGGGAGCCCCTAAATACTGAATTTAGGGGTGTGTTTAGGTCTGGGAGGGCAGTAGCCAATGGCTACTGTCCTTGAGGGTGGCTACACCCTCTTTGTGCCTCCTCCCGGAGGGGAGGGGGGCACATCCCTAATCCTATTGGGGGAATCCTCCATCTGCAAGATGGAGGATTTCTAAAAGTCAGGGTCACCTCAGCTCAGGACACCTTAGGGGCTGTCCTGACTGGCCAGTGACTCCTCCTTGTTTTTCTCATTATCTCTCCTGGACTTGCCGCCAAAAGTGGGGGCTGTGTCCAGGGGGCGGGCATCTCCACTAGCTGGAGTGCCCTGGGGCATTGTAACACGAAGCCTGAGCCTTTGAGGCTCAATGCTAGGTTACAGTTCCTGCAGGGGGGGAGGTGTGAAACACCTCCACCCAGAGCAGGCTTTTGTTTCTGTCCTCAGAGAGCACAAAGGCCCTCACCACATGGGGTCAGAAACTAGTCTCTCTGCAGCAGGCTGGCACAAACCAGTCAGTCCTGCACTGAACAATTGGGTAAAATACAGGGGTCATCTCTAAGATGCACTCTGTGTGCATTTTTTTTATAAATCCAACACTGACATTAGTGTGGGTTTATTATTCTGAGAAGTTTGATACCAAACTTCCCAGTATTCAGTGTAGCCATTATGGAGTTCGTTTTTGACAGACTCCCAGACCATATACTCTTATGGCTACCCTGCACTTACAATGTTGAAAATGTCACTTACCCAGTGTACATCTGTTCGTGGCATTAGTCGCTGCAGATTCACATGTTTGGCACAGTCCGCTGCCTGGTGTTGGGCTCGGAGTATTACAAGTTGTTTTTCTTCGAAGAAGTCTTTTTGGTCACGGGACCGAAGGACTCCTCCCTCCTCGGCTCCATTGCGCATGGGCGTCGACTCCATCTTAGATTGTTTTCCCCGCAGAGGGTGAGGATGGAGTTGTTTGGTATAAATAGTGCCCATGCAATGGAGTGAATATGTATGTACGTTAAGAGTTTCTAATAATTATTTACAAATGTTCAGATGTTTAAGATTTATGATCTACTTCTAAACGGCTACAGGCTTCCCGGGGAGGTGGGAGGGTACATGTGAATCTGCAGCGACTAATGCCACGAACAGATGTACACTGGGTAAGTGACATTTTCAGTTCGATGGCATATGTTGCTGCAGATACACATGTTTGGCATAGACTATAAAGCAGTTACCTCCCCTAAAAGCGGTGGTTTAGCCTGTAGGAGTTGAAGTAGTTTGGAATAATGTTCTTAGTACAGCTTGGCCCACTGTAGCTTGTTGTGCATTTAGTACGTCTACACAGTAGTGTTTAGTAAACGTATGAGGCGTAGACCAGGTTGCAGCCTTACATATTTCGCTCATAGGAATGTTTCCTAGAAAGGCCATTGTAGCACCTTTCTTTCTGGTTGAGTGTGCCTTTGGTGTAATAGGCAATTCTCTTTTGGCTTTAAGATAGCATGTTTGAATGCATCTGACTATCCATCTAGCAATGCCTTGTTTAGAGATTGGATTTCCTATGTGTGGTTTTTGAAAAGCTATGAACAGTTGTTTTGTTTTCCTGATTAGCTTTGTTCTGTCAATGTAATACATTAGTGCTCTTTTGATGTCTAATGTATGTAGTGCCCTTTCAGCCACAGAGTTTGGGTGTGGGAAGAACACTGGCAATTCTACTGTTTGATTTAAATGGAATGGTGAGATTACTTTTGGCAGAAATTTTGGATTTGTTCTTAGAACTATTTTATTGTTGTGTATTTGAATAAATGGTTCTTGTATGGTAAATGCCTGTATTTCACTTACTCTTCTGAGGGATGTGATTGCAATGAGAAATGCGACCTTCCAGGTTAGATATTGCATTTCACAGGAATGCATGGGTTCGAAAGGTGGACCCATGAGTCTTGTTAAGACGATGTTAAGATTCCATGAAGGAACTGGTGGTGTTCTTGGTGGTATAATTCTTTTTAGCCCTTCCATGAATGCTTTAATAACTGGTATTCTAAATAGAGACGATGAATGAGTAGTTTGTAGGTAAGCAGATATTGCTGCGAGGTGTATTTTTATAGATGAAAAAGCGAGATTTGCTTTTTGCAAATGTAGTAAGTATCCTACTATGTCTTTAGTAGAGGCATGTAATGGTTGTATTTGATTGGCATGGCAGTAGTAAACAAATCTTTTCCACTTAGATGCATAGCAGTGTCTAGTGGAAGGTTTTCTAGCTTGTTTTATGACCTCCATGCATTCTTGTGTGAGGTCTAAGTGTCCGAATTCTAGGATTTCAGGAGCCAAATTGCCAGATTCAATGATGCTGGGTTTGGATGCCTGATCTGTTGTTTGTGTTGTGTTAACAGATCTGGCCTGTTGGGTAGTTTGACATGCGGTACTAGTGAAAGGTCTAGTAGAGTTGTATACCAAGGTTGTCTTGCCCATGTGGGTGCTATCAGTATGAGTTTGAGTTGGTTTTGACTCAACTTGTTTACTAGATATGGAAGGAGAGGGAGAGGGGGAAAAGCGTACGCAAATATCCCTGACCAACTCATCCATAGAGCATTGCCTTGTGATTCGCGGTGTGGGTACCTGGATGCGAAGTTTTGGCATTTTGAGTTTTCTTTTGTTGCGAACAAATCTATCTGGGGTGTTCCCCAAATTTGAAAGTACTTGTTCAGAACTTGGGGGTGAATTTCCCATTCGTGGACTTGTTGGTGGTCTCGCGAAAGGTTGTCTGCTAGTTGGTTTTGTATTCCTGGAATAAATTGTGCTATTAGGCGAATGTTGTTGTGAATCGCCCACTGCCAAATTTTTTGTGTTAGGAGGCACAATTGTGTTGAGTGTGTTCCTCCTTGTTTGTTTAAATAATACATTGTTGTCATGTTGTCTGTTTTGACAAGAATGTATTTGTGTGTTATTATGGGTTGGAAGGCTTTTAACGCTAGAAATACTGCTAACAGTTCTAGGTAATTGATATGAAATTTTGTTTCGTGTATATCCCATTGTCCTTGAATGCTGTGGTGATTGAGGTGTGCTCCCCACCCTGTCATGGAAGCATCTGTTGTTATAACGTATTGAGGCACTGGGTCCTGAAATGTCCGCCCTTTGTTTAAATTTTTGCTGTTCCACCATAGAAGCGAGAGGTATGTTTGGCGGTCTACCAACACCAGATTTTGAAGTTGACCCTGTGCCTGTGACCATTGTGATGCTAGACACTGTTGTAAGGGTCGCATGTGTAGTCTTGCGTTTGGGACAATGGCTATGCATGATGACATCATGCCTAGAAGTTTTAGCACAAATTTTGCTTGTATCTTTTGGTTTGGAAACATAGCACTTATTACCTTGTGGGATGCCTGCACTCTTTGTGGACTTGGAGTGGCAATTCCTTTTGATGTGTTGATGGTTGCTCCTAGATATTGTTGTGTTTGACACGGTTCTAGGTGTGATTTTGTATAGTTGATGGAAAACCCCAGTTTGTGAAGGGTTTGTATGACAAATGTGGTGTCGTTTGCGCATTTTTTTACTGTGTTGGTCTTGATTAGCCAATCGTCTAGGTAAGGGAACACATGTATCTGTTGTCTCCTGATGTGTGCTGCTACTACTGCTAGACATTTTGTGAACACTCTTGGTGCAGTTGTTATTCCGAATGGCAACACCTTGAATTGGTAATGTATTCCTTTGAATACGAACCGTAGGTACTTTCTGTGAGAAGGGTGTATTGGTATATGAAAGTACGCATCCTTTAGGTCTAATGTGGTCATGTAATCTTGCTGTTTGAGCAGTGGAATGATGTCTTGTAGTGTGACCATGTGAAAATGGTCCGATATGATGTAGGTATTTAGTGTCCTGAGATCTAATATTGGTCTTAATGTTTTGTCTTTTTTTGGAATTAGAAAGTACAGGGAGTAAACTCCTGTGTTTTTTTGTTGTACTGGTACTAACTCTATTGCATCCTTTTGCAGTAGTGCTTGAACTTCTAGTCCTAAAAGTTCTAAAAGTTGTGGTGACATTTTGCGTGTTTTGGGGGGGGATGTTTGGTGGGAAGTTGTGGAATTCTATGCAATAGCCATGTTGGATTATTGCTAATACCCAATTGTCTGTTGTAATCTGTTGCCAAGATTGGTAGAATTGGCTTAGTCTTCCCCCCACTGGTGTTGAGTGAAGGGGTTGCGTGACTTGAAAGTCACTGTTTAGGTGGAGGTGTTTTTGGAGTCTGGAATCTTCCCCTACTCCTTGGGAATTGACCCCCCCGATATCCCCTGAAACCTCCCCTTTGGAAGGAACCCTGATATGGTGTGGTTCTTGTTTGTTGGCTGGTGGTGTCTGTGGGTTGGCCACGAAACCCCCCTCTAAATGGAGTTTTTCTGAAAGAGCCTCTGCTCTGCGGGGAGTAGAGTGCGCCCATGGCCTTGGCCGTGTCTGTGTCCTTTTTAAGTTTTTCAATGGCTGTATCCACTTCAGAGCCAAAAAGTTGTTTCTCGTTGAAGGGCATATTAAGGACAGCCTGCTGGATTTCAGGTTTGAAGCCTGAAGTGCGTAGCCAAGCGTGTCTCCTTATGGTGACAGCAGTGTTGACTGTTCTTGCTGCAGTATCGGCTGCGTCTAGTGAAGAGCAGATTTGATTGTTTGAGATCGTTTGTCCCTCTTCAACTATTTGCTGCGCCCTTTTTTGGTATTCCTGGGGAAGATGGTCTACGAGAAGTTGCATCTCGTCCCAGTGTACGCGGTCATATCTGGCCAGCAGCGCTTGTGAATTTGCGATGCGCCACTGGTTGGCTGCCTGTGATGCTACTCTTTTTCCTGCCGCATCAAATTTTCGGCTTTCTTTGTCCGGAGGTGGGGCGTCGCCAGATGTATGTGAATTTGCTCTCTTGCGAGCTGCCCCTACTACCACGGAGTCAGGTGGTAACTGCGAAGTAATAAACACTGGGTCTGTGGGTGGTGGTTTGTATTTTTTATCCACCCTTGGGGTGATGGCTCTTGATTTTACGGGCTCTTCAAAAATGTGTTTTGCGTGTCGTAACATCCCTGGTAGCATTGGGAGACATTGATATTGGCTGTGTGTAGCCGAGAGGGTGTTAAATAAAAAATCATCCTCTATAGGATCGGAATGCAGTTGGACATTGTGGAATTCTGCTGCCCTAGCCACCAGTTGCGAGTATGAGGTACTGTCCTCTGGCGGTGACGGCTTTGTGGGGTATGACTCGGGATCATTGTCCGGCACTGGGGTGTCATACAGGTCCCAAGCGTCTTGATCATGATCGTCATGACTTATGGTAGTTTGCGCTGGTGAGTGCATTTGTGGCGGTGTTTGTGCCGGCGATGCCTGTGGTGGAGAGGGCGGAGGCGTGACTTTTTTAACCACTTTGGCTTGTGGTTGTGCGTCATCCTTTGGAAGTCCGATCCTTCTTTTCCTCATGATTGGGGGAAGGGTTGATATCTTCCCTGTGTCTTGCTGGATGTACAGTCTCTTTTGTGTGTAGTCCGATTCTACACTTTGGAGCTCTTGTCCAAATCTGTGCATTTGGCCACTTATTCCTTGTTCCTCTGAGTAGGATGAAGGTGTGGTATTTTTCGGCGCCGAGAGAGAATCTTTTTTCGGTTTCGGCACCGACAGAATTTTTGTTCCCTTCGGCATGGATTCTCGGTGCCAATGTTTTTCGGTGCCGGTATCTTGTTTTTGTCTCTCGGAGCCGCTTTCTCGGCTCCGAGGTTGCTCCATGGCGGTCCCTCGACCGGAGTCGGGTGTCTTCGCTATGGGCGTGCCCTTTTTCGGCGCCTTCGACGGGTCGCCTGTTTTATGGGTCGAGCCATGGCCTGTTGGCAGTGGCGTCCCCTGGGCTTTCGGTTTGTCGATGGATTTACTTTGACGTCTTACTCACAGTTTGTTGCTGTTGTTCGACGTCGGAGTCTCCGGATTCTGATTCCGGAACCGAGAATGTTTCCTCTTCCTCGTCGAAACGTTGTTTTGTCGACGTGGACGCCATTTGTTGACGCCTGGCTCTTCGGTCCCGGAGTGTTTTTCTGGACCGGAAGGCTCGACAGGCTTCACAGGTATCCTCCTTGTGCTCGGGGGACAAGCACAAGTTACAGACCAAGTGCTGATCTGTATAAGGATACTTACTGTGACATTTTGGGCAGAAACGAAACGGGGTCCGTTCCATCGGCTTCGATGTCGCACGCGGTCGGGCCGACCAGGCCCCGATGGAGGATCGAAACTACCCCAAAGTCTTCCGATGATCTGTGTCGATGTACCTAACTATCCCGATACCGAACGGAACAATACCGACGCTTTCTTCCGAGATTCTGACTAACTTTCCGAACCGAAACACGGAGCGAAAAGGAATACGTCCGAACCCGACAGCGGAAAAAAACAATCTAAGATGGAGTCGACGCCCATGCGAGCCGAGGAGGGAGGAGTCCTTCGGTCCCGTGACCAAAAAGACTTCTTCGAAGAAAAACAACTTGTAATACTCAGAGCCCAACACCAGGCAGCGGACTGTGCCAAACATGTGTATCTGCAGCAACATATGCCATCGAACCTAAGGTTTTGCTTAGACACTGTAGGGGCATAGTGCGCATGCACCTATGCCCTCACCTGTGGTATAGTGCACCCTGCCTTAGGGCTGCAAGGCCTGCTAGAGGGGTGACTTACCTATGCAACAGGCAGTGTGAGGTTGGCATGGCACCCTGAGGGGAGTGCCATGTCGACTTAGTCATTTTCTCCCCACCAGCACACACAAGCTGGCAAGCAGTGTGTCTGTGCTAAGTGAGGGGTCCCTAGGGTGGCATAAGACATGCTGCAGCCCTTAGAGACCTTCCCTGGCATTCGGGCCCTTGGTACCAGGGGTACCAGTTACAAGGGACTTACCTGGGTGCCAGGGTTGTGCCAATTGTGGAGACAATGGTACATTTTAGGTGAAAGAACACTGGTGCTGGGGCCTGGTTAGCAGGGTCCCAGCACACTTCTCAGTCAAGTCAGCATCAGTATCAGGCAAAAAGTGGGGGGGTAACTGCAACGGGGAGCCATTTCTTTACAACGTACTAACAGTTTTCAAAAGTGGTGTTAGTACCATAGACCCGATTTTCTGTTTTTAAATAGTCTTTACTGGAAGACTTCAGGTTTTAACAGGGGCAGACTGCACGTTGCTTATGTCAACGTGTGTGCAGTCTCGGATCTGGTCCCTAAGGGGGTAAGCTATGGATGGTTTTGAATGAGATGAGCATTCCTCCAAATCTGTTGGACATCTTAACGAGTTTACACTCTGAGAGTCATGCGAGACCCAATTAGGGTTATTCATGGAATATACAAGGTTTGGATTTGTGCCCCTGCTGCGTTTTCTTTGCATATCAATGGTGTTGTGGAGTGTTTGGATAGGAATGCATACGACTCACCAAAAATGGGTGGATGGAGGATGCCTGCAGCGTTTTTTGCATATGACAGACTATTGCTTCCGAAATCCAATGAGGGCTTACAAATTTTAATGCGTTGTCCAAAACAGGGATTACGGCAGAGTAGCTCAAAGACCACAGTTTTTTATTTTTAGCCTTGCAAAACAAAAATACTGCAAGAATAATTTGTATGTGAACAAGGATCTAGTGGAACAGGTTTCAAACTGATTACGTTAGAACATTTTAACTGGCTATGTAATTGCAAAAATTGAATCCACTAATGATCCAGCAAGCAGTGAACATTTTAAAGATTCATAAAAGGACTGTATTTACAAAGGTGGCAACAGCCTTACGGCGGGGAGGGGGAGAGAGAGAGAGACAGAGAGAGACTTCAGTGTTCCTGAATTTTGCATTCAGGAAAATTAAATTGGTGTTAAAAATAAAGGGAATTTGTGGCTGCTCAATTCCCAAATTGTGATGGCGCCGTTTCCAAGGAATTTCTAGATTTCAAACCATTCCCACAATAGAAGCCAATAAGATAACTCCTCCTTTTGCCTGAAAATTGTATTCGCAATGTAGATATAAATCTCTGCATAAAATTGCAGTAAGTGGTTGCAAGCGGTGCCTGGGGTGACTTCTATCCTACCTGCGGATGGGCTTCTGAATCCATAGCACATATTTTTTTGCCTGGCATATGGCTTTCAAAGGGCCAGGGGGATAATCTCTCCAGTCTGGATTTGGTAAAGTAAGTATACAAGCCAGAGAACTGGCGCAGATAATTTGTTCCATCTTGAAAATGGTAGGTCTATTGCTCATTTTGTATTTGCCATTGAGAGATAAAGGGTAAGGCCTTGAAAAAGGATATGAAGCCAGTTATTTTTATTTTTTAACTTTTGATTATACCCCTTTAGAACTAATTAGCCCTTAGTATACTCTTTTATGAACTCCCATAATATAAAGACTATGTTGGACTCTTTGCACTCTATTGCTAATTTGCATAAGTCCAGTTGGATGGCCAAAACAAATAAATAAACAGCTGTGTACTTTTGGAAGCAATATTCTGATTTATTTTAGGTGTTAAAATTTGAAATGTTTTATATATGGTTTTAATGTTGAATGGTTTGATAGACTTCTTCCGAGAGAGGGGCCCATAAAGCACACAAATTCCTTCCCTCCAACGAAGGCTTTGAATAGTTGAAAAACTCAAGGATTGTGCAGAATAATTGGCGTGTCCGCGTGTAAAATTTTACTCTGATGTTTTGTTAACTTTTGATGTAAACTGATGAAGGTTTATGTTGTGTGCTTTTATGATCCTGGTGGTCAAAATTAAGTTATGATGATAATTATGCAGTGAGAAAAAAGTTCAGCTATACATCTGCCTCGATGCCCAGGGCAGTGAAATTAAAATAGGGAGGTGTAGGTGCATCACATCTGGCAGTGAGGAGTACACCGCTGTATCCCTACCAAAGCCCTCCAAGCATGTACACAAAAAAGTGCAACGGCCAGCAAGCATTTTAGGGGCGATCCAGGGCTTGAGGGGTGTCTCCTGAGTGGAAGGAATAGTATCCCTCCAGAACGAGGGTTTGGGAACTGAAGTGTAGCATTAGTTGAATCGTCTTCTGCAGATGTCTCACTCATTTCAAGAGGCCCTTACTTTTTTTGGTCGCGAAAAGGTCTTGCAAACATCTCTCAGCAGCAAGCAGCTGTGGTGCAAGTGAACTTCAAACAGCTTCCACACAAACAAAAAGTACTGAACTAAAGCTTCCTCCTTTTTTGGTCTCCTTAAGCAAATGAATCTCATTGTACCAGGCACACAAGCACCCCCGCTGTAATAGATTTTTCGTGCCTGCTTATAACCAAGGAGCGCTTGCTTTTCTGGGTACTGCAAAAAAAAAAAAAGTCTTGCAAACATCGCAATGCGGAATCAGTCAGTAAGCATTGTGAAGTCTTGTGAAGTCTAGTGAGAATAAGCCAAATAGTTGCTCCACTATCCACACAATGAACAATACTGCATAATCTAAACAATCGCACTCCGTCAGATACTAGAGAAGCATCAGACAAGTCTGGAGTCAGGAAAACTTTAGGTCCAATGAACAAATGACAAAGGTGCAAAGTTCTTGCAGGACTGCCATGTACTGTACTATGCAAACAGCAAATTTCTGAATAGAGACGCAGTGCTGGAAAGAAACGGTACATTATATTATTGAAATTGCATTTCAAAGGAAGCTAATGAAACATTTCCATCAAGGCATTCCACCACGATCCATGAGGTTAAAAGAAGTAGCAAGGTAAATCAAAAGGCAAGATTAGAAGAAATAATACATAGATATAAAAGTTAACAGGATGTCATAATCTACTGACTAGCCTAGGAAGGCATAAAATGTAGAAGGCTAGGCCTAAGGGCTATGCTCAACAGTAAAGAGGTAGGTCAAGTTTTTCAATGTTTTGGAGAGCATTGTGGATTCTTACACACAGTTACGTAAAAGAGCATTACACCAGAATGCACAGTCACATTTCACAGGGTTATGAACGTAGTCAAGTAAAACTAAGTTTCACACATTTTCTTTCTGAATCAAAAGCATTTATAATGTAAATAATCATCCACTTACTTGCAACTCGTATCTGAGTGTGATTCAGTATAGTTAGTGCTTCCACTGCTTCCGTCTTGGATTCCCATTCTAATAGACCCGAGAGTGTTTTAGCAGTAGCTAGAATATAACATTTCAAGTTACTGAGTGTGTTAAAAGTAAAATAAATTTGAATTGCAAAATTCAAGGCAGGTTGGAATACGTACGTTTAGCATCAAACACTTTGCATTTGATAAACATCGGAACTTCGTGTTCTTCACAAAGCTGTAACATAAAATATGCACAATTTATATGAAAATAGATGAAGCAGAAATGTCACTGCTTCACAAAAAAAAAAAAAAGGGGGGAGACCATGTGCGATTCAGGCAACAGTGAGATTCCACCTGGCGAAGCAGATGCTGGAGAATACACATACTGTGAAATGAAACTTCTGAATGGCTGTATCCTCACTTCCTTCAGTGCCCTGTACAACTCCAACAGATGATTCCCTCCAAAAACATCAGATATCAGTGCCGCTTGTGTGGCCGACCCAAGATTCCAGACGCTTCCTGGAGGCGTACATCACACAGCTTAAGGTACTGACAGCTATTAAATCTATCAAACTACATAAGCCAGTGACCCGGATGGCTACACGTGTAATTTCTACTAGATCTTTGCTAACTCACTAGCATTATATTTAACCACCTCATTTAAGACAACTGTAAATAAATGAGGGCAATAGGACTGCCTCAGCCTGAGAGGTTGATATATTTTTGACTCTGAAGCCAGGGGAAAAAACCTGAAACTGCAATACGGAAACTGTATGCAAAAAACATTGCAATCAAATCAGAACCTCTCCTTTCTGATTTAATGCACTTCGTAATCAGACTTTATTGAGCACCGGCAAACAAGACTACATCCGCTACACAGAGAAAGCCAGAAACAAAGATGTCAGCAGTGTTCTTTTTGGTGGATTATAAGGACTGCACACTATACAAGCTAGAACTCTAACCTGCATTTAATTACAATGGCATTGGTGGTTTACTGTGTACCCACCTCAAGGGTCGCCTTAAATTTACACTGGAAGAGGCATCTGCCAGTAGTACATAGGTACACTTGCACTTAGCAGAGAGCCATTTGAAGCACGTTCCAGGGAAGGTGAGAATATTAATGGAATAGTTTGTCAGAGTTAAAATCCCATATACTCTGCAGGGCTTCCAGACCCATCCCACATTTTGCTAACTGAAGCACACACAAAAAAATAGGTTCAAGGAAAAAAATTAAATAGAGCCTGGTATTGAGAATCTTACACCACTATGCATTACTACACCTACTGGAACAAATACCACTAATTTTCAATTTTTAAGAAATGGAGCATAGAAGACTCTTTGGACAGCAAGGCTGTTTCATGCAGTTTACCCCATTTCTGAAGTTAAAAACGTTTATAATACATTTATAATACAAAAAAAGAGCAGCATTTAAAACATGACTACAAACATTTGATAGAACACGTTTGGGTTCAAGCCCGCAAGTCCAAAATGATGTATTTATCACCCATCTAACTACTCACTCTCCATTTTACCCCATTTCAACTAACACATTATTTCTACATGCATTTAATCAAGCATTTACACAAGTGTCCGCTACCTTTCGGAAAGTTTCTTCATCCGTAGACAGCGGTACGTTATAATAATGCAGTACACAGGAAGGTGGCTGAATTATATTCTTGGAAGCCTGGCCAGCACTTGTAAATCTATTGTTCTTGCTCATCGAGAAATCTTTGTAACTGCTAGAACCATCCTCGAGCTCGAACACCTGACTTGGAACCACAGAATGCTGCTTGGAGACACTGAAATATTAAAATACATAAGAGACAACCAAAAGTAACTCCTTGCACCATACTGAAAACCATCAATATTGATCAACCTGGTTTAATTTTTTTTTTGGGGGGGATAGACTTATCCTAGAAAAAGGTAGGTTTTACAAAACAAAAAAAGAAAAATCATATTTACCACACGTTTAGTCTTGTGCCAAATAATTTTAGGTTATTGAGGTGTGTAATTGCCCTTTCTACAGCATACTCGTCACCCATTTCTATCAGCGCAGTGCCTGGAATCGACTTCATGAATTTTATCTGAAATAAAAGGTTTTAATTCATGACTTCCAAAGAATGAAATGCGCCACTAAAGAGCATTAATACAAGAAAAAAAAAAAGTTTGCCCATTAAAATTGCCATGATAGCCCAGAACAATGACTGTAGCAGGTGCTCTATTTTTAAATAGACGTGGTCAAGTCCAACATGGCCTGGTCCACCACTAAAGTCCATTTTTGCAGTTCACATGAGAAGTGTTCAGCCCCAACCCAGACCAAGGAATGAATAGCTCAAAACATTCAGTCCATTATAAACAGACCAGTCGAATTAAAAGGCAAGACTAAAAACCTTGACAGATTGTACCAAGTAGTATTCTTTTGAAAAGAACCCAGCAGTCGTCTAGAATTTTAGGGCAATTTAGAAGACCATGCAGAGTTAATATTTTGATTATTTGAAGCTTGTGCAATGAGCTGAGAATTACTTTTTCAAGCTTACAATCTATGCCAAAAGACATTTTGGGCATTACACTTCATGCGAGTGAACCATATTAGGAACATGGCTCAGTATTAAATACCCACACCTGCAATCAAAATATGCGTCCCTTTCTGAAAAGGGCATGAAGCATGCCTACTTTTCTCACTTCGGCCCTACCTCCTTTGAGTTGGTTGTTTGAGATCTGCACTGTTGAGGTATTCTCAATGTAAAGTTTTTAATCACCTCCAAATATGGCTATTGGTCTAAGAGTAATCCATTTTTAGCAATCCCCCACCCCCAAACATCAAAATATAGGAATCTAAACCAAACAGCACTCTGTAAGATAGTTAATTAAATAATAAGATCCTTCTTTAGACAGCACTAATTTTTTTGCTACTCTCAAGAGCTTTTATATCTGGCCACTGAAAAAAATGTCCAGACTTTCATGAACTGCTGGATTAGCTAGAAATTCTACAACCCTATTTACTTACATGTTATTCAGAGCCAGTCTTACCTTTTCAATGTTTCCATACAAGCAAAAAAGGTTGAAGGTCCTGGCACAGTTCATCTTTGGTGGAAGTAGACCACCAACCATAGCAACTGAACCAGAGGGATGAGGTCGATACATGTAGGAAGAGGAAGACTGAGGTAATGGGTAGGATACCAATTCAGGAGTGTCACGAGATCCCATTTTGTGTCGATTTGGTAAAGGTAACAATGGAGCTTGTTGTGATCCTAAAAAGGAAGAGAAGTCCTTATTAAGCTACCAAACCCATTACAAAGAGAAAAAACAGCCACAGGCAATAGTAATGTTACTTAAACCCTCCCCCCCCCCCCCACACACACACATACATACACACACCACACAATAGAAGCATTACAAAGAATGACCAAGGTAATGGATTATAAAATTGCCTGTAATTAGCTTCTTGTCACCAATGGCTTTCATATCCACATAGTTAACCAACCCAACAGGCTAGAAGGAAAATGATACTTACCCAGTAAGTATCGGTTTGTGGCATGCAGAGCTGCATCTTCACATGCACTGCATACTTCGGCTATCTAGTGTTAGGAAATGTGCATGGGGATAGATTCCATTGTTAGATTGTTTTCCTGCAGGCGGGTGTGAATGGAGTGTACGGTAAAGAGATGTCCGTGAAAATGCAAATGAACTGCAAGGCCACCGGTGTATGGGGAGGAGGGCAGGCGTAAGTAACATTTTCAGTTTCATGGCAAATGTGGAGGTAAATACACATTGTAAAGCAGTGCCCTCCAAAAGCAGTGGCTAACCTGCAGTTGTTTGGAAAAGAGTATGTAGTACTGCCTGACCAACATTAGCCTGTTGGTGTGCTAGGACATCCACACAATAATGCTTAGTGAAAGTTTGCAGTGTAGACTAGGATGCCCAACTTATCAGCTATAGAAATATTACCTAAGGCAGCCACTGAATCTCCTATTTTGGGAGTAGAACGTGCTCTAGGAGGTAATGGCAGAATTATTTGAGCTTTAATTTAACATGTTTATTATATATTAAAGTATCCACATAGCAATGCCAGATTTAGAAATGGGCTTTCCTTTGTGAGGAGCCAAAAGCAACAAAAAGGTGTTTGGTTTTACTAAATTCTTTAGCTCCATCAATATATTAGATTAGAGCTTTTTTGATATCTAATGTATGAAGAGAACTTTCTGCAACTGATTGTGGATGAGAATAAAGTACAGGTAATTCCACTGATAAATGTGGAAGTGGAAGACCACCTGCAGAAGAAATTTGGTGTTTGTACAAAGTACTACCCTATCTTCATGAAGCTGGAAGAAAAGTTCTTCCAAAGGTAGTGCCCGGAGCTCATGGACACGCCCGAGTAAAGTGATGGCAATGCAAAAGATCTACCTTACAAGATAGAAATTGGAGGGAGCAATTGTGTAGTGGTTCGAAAGGAGGACCCATAAGTCTTGTGAGGACCATATTAAGGTGTTGGGGAAACCTGCAGTCAAATTACTCTTGAGATCTTCCACAAAGGCCTTAATAACCGGCATGGTAAACTAAGATGTCTGTTCTGAAGGTAGGCAGCAACCGCTGCTAAATGCAAGTGTATTGATGGGAATGTAAGGCATTGTAGATAGAGTAGATAATGAAAATGTCACTTACCCAGTGTACATCTGTTCGTGGCATCAGTCGCTGTAGATTCGCATGTTTTGCAATAGCTCGCCATCTGGTGTTGGGCCGGAGTGTTACAAGTTGTTTTTCTTCGAAGAAGTCTTTCGAGTCACGGGACCGAGTGACTCCTCCTTTTGTCTCCATTGCGCATGGGCGTCGACTCCATCTTCGATTGTTTTTCCCCGCAGAGGGTGAGGTAGGAGTTGAATTGTAGTAATAGTGCCCATGCAATGGAGTGACTAAGTAAGTACGTATTTAAGGTTGAGATGATACATATACAAATAGTTGAAGGTACCTTCCGAACTGCTACAGGCTCCCGGGGAGGCGGGTGGGCACATGCGAATCTACAGCGACTGATGCCACGAACAGATGTACACTGGGTAAGTGACATTTTCAGTTCGATGGCATCTGTCGCTGTAGATACGCATGTTTTGCATAGACTAGTAAGCAGTTATCTCCCCAAAAGCGGTGGCTCAGGCTGTAGGAGTGGAAGTAGTTTGAAATAATGTTCTTAATACGGCTTGACCTACTGTGGCTTGTTGTGCGGATAACACATCTACACAGTAGTGCTTGGTGAATGTGTGAGGCGTAGACCATGTGGCTGCCTTACATATTTCTTGCATTGGGATGTTTCCTAGAAAGGCCATGGTAGCACCCTTCTTTCTGGTTGAGTGTGCCCTTGGTGTAATGGGCAGCTGTCGTTTAGCTTTAAGGTAGCAGATTTGGATGCATTTAACTATCCATCTGGCTATACCTTGTTTTGATATTGGGTTTCCTGCATGAGGTTTTTGAAATGCAATAAATAGTTGTTTAGTCTTTCTGATGTTCTTTGTTCTGTCAATGTAATACATTAATGCTCTTTTGACATCTAATGTATGTAGTGCCCTTTCAGCTACAGTATCTGGCTGTGGAAAGAACACTGGAAGTTCCACTGTTTGATTTAGATGGAACGGTGAAATAACCTTTGGCAAAAATTTAGGATTAGTCCTTAGGACGACCTTATTCTTGTGTAGTTGTATAAAAGGTTCTTGTATTGTAAACGCCTGAATCTCGCTTACTCTTCTTAGGGAAGTAATGGCGATGAGAAATGCAACCTTCCAGGTTAGTAACTGTATTTCGCAGGAGTGCATGGGTTCAAAAGGTGGACCCATGAGTCTAGTTAGGACAACATTTAGGTTCCATGAAGGAACAGGTGGTGTTCTTGGTGGTATAATTCTCCTAAGGCCCTCCATGAATGCTTTAATGACTGGTATCTTATATAGGGAAGTTGAATAGGTAGTCTGCAGGTATGCAGATATTGCTCCAAGGTGTATTTTAATGGAAGAGAAAGCCAGGTTAGATTTTTGTAAGTGAAGCAAGTAGCCCACTACATGTTCTGGAGTTGTGTGTAAAGGTTGTATTTGATTAATATGGCAGTAGCAAACAAACCTCTTCCATTTACTTGCATAGCAGTGCCTGGTGGATGGCCTTCTGGCTTGCTTTATGACTTCCATACATTCTTGGGTAAGTTGTAAGTGCCCGAATTCTAGGATCTCAGGAGCCAGATTGCTAGATTCAGCGATGCTGGATCTGGGTGTCTGATCTTTTGGTTGTGTTGTGTCAACAGATCTGGCCTGTTGGGCAATTTGATGTAGGGTACTACTGATAGGTCTAGCAGCATTGTGTACCAGGGTTGCCTTGCCCAAGTTGGTGCTATCAATATGAGTTTGAGTTTGTTTTGACTGAGTTTGTTTACCAGGTAAGGAAGGAGAGGAGGAAAAGCGTAAGCAAATATCCCTGACCAGTTCATCCATAGGGCACTGCCTAGGGACGGTTTGTGTGGGTATCTGGATGCGAAGTTTTGGCATTTTGCGTTCTCCTTCGTCGCAAACAAGTCTATTTGAGGTGTTCCCCAGAGTTTGAAATAGGTGTTCAGAATTTGGGGGTGAATTTCCCATTCGTGGACCTGTTGGTGATCTCGAGAGAGGTTGTCTGCGAGTTGATTTTGGATCCCTGGTATAAATTGTGCTATTAGGCGAATTTGGTTGTGAATTGCCCAACGCCAAATTTTTTGTGCTAGCAGGCTTAACTGCGTGGAGTGTGTCCCCCCTTGCTTGTTTAGATAATACATTGTTGTCATGTTGTCTGTCTTGACGAGAATGTATTTGTGAACTATTATTGGTTGGAAAGCTTTTAGTGCTTGAAAAACTGCTAGTAGTTCTAGGTGATTTATATGCAGTTTTGTTTGATGTACGTTCCATTGTCCTTGTATGCCGTGTTGATCGAGGTGTGCTCCCCACCCTGTCATGGAAGCATCTGTTATTACGTATTGTGGCACTGGGTCTTGGAAAGGCCGCCCCTTGTTTAAATTTATGTTGTTCCACCACAGAAGCGAGAGGTAAGTTTGGCCGTCTATTAACACCAGATCTAGAAGATGACCCTGTGCTTGAGACCACTGTGATGCTAGGCACTGTTGTAAGGGCCTCATGTGCAGTCTTGCGTTTGGGACAATGGCTATGCATGAAGACATCATGCCTAGGAGTTGTAATATCATCTTTGCTTGTATCTTTTGTGTTGGATACATGCGTTGTATGATGGTGTTGAAATTTTGAATTCTTTGGGGACTTGTGGCTACTCCTTTTGTTGTGTCTATTATGGCTCCTAGGTATTGTTGTACCTTGCACGGCAGAATGTTGGATTTCGTGAAGTTGACGGTGAACCCTAGTTTGAAGAGGGTTTGTATGATCTGATTTGTGTGATTTGAGCACTCGATTAACGAATGGGCCTTGATTAGCCAGTCGTCTAGATATGGGAACACATGTATTTGCTGCCTTCTGATGTGTGCAGCGACTACCGCTAGACATTTGGTAAAGACTCTTGGTGCGGTTGTTAATCCGAAAGGCAGTACCTTGAATTGGTAATGTATTCTTTTGAATACAAACCTTAGGTATTTCCTGTGCGATGGGTGTATTGGTATATGGAAATACGCGTCCTTGAGGTCTAAAGTTGACATGTAGTCGTGTAGTTTTAGCAATGGTAATACTTCTTGTAGTGTGACCATGTGAAAGTGGTCTGATTTGATGAATGTGTTCACTATTCTGAGGTCTAGGATTGGCCTCAGCGTTTTGTCCTTCTTTGGTATCAGAAAGTACAGTGAGTAAACTCCTGTGTTTATTTGTGTGTTTGGCACTAATTCGATTGCATTCTTTTGCAATAGTGCCTGCACTTCTATCTCCAGGAGATTGGAATGATGTTTTGTCAAATTTTGTGCTTTTGGTGGTATGTTTGGAGGGAATTGTAGAAATTCTATGCAATAACCATGTTGGATAATTGCTAGAACCCAAGTGTCTGTAGTGATTTCCTCCCATGCTTTGTAATAATGACTTATTCTTCCCCCCACTGGTGTTGTGTGGAGGGGGTGAGTGACATGTGAGTCACTGCTTAGTAGTAGGGGTTTTGGGGCTTTGAAATTTTCCTCTATTCCTAGGGAATTGCCCCCAAAAACCTCCTCTGTACTGTCCCTGGACGGTGTTGCCTGTGAGGTGCTGGCTTGTGTGCTTTGACCCCGAAACCCCCCTCTAAAGGGTGTTTTACGGAATGTGCTGTAATTCCCTCTGCTCTGCGGGGAGTAGAGTGCGCCCATGGCTTTAGCAGTGTCCGTATCTTTTTTGAGTTTCTCAATCGCTGTGTCCACTTCTGGACCGAACAGTTCTTTTTCGTTAAAAGGCATATTGAGAACTGCTTGCTGAATCTCTGGTTTAAATCCAGACGTTCGGAGCCATGCATGCCTTCTGATAGTTACGGATGTATTAATTGTCCGTGCAGCTGTATCTGCAGCGTCCATGGAGGAGCGGTCTGTCCCTCCTCAACCACTTGTTTTGCCCTATTTTGTAGGTCCTTGGGCAGATGGTCAATGAGATGTTGCATCTCATCCCAATGGGCTCTGTCATAGCGCGCAAGTAGTGCCTGGGAGTTAGCGATGCGCCACTGGTTTGCAGCTTGTGCTGCGACTCTTTTACCAGCTGCATCGAACTTGCGGCTTTCTTTATCTGGGGGTGGTGCATCTCCAGATGTGTGGGAGTTGGCCCTTTTCCTAGCTGCTCCTACAACGACAGTCTGGTGGCAGCTGTGTAGTGATGAAAGCCGGGTCTGTAGGAGGCGCCTTATACTTTTTTTCCACTCTTGGTGTGAGTGCCCTACTTTTGACCGGCTCCTTAAAGATTTCTTTTGCGTGCCGGAGCATACCAGGGAGCATAGGCAGGCTTTGGTAGGAGCTGTGGGTGGAGGAGAGTGTGTTGAATAAAAAGTCATCCTCGACCTGTTCTGAGTTGAGGCTTACATTGTGAAATTGTGCTGCTCTAGCCACCACTTGAGAATACGCAGTGCTGTCCTCTGGTGGAGATGGCTTCGTAGGGTATGCCTCCGGACTGTTATCCGACACTGGGGCGTCGTATAAGTCCCATGCGTCTTGATCTTGGTCACCCTGGCTCATGGTGGTGTGAGCTGGGGAATGTGATGGAGTTTGTGCTGGTGAGACGTTAATCACAGGTGGAGGAGAGGGTGGTGGGGTAACTTTTTTCACCACTTTTGTTTGTGGTGTTTGTTCAGTTTGGAACTCCAATCTTCTCTTTCTTCTAATAGGGGGAAGGGTGCTTATTTTTCCTGTCCCCTGCTGTATAAAAATACGCTTTTGCGTATGGTCTACATCCGTTGAGTGTAGTTCTTCCTCAAACCTATGCTTTTGCATTTGTGAGGTTAGCGAGTGCTCTTCTGTATAAGAGCCTGAAACTGGGTCGGTTGCAGTTTGTTTCGGCACCGAAACCCTGTCTGCATCTTTTTTCGGCTCCGAGGTGACTTTTTTCTTTTTCGGGGCCGAAACCTCTCGGCGTCGATCTTCTTCGGTGCCGCTGTCTCGGCGTCAAGCCGTGTCTACACCGGTATCTCGGTGTCAATGCTTGTCTCCAGCACTTTCTCGGTCCCGAGAAGGCTGCGTGACGGTGTCTCGACCGGAGTCGGACGATCTCGGCACTGTTTGGGCCTTTTTCGGTGCCGACGGTCGGTCACCGAATTTATGGGTCGAGCCATGGCCTGATGGCAGTGGCGTCCCCTGGGCCTTGTAAATCTTCTTTTGAGTGGTTTTCGACGTCCTACTCACGGTTTGTGTATCGTCGAATCCTTCGGAGTCCGATTCTTGGATCGAAAAGGATCCCTCCTCTTCTTGTTCCTCGAACTCCCGGCGGGCTGTCGGCGCGGACGCCATCTGAAGTCTTCTGGCTCGACGGTCTCGGAGAGTTTTTCGGGACCGGAACGCACGACAGGCCTCGCAGGTGTCTTCGCTGTGCTCAGGTGACAGGCACCGGTTGCAGACCAAGTGTTGGTCTGTATAGGGGTATTTATTGTGGCATTTGGGACAGAAACGGAACGGGGTCCGTTCCATCGGCGTTCTTCTGCACGCGGTCGGGCCGACCAGGCCCCGACGGGGGATCGAAAAAATTACCCCGAAGGGCACCGGAGCTCTTCGATCTTAGACGCGGTGTTGAATCTAACTACGCCGACCCCGAACGCAACAATACCGACGAAAATCTTCTGAAATTAGCTATTTTTCCGTTCCGAAACTCGGAGCGACAGGAACACGTCCGAACCCGATGGCGGAAAAAAAACAATCGAAGATGGAGTCGACGCCCATGCGCAATGGAGACAAAAGGAGCAGTCACTCGGTCCCGTGACTCGAAAGACTTCTTCGAAGAAAAACAACTTGTAACACTCCGGCCCAACACCAGATGGCGAGCTATTGCAAAACATGCGTATCTACAGCGACAGATGCCATCGAACACAATGTTTTGTGTTTCATTAAATGGATTGATACAGTTATGACAGTAACAGGCAAATCTTCCATTTAGCTGCAGAACATGCTTTAATATTGGGATTGCGTGCCTCGGTAAGGATGGCCATACAATCAAGAGGGAGACTGAGATAACCAAACTATGACCTCAGGAGCAAATTGCTAGATTTAGTTACTTTGGAGTTAGATGCCCGATTTCTTCATGGTTCTGAGTAAGAAGGTCCAGGTTGAGGGAGAAGCTTCTTGTGAGGGACTACTGGTAGTTCAAGGAGGGTGGTGAAACAGGACTGTTGGGCCCATGTGGGAGCCAGTAGCATTAGTGTGAGGGATGTTTGCCTGAGCTAGGGATTTGGACTTCTAGGTGGAGTTCCCACTAGTCGACTTGTTGCCGCATCTTCCGGAGAAGGTTGGCAAAAATTGTTGCGTGTTCCTGAAAGGTGTGCACCAACAGATGGATGCGGTGACAAAGCCCAATGCCAGATTATCTACGAAAGACTAGATAACTGTAGATCATGCACGCCCCCCCCCCTCACCAGTAATAGTACATGGTTGTCATGTTGTCCGTTCGGATCATGACAACCTTGCTGATCAGGTGACGAGTGAATGCTATCAACACTAGGTGAACAGCTAGAAGCCCTAGGAAGCGGTGGTGGAGACCCTAGTGTTTGGTATCCCAGAGACCCTGGACTGACCGACACATCCTGAAGGTGAGCAACCCAGCCACTCGGTGATGAGTCCATGGTCAGTAAGGATTGCGGTACAGGGTTGAGAAAAGGCAGACCCTATAACATGTTTTTGTTCCATCACTGCAGAAAGCGATGAGTGCGTCTGTCTACCAACACTAGATCCTCCAACTGGCCCTGTGACTACTGTTGTGCCAGACATGCCTGCAGTGGACGCATGTGTAGTCATGCATTCGGCACTATGGCAGTACACTAAGCCATCATACCTAGAAGTCTCATGACCGTCCTGACTTGTTGATTGACTTGGAAAAGAGCTGGCTTTGACGAGCCAGTCATCGTGATACAGAAAGACATGGATGTTTTGCCTGCGCAAATGTACTGCTAGAACTAGTGAGGTATTTGCAATTTGCTAGGTGTACGGGAATGGGAAAATAAGTGTCCTTTAAGTCTAGTGCTGAGAGGGGAATAATAATTATTTTTAATTTTTTTTTTTTTTTTTTTTTTTTAAACGCCTTTTTGGAGTGGGATCATGTCGAAGGTGACCCTATGGATATGCTCTGACAGGATGTAGTGATTCAATGGACGTAGATCTAAGATTGGCCATAAGGATCCATCCTTCTTGGGGGATTAGGAAGTATAGAGTATACTCCTGACTTTTGATGTTGAATAGGGATGGAGTTCTATAGTTCCTTTGAGCACGCATGCCTGAACATCCTGTTTCAGCAGTGTTAGGCATTCTGGAAAGAGTCTGAGTGCAAGGTGGAATGTTTGGAGGAGTGGAAATGTGTGCCAGACGTAATCATGTTGGATAATGTTCAACACCCACTGATCCTATGTTATGGATTGCCAAGTGGGGTGGAACTGTTGCAACTGTCCACTGACACATGCGGAATGATCCGGAGGGGGTGGGGAGATGAGGCATCACTGCTTTGTGACAGGTGCAGCACCACATGGGGAAGCATCTTTGCTTCTTCCCTTTGTGTTATTGCCTCTGTATGTGCCCCTGTAGTAGCCTTGGGGAGAGGACTGACAACACTCTCCTCAGTAGTATGAAAGGCATCTGAAGAGGTTGTTTCAGAGGTTGTTTCAGAGCCTGGTTTATAGGATGGGCGACAAAAGGAGCCACAGGGACTGTGTGTTTGTAGTGCACACCCATGGACTTTGCAACCTCATTGTCCTTCATTTTCTCCAGAGCCTGGTCAATCTGAGGGCCAAAAGGTGCTCATTACCAGAAGGGACATTTAGGAGGTTCTGTTGTACTTCTGCCTTAAAGTCAAATGGGCGCAGCCAGGCATGACAGTGCACCAAAACACTGGCAGCAGTGTCTAGAGTGCATCTAATTGAGGTATTGGAGATGTGCATCTACAGCCACACATGCCATCAAACATTATAATTATATTAACAGTATTAATAAGGTTCAATTCAGCAGAAATAAAGTCCGGCCATGGATAATTTTTGGAGCACACACTACAAACAATGTTACAGGAAAGGTGTTTCCCCCATCTCCCCATGGGAAGGACACTTGATGCAGGAAAAGGATTGCTGTTGGGCAGCAAAATAAACATGCAATTTAAAATAATGCAGAAACAAAACAAAAAATGACTCTGTACCATCTATTGGAAAAATGCTGTATTGAAAAAGGGACATCTATACGTGGTCTTCAAGGAGCTAAAAAAAAATCAAAAAAAAAAAAAATCAGCATTTGACACTATCTAACGCCAAAAGCTATGGGAGGTCTTGTGGCGATAGGGGGCACCAGAGAATATCCTAGTGGTGCTAGTTCGGTTACACAAAAACACCACTCCACATGTAAGATATGGCAGCGGGGAGAGCTAAATGATGCCTTCTGGGCAGGGAAGGAAGTTCGCTCAACCTAACAAACATTTTCAAATGTCAGTATAAATGTCTATATTTAACAGCGGAACCACTAGATAGTTGTGAGAGGATTTAACTGCACGGGCACAAAAAGTACATATCATTGTTACTCTATTCCAAAGAGACCTTCAATCTCCACAAATGGCAATATGCCAAATGAATTATAAATGTTTACTTTTGCCTAGTATTTCAAACTGACTATACTCTGTCACCATTACAATGGGGAAGAATGGAGATAAAGGGTAGATCTTTTGACCCTTTTCATATACTATTGCACCCGTTTATATGATGTGCAGCATGAGCAAATAAAGCATTGCTAGCATTGGCAATGTTTCACTAGTGCACCCATGCATTGTTTATTTACTTATCAAAGACGGTAGACACTACCTGGATAAGAAAAAAAAGCAGGAAAGCACACATTTTATATAAAAAAAAACTAATTGGTGAGGGTTTAATGGAGGGGTGCTGAGGGGGTGGGGTAAGCACCCACGAGTGAGCGCAACACAGAGCACAGGGATGGGAGACACAAGGGATGGGAGACACAAGGGCTAACCAAAAACAAGGAACTGTAACTTGTAATTACAGTTCACAGAAAACCATAAATAGGCAAAAGAGGATTTACTCAGAGGCATTTTCCATGCCTGGGATGCCCAGTCAACAGATCTCTATGCAACAAGGAAAACCACAAACTGCCAAAGTCTTGTATAGACTAAATCAAAAGGGCATCAACCATTGAAATGAACACTCTATAGTATGTAAACCAGGATCAATGGTTGGTGCCCTTTTGGAGAATTGGAGTAACAAGCTTGTGTGTGCTTTGCCACAGTTGCAGCTAATTCCATCAGTGCTAACATGATTAAAGTTTTTAAATGTGAAAATTATACTTTTTTTGCCCTAGAATGGCCGAGGCAGTGTTCGTTTCCAGAACTACTTCATCTATCACTACGACCACACAAATTGCCACGCAGACTAAACCTGCTCTTAAACGTGCAGAGGAAGACTCATCACACCAGACCATTGAATTTGGCTGCATGGCTCCTAAGATCCAGCAACATGGATACTTATATCTGCTTCAGGAAAGCATAAACATGGTCACAGAAGCTAAAAAAAAAAAAAAAAACTTCCACAAGAACAACCCACAATTTTATCAAATGTAAACATTTTATAATCTGGTATCTTCCAAATAATCATGATCACGTTTCATGTCAGTAAGACAATTATATCTTCTCTACCTAGCAAAATCAAACCTGTAATAGTTTTCCCTAAAAATACAATTAGAGGCCATCACAGTTTACTAGAAAAGAAAACCCAAAGATCCTTCTTCACAGCCGTAGTGGTTAAAGATGTTTGGGAGGGAAGGGGTGGGGTGGGCGTGGGGGGTGGGGGGAAGCTGGAGAAAAGTATCTCCAAGATAATAGTATTCTTCCCCCACAGGAACTTACTATTATCTATACTAAACAACTCTACTTTCGAAGCGTATCTACAAGACACCACTGCAGCACAGCCCATATGATACCATTGCAGCACCTTTCCTGGAAAGTTAGGTGCTGCAATGTAACCTTTTACTGTTTTCTAAATTGGCAATTTCAGTGAGAACTCAGCAAGGCTTTTTGCTCAACTATGAGAGGATGAAGTTACTTCAAAATGTCCATCTCCAATGATGAATTGTAATAATATAAAATGAAAGGAGCTCCAGGGTGAAAATACTATCTTTAGGTCAGTGAGGATCCTACGGTGCAGAAATAAGCTCCCTAAAAGCGGGAAGTGTTCGGATAGAAGTCAGCCAATCAGACAGACATTGAAGAGGCTACAAGTCAGTGTAGTGACAAATAAGCTGGGGCAAAGAAAGCCACTTACAATAAGAAGCACATCAGACTGACAAAAGGCCAAACAATGGTAAGCAGCAGGTAGGCTGCAAGTTCTTGATGTGCCTAGAAATAAGTCTTTTGAACCCAGACTAATTGCCCTGTCTGGTAGGCTTGATTTAAAACCGGCGTAAAGAAAGAGGGACAGTGATGCAATACGACTACAAGTTCAACTCTGTTTCTAGGCAGCCACAAACTTATGAATAACTGTAAATGGACAGCCAAGTAAACATTAGCCCAACACCGAGAGGCGCTCAAATTGGAGCACTCGCTTTGCAAGCCCACAAACAGCATATGGCTTACCAAATCCATCATACCCATATGATGAGCCATATGAGCCACCATATGAGCCATATGATGAGCCGTACGATGAGCCATACGATGAGCCATAAGACGAAGCTGGTCCTCCATATGATGACCCAAATGATGCAGGGTGGTCTCCCAGAATAGCCTGTCTTTGGCGCCCTTTGCCTCTCTCTGCAAGAAAAAATGTCAAGTTAACATTAGCAAACCCAAAAAGGAAAAGGGGAAAAAATAAAAACTGTTCCTTCAAACGCTCTGATTTCAAGTGTAAAATTAAACATGCTTCTATGCAAGTTATATAGAGCCTTTTGCTCACAAATTATGTTGCAATATGTAGCCCCCAAGTGCCCATGTAAAGAAGGGGAAATCAATGTGGGTGTTTTTACCAATTTCTAGATCGTCATATGAAATAAACCAATACACCTCGAGAGAAGCTATAGTCATGGTGTTCGGAAGAGAATTCCTATGAAATACAGACACAGCACCTTGAAATACAAGGCAAACTGTGGCCATTTCCGCTAGTTTGACAAAAGTGCAAGCTGTTGGGAATCATTTCTCCATATGCTCATGAAATGAGATAGAACAACTTTACAATTTTTGCAAACTGTACAAGAATGGAGGATAAACCTCCCTAGACGTAAGGCCATGCCACATACGACCCAAAAACACATGGGAAAATTCCATGACAGAAAATGTGCACAATGTTAGCAATCAAAGATGGTGGATGTTTGGTAAGTAGGCACACTATGCCTATAGTGCAAAGTTATCCAAATACTTCCTGGACATTTTAACACTACAATTTCTTGCGACGTTTTATCAGCTTAATTGACTTTGGGCCATACAAACCCCTTTACACATCAGGTCTGCACACCACATTCCTGTCCTTTTCAAAGGCGCACACACACTGAAATTGCCTTTTGCAGCATGCATGTCCCCAAAGGGGAGGGGCATACAGAGAAGATTAAGGACTTGCTAACCCAAGCGTGGTAATAGAAGACAACTTGATGAATAGGATGGATTTCAACTAAGTTGCCCTTTAGTACTAGGCCTTTTTAAAATGGGACTCAGGCAACTAATACTAGTAAAAGGTACACATGGCCTCATTACAAAACTGGCTGCATAGCTAATGCTGCGAATTAAAATATACATTGCTCTGCCCTTTGAAACAATTCAAAGTTCATCATACATTAAATAAATGCAATACTTTTGAAAGACAGTACCTGAATCATAATATTAGCTTCAACAGCAACACATTTTCAAAGAAGGCTCCTTTCAAGAAGATTCAGCATAAGCGAACAAAAACCTGTATTACATGGTTTCACAATCAGTAAACAGTATGTTGCAAGTTATACAATTATTGTCAACATTTTTGCAGCGACAGGAGGATGCTCACGTTGAAATTGTATCTCTAGTCAACTACTAGTTATATTGCCTTAACAATAAAACACGATCATTTAACAATCAGGGAGCCGCCCATTCAGCACACCCAAAATGATGAAAAAAATAAATAAAAGCCAGCCAAGTTGTCAGCAGTTATTGTGTAACACCATGGCTGCAATTGGCCACAGATTTTACACAAAGAACGTAAAGTGATTAACTGTACCAAATTGCTATCAATGAGTAGCCTCCAGGTCAAAATGTAAGGAGGCTAATATAGCTCAAAGTATATCCATGCCACATACGTCAAGGTATGTGGATCAAATAAATATTACAATTTAGAAATTTAGAATCGTCCAGGGGGAGAAAAAAAAAAAAAAAAAAAAAAAGTTATATAAAACTGCTGCTCCTTGTTAGCTTTGTACAGGTCTATGAAATAAGGGTCTTAATAAACGAACATTTGACAGAAAGGAACTACAAAAAAATAAGTTAGCACTTCCGCGCTTGGAACTCCATGATTAATTCAGGTGATCCCAATGCTTTTTTGTATAAAAAGACATCAGAATTTCAACTGCACAT